>NC_092817.1:100306740-100607740 GCF_023375885.2 Dermacentor andersoni | reverse complement strand
TAAAAGACTATAGGCCGCTTCATTATTTCCACGCTTTGTCTACGCGCAGAAAAGCACTTCCTCCATTGTTGCGTGCACTCGCTATTGCTCGTTTAATATTCGGTGGGGCTTAATTAACTATTATCCATCTAGCTATACAGCTGACTCACAATGGCTTCGTCAAACCAAAAAGTAGACAAAACAGCAGACAAAAAGTAGACAAACAGTAAACAAAGAGGAACTAGTGAGCTGCACTAAACCTGACAGCGCTCTGAGGTACACAAAGCCTGGACAATAAATCAACAGTTGGCGATGAATTCATGGGATGCTTTCTAAAATTACTGCTCGCGTAGTAGCACTGCATCATTCAACGTCCGTTGTAACGGTGCCTTTTAATACTCACAGGCACCATTTGTTAAAGATATCCTAGTTTACTTCGTAATTGCGAATGTCAGAAGTTCTAGATAAACTCGGCACTTGTCACATTTTTCATGCTCTGCGACCCTGCACAATATCAAGTTTAAACGAGATATTTATCCGAGGAAAGATTCGCCACGAGAGATTTCTGCGAAAGGTACTTAGTGACGCAGTCACAATAAACAAAAAATCATATTTTTTTATGTCTGTACCGCCGGTATAACCCTGTATCTCTGACAGGTTCTAAAACATAGAACAAGCTTGATGCAGTTGATGTCACTTATACGAATCGAAGTTTTAAACAGAAACAGCTTTAGGAAGTCAAAATAGAAGATCGTTTTCTTTACAATCTTTTTCGGCATTCAACGAAAAGGAATTCTCGGCTTGCTGGAGTACGACGACTTCGTCTTCAGTGGTCACACTAATCTGCTAAGTTGCCAAATGGAGAATTGCGTCAAGCAGTGGACACGAGACGATCGATTCCTTGAGCACACTGATTCGAATTCAGGAGAGCGCTCACAATTTGTGCAAAACCTACGTAGTCACCTAGATTCGTTCATGCGCAATGACACGGGCTCTATTATTGTGCCTAAACTCGCATCTTCTTGTAATAGACGCCCGCTGCGATACACGCGGTGTTGCAAGCACTAGCAAGTTAAAAGGATCCTTGGCTTAACCTTCAGAACTGTCCATGGCACCAGTAGCCCTGTAAATGAAGTTGCACGCGCCCAAACGAAAGCTTTACTAAAACACTGAGTCAGTGCTTACTGCAAAAGCTGAACGTCACTGCTAAAAGCACCACTATGCCTTGTTATTGGATTGGAAAAACTTTAATAAAAGTCCTGCAGGACGCACGTCAGCGCGCAGTGGGCGTCTCCCACGCAGGGAGCGACAGGGAGTACCTCGCGGCCGCTGCGCGAGCCTGCTGGACGGCCCATGCCTTGTGATCTCATTGGGATTTTCCAACAAACTGCCATAATCATCGCAGCTTCTCTTCGGATATCCATGTAGCTTCCGTTGCTCCTACATTTATTAGCTGTTCTGTTATATTGCCTTATGTACTAGGTGTACTCGAATTTTCATCAATGCCTGTTTTTTTTTTTTTTTTTTTTTTAGGCACTCTCCTGTTTTTTCATTAGTGGTGGCTGCTGAGGTTTATTTAGCTCTCGATATGCTCGTCCATACGGCACGCTAAATATCAGTCTTCTGTAAGTCATCACTGTTATGCGATTTAAAGAAAATGTAGGCTATTGAAGGAACCGTGTAGATTCATGAAAATCTCCAATTGGCGTAGTAGACAAGGTCGTTCCGTCAGCCTGGGTTTTTTGCATGAAACTGAAATATTCCATTCAATGGCCCTCCGAATTTATTTTCGCACCTGCATTCTGTTCGAGTGGTGTCGTAATTATAAAATTAGCTGTCACTAATCATACTGCATTGTGCTCGAACTCCGTCTTATGTGAAACTCAAGTTAGCCCGTACAATTAGTCAGGTATGGGAGAAAATTACATCCACAAATAATTATCCTGTCACAGAAGTACATCAGACGCTTTATAATCATTTGCGACAAGAGGTAAACTTACAAATCTCTTCACAGAATGTTCATTTCACTTGGCATAATTTGGGAAAATGCGCAATGTGCGTATGCGAAAGCAGGGAACGCGAAGTTTGTGATCATGAGAATTGATATGAAACACTGCAAGTCAACCTCTTTCATTGTTGCATATTCAAACAATGCTGCTGGTGGATAAAGAAAAGCCGCCTTGAATTAGCGGCTTATCAGAACGCGAGAATAAAGCCCACATACGCTACATGTTTTAAACAACACTGCTATAAAATATCAGTAATTGGGACAATGTTGGCTTTCCTCTCAAATTCACCCTTAGTTTCAAAGCGGATAGCCGGTACGTTTGGCTCTTGTTACACAAGACAATAAAAAAAAGGTTAACTGTTCTTAATCAGCTTTGAATAAAGATGAAATCACCTGACGGCAGAGTTTGCAAACAAAGAGCCGCACCTATCTTCTCATGTGCCTTCAGTTCGAGTGATGTTATATCAAACCTTTTATGCGCTCGCTCAAGGATTTCTGTCGTCCATCATAGCTGCGGACGTAAACATTGACAGGCCCAAGAGAGAGAAAAGGATGCATAGAAAGGCAGAGAGATTAACAAGAGGCAGTTCCGGTTGCCTACAATATGATGAGTCTCATTGGTGGCCGCAGTGTCCGTGACGTTTTACTGCTTAGCACGAGGTTGGGGATTCAATTTCCATTCATGGCGCCTGCATTCTTGTGTTATCGGAACTTTTCAAAAAAAGGAAAACAGCATACTCTCACAGTATGCATCATTCTCGATGTAGATATATTATACTATAGATGTAGAGAGAGAGAGAGCAAATGATAAAGGAAAGGTAGGGAGGTTAACCAGGACTGAGCCCGGTTGGCTACCCTACACTGGGGAAAGGGAAAAGGGGACAGAAAGATTAAAAGAAGAAGAGAAAGTCTACTGGGTATATCGTTCGGTCACTCAGTTCGGATCACAAACGCTGACTCAAACCAGTAGCCTTCAAATATCGCAGCAGAGCTTTTGTGGCCTTTTGTAGCTGCGATATGCGAGGCCATGGTCCCAAGATCTTCTTCAAGGTGAACGGTGTTCTATCTAGCTGATTGAGAGCTGTGCAGAGGTCATGTCTTTCGTTTTGAAAAGATGGGCAGTAGCACAGTAGATGTTCTATAGTTTCCTCGGCACCGCAGGCATTACAGTTGGCGCTATCAGTCATTCCAATCAAAACCGTATATGCATTGGTGAATGCGACGCCCAAGCGTAAGCGGCACAGCATTGTTTCTTCATTTCGCAGAAGCCCTGGTAACAGCCGCAGTTGCATAGAGGGGTCGAGGGAATGCAATCGTTCTTGGGTGAATTCAGGTGTGTGCCACTTCTCTAATGTCATACGGTGTGCTACCTTGCTTAGGTGTTGGGCTGCGTCGGTCCGCGATAAAGGTACAGAAACAAGGGTTGCTCCTTCGTGTGCTTTCCTAGCAGCTTCGTCAGCGAGGTCGTTGCCGGAGATACCGCAGTGGCCAGGCAGCCACTGAAACACGACGTCGTGTCCTTTCGCTATCATACGATGGTGCATTTCTCGTATCTCCGACACTAGTTGTTCACACTAGATGTAGAATTTTATATGGCAATGGCACGTACCCACTTTGGGGGCTTAGCCAAGAGCAGGTAGTCCAAAATAACTGAACTTGAGAGAGTGCCACTTTACAGTAACACAGCTTACAATACTCGTTCATGTAGTATCCAAGGCTGGCTTCCTCCCCGATGTGACCAAACTTCGCGCTGTCGCTGAATTCCCTAAACCAGCGTCGATAAAAGAGCCACGTATAGTTTCGTTGGACTCTGTTCCTACTTCAGACAATTCGTTCGAAATTTTGCCGCCGTCATGTCAACCCTGACGAAGCTGCTCGGAAGCAATAGCACTCTCTCCCCATAGTCAAAGGAGTGCGAGGACGCTTTCACGAATCTGCGCCGTCTTCTTACTTCACCCACAATTTTGCGCCATTACGACCCAACAGCCTCTGCGGAAGTGCACGCGGACTTCAGTGATGTCAGCCTCGTCGCTGTCCTTGCGCAACACGAACCCGCATTCGGTGAATACGTCGTCGCATCCGCAAGTCGAACACTGACGGAGGAAGAATGCTTAGCCATCATCTGGGCCATTGCTGAGTTCCGTCCTTATCTGTATGGGCGCCCATTCGATGTCGTCACAGACCATCATGCACTCTGTTGATTCTCATTATTGAAAGACCCTTCAGGTTGCCTTGCTCGCTGGGCACTTCGGCTACAAGACTTTGACATCTGCGTCGTGTACCGAAATCGACGCCAGCATTCTGACACCGACGCCCTGTCATGCTCTCCCTTGCCCGACAGCATTTCCTGTTCGTCAGCGTCTAAATGTACCATTTCGCCCATTGACATTGGATCCATCGCTTCCGAGCAGCGCAAGGACCACTCGATTGCCTCCCTTATAGACTTTCTCTTCAGTTCGTCAACACAAACGACAACTCGCACGCTGCATCGTCGAGGTCACCATTTCGCCATTCACAGTGACCTGCTTCACCGGCGTAATTATTTATCAGACTGCCGCCAGTGCTTATATGTAACACCTCGAAGCCTGTGCTCCAAGATATGCGCATCCTTCAATGCTGATCCGCAGTGTGGGCACTCGGAAGCTTTCAAGACTTGCGAACGTCTTCGACAGTGGTACTTCTAGCGAGGGACGTACCGCTATGTTCGAAAGTTTGTTCACCCTGGCCCGGTTGTCAAGGCTGTAAATATTCTGCCCCCCAGTCGTCAAGTGCTCTACAGCCTCTACCTTGCCCTGCGCGACATGTTCGTAGTGATTTGTATGGGCCACTTCCCCTAACAACTGCTGGTAACCGCTGGGCCATCGTCGCTGTTGATCACCTCACGCGATACGCCGAAACCGCCGCCCTACCACAAGCTATAGCGCGCGACATTGCGTCGTTCCTCCTAAAATCCTTAGATCAGCTTTTGCCAAGTAGCGACAAGTTGCTCCTCTCCTACCACGCTTTCCCTTGCAGCTCGCGTCTGCCGCCATGTTCTTCTTAACGCGCTCCGGCGGCGCGTTTGTACGCGCTATATGCACATGAACTGTATGCATTTGCAGTCACGGCTTTGCTATGACAGGCAGTAAAGTCTGCATATCATATTGACCGCAAATAAAGACGAGGACAGCGGAAGAGAATACACACGTTGTCCCCTCTTTATTTGCGGTCAATATGATATGCAGTAAACACAAGCTAGGCCAAACTGAAGTTTGTCTGAGGCAATAAAAAAGCGTGGCAAATGAGTTAGGTACTGACAAGAAGGGAAACGTGCCAGTAATGCGTTCCAGCTGTTATTTACGTGCTGTTTTGTCGTGGACGGGGCGAGCGGTGAAACTGCGTAGTCGTAGCGGAGCTGCCTAGTTCCCGAGAGAACAGTGCAGGCGCGCACTTTGTATATGCAGAGTGTTATTGCTTCAGAACTGTGCCTGCAGTTTGTATATGAAGTGTGTTATTGGAGATGTTTGCAACGGTCACTCGCCCGTGGTACTATTCAGAACGGTGCCTCAACACTCGCGTGCAAGCGGTGCAAACTTATTTTCGTACTTAGTAAACAGTGCGCATAGCTCATCCCGGTCCTTGCTCGTCATGTTCAGATCCTCCGCTTGCCATCTTCTCCCTATCCCCTTTATTGCTGCCGGCCGCAGCTTGTGTGCGCAAAACCTCAGATAGCAACTCCCGTGACCGGCAGCGTCTTTTCCTTTCGTCTTGTGCTGTAATAAAACCACTACCGAATATCCTGTAGGTTGCTGTTTAAATATTCAGCAGTAGCTCAACTAAGCGATTTTAAGTAGGATGTCGCACTGCACGGTTATGCGTCATTCGCGCTCAGGAATTAACCCGCGGTCACAAAGCCAAATTGACCGTTCGTAGCAGAATCTGGATAGCGCTATTTAGACTGATGCTGGGCTTTTCGAAGCGTGCATTGCGCCCGCAATTGTGCTATCCGTGCCTTTACCATGCGTAAATCATTGTCTTGAGGCGAACAATGAAACATTGCAGCAGCAGGCAGCAAGAGGCCTCCGGAATGGTATACGCCGACTTCCAGCAAACAGTGACAGATATACAGAAGTCACCTTCGCTGAATATCTGTAGCCGACACAACTGCACAAGCAAGAAAACAAGTGCCTTAGCGCCATTGAACTCAGCAGCTGGACTGGCCCAGCAAAAACATGGCGGAAGGAAGGAGCTCCCAGCCGGAAGTGGGCGCTGTCCAATAAAGTGCGCCGGCGACGCCGCAAACGTTTTCGGTACTTAGCTTTTAAAGCTCATAAAGGGACTTTACTCCTTCCTTCCCAGTGTTATTCTCCGCCATGGTCCGTACCCTTCCGTACCCTTCCGCTCCGTATCTCCAGGAACTGCTCAGCGATCGCGGCCGTGCCTATTTGTCCGAAGTTGTTGAGGCCAGCCTTGATCAGTGCCCGGTTGTTCATCGGACAACTACCCCATCTCACCCTCAAACCAACGGGCTTATTGAACTTTTCACCCGTATTCTTGGCGACATGTTTGCTATATATGTCGCCTCTGACGAAACAAATTGGTACCTCATTCTACCTTTTGTTGCCTACGCATACAACACCGTGATGCAGATCAGTGCTGGTTTTCCGCCATTTTTCTTATTGTACAACCACCATCCATCGCACACTATCGACACAATTCTCGCGTACCGGCCTAATCCATCCGAGTGTGCGCCCGTTTCTGCCGCTGCAAGACATGCTGAGCAGTGCCGCAAACTCGCACGGGCCTTAACTTCATCTGACGAGGAACGCCAAAGCAGCCGCCCCGACAACAGCGACGCGCCCACTTTCCTTCTTGGCGCGCATGTGCGGCTGTCAGTTCCTATAGTTCCCATAGTTCCAATGCTGCTGGTCTCTCTTCGAAACTATACTGCCCAAATACGAAGGCCCTTTCAGCATCGTCGAGCGCACATCTCCCTTGGATTATGTTATCGAACCATTCACGTCGTCTTCGGACTTGTGGCGCCGTGGACGAGTTATTGCCCATGTGCAGTGCCTGAAGACGTACCCGCTCATGGTGGTGAACTGTTAAGTCGCCAGGAGGGCTCCTTTTCGTTCCCGGGGGTAATTTTAGTGAAGACGACGAACGCTGGCCAACCATCATCATCAGCGCTGGGCACGGTGTTGGTTGCTCGTGCTGGCACTCTTGCCACTTCTTAACCGTCGCATTTGCCACTCACAGTTTGCAGCCAATAAACCTCTTCACGGGATAAAAAAAGACTATTCATATGCAATGCACATCTTGGAAATTATGCGAAGCGAAGCCTTAGCAAAACGTTTAATCAAACTCTATAAATTTACCATTTCATTCATGCATTTTACAGCGAAGCTGTTAAGGACTACTATCCCCAGGATCGTGTCCGTGCGTTAACACAAAATTATCATCATCATGATTGGCTACAGCGTCGTCTTCTTCCACAGCTACCTCGTTGGCGCCCCCCGGCGCTACCGCGCGAACGCGCTCGTGCCAATGCTCCCGCGTTCGTCGTCGGAATTAAGTAAGTAAGGATGTAAGTAACTATGTAAGTAGTAAGTAAGTAAGATAGTAAGTAAGTAAGTGATTAGGTAATTTACACAAGGACAACCAATTTTACAGCGAAGCTGTTAGGGGCTAGTTCTCCCAGGATCGTATCCATGTGGAGAGACAAAACTCCACTGGCCGCACAAGTGCAATGCCGGGCCGACCCACGGCGGAGGTGCAGTTCGCCATTAAGGGGCCCACATACACAGCTTTGCTGGTCATCCTTGTGCACAGAGTGGAAGGGCACTGAGTTTCTTTGGCACAAAGAAAACTTGGGCGTTCTCATGTGCTCTCGCGCACCCATGCTACTCAATGTGACACACGCGGCGATCTTCGCACAAGAACCAGAACCTGGAGAGCATATATTGTTGAAAATGAAGGGAAAAAAAAACAGAAAATGAATATACACAATATAAGTCAAACAAAAAAATTGACAAGAAAAGCTAAACGTATTCAAGTCGGAACTTAGCAATTAACATTAACCTAAAAGAAACTCCTGAATGGCAGAGCGAACTTTCCTGTCGCTGTGCCCAAGAGTTAAGGCGCCCAAGGATAACGAATCCGGCATAGCACGCAGGCTCATGGCCGCCAGATCTCCCTCTAAAAATTTTTATGAAACTGCACTCTACGCACCCGCCACGCTCCAGCGTTTTTTGTTTCGAAAGCCGCGCTCCAGCATAGACCACGCGCCTTATAACCATCACTTCCATTATCGCCGCTCGAACTATATGGGCGCCACTTCGTCGCGTCATTGCAGGTGCAGATACACCCGCCTATTTTTCATGGCTTTCCTCAAGGAGCGAAGCAAATAGTGTGCCGAGCCATTTATTATCGACATGGCGCTAATCCCAACGCAGTTCGCCCGCGGGCGAGGAGCAACAACAGATGCGAGAGCCCCACCGCTAGCGTTCGAGCATTGGCTTCGATTCTGTATGCTGGCCAAGCCCTCATGCAGATTTGCGCCAGACCGCTATCTCCGTGATGTGCGGGTCAGTCAGGCCCTGGGGAAATTGGTGGTGCAGGCAGCGTTCGATAAATTACCTCTTTCTCTCGCTGGTTCTTCTTTTCCTTCTTTTCCTTTCTTTCCTTTCTTTCTTTTTCTTTCTTTCTTTTTCTTCTGCGTCCTGCTCTCTCAACTCATTCCGCCTCGCGTAGTGTCCGAACGAGAGCAGTTCACGTCTACTTTGGTTCGGGCGCTGCTCGTGCCTGAAGACGTGCAGTTGGGCTGCCGGCCACGCCACTCGTTGCAAAATTGCTTTTGCTCCCGAGCCTAGGTCTTCAACCCATGCCGACTAGCGTCACAGACGTGGCTAACCGGCCCGATCATCAGCCTCTGTCGAACAGGTGACGATTGTCATGCGACGTGAGAAAACTAATAAAAGTGTGCAGTCCACCATGCCGCATGCAAACACGTGAGATTCAGTGTTTCTCCCATACTTTCTTCGTTCTGGGTTTTGCCTCAAATCCACAAAAAAAAACGCTTTCCTCCAAAAAACGCTGCCTGGTGTGGTATTCGGGTGTGCTATTAGGATGCAAATTATTGCTAAATCCTAAGAAAACTAAGTTATGCGAGAAACAATCAACCTATTTCATTGTGTTTCTGTCGATTTCCCTTTCGCGTTCGCCCGACTCCATTCTCTAAAACGCCATCATGGACCATCAACATAGCGTGCGTGCGTGCGTGCGTGCGTGCGTGCGACTGAAGCATTTTTCGCAAAGCATCGATAATATGAATTCAGGGTCGAAGCCGACTAATGACGGCAGTCTTATTTCTTATTTTACGTTGGTACAGTTTCGATGCCGAATAGCCAGATACAAGAAATTGGATCATAGTATGCAAATAAATTTCGAAATGTGTGCGGTAAACATACACTCCAATTTCACAAGATAATTGCAAGTCACATTAGAAGGTAGCATAAAAAATTATGGGGTTTTGCGCTCCAAAACCACTTTCTGATTATGAGGCACGCCGTAGTGCAGGACTCCAGAAATTTGGACCACCTGGGGTTCTTTAACGTGCACCTAAATCTAACGTGCACCTCTCTTGGAGCCCTCAGGTTGCCCACTTGAAGAATAGGCTCACATCTATTGTTCACATCTTCAAGTTCATCGCCGGCAAAACATGGGGATCGTCAGTGGGCTCCATGCTACAGTTATATCGAGCACTTTTTATCGGATTTCTACGCTATAGTTCTCCCGTGTTTGCTAAAACATGCAAGTCAAATCTTCGAGAATTTCAGAGCGTGCAAGCACAGGCACTACGTGTTTGCCTAGGCCTTCCGCGGAGCGCCTCAACAGCAGGAACCATTATAATGGCTCAAGACCATCCGATCACGACTTACATCAGCACCGACTCGCTTAGGGCCCAAGTTCGTCATATTTCACGGATTCAATCAAGCTTTCTTGCCTGTCTGCCAGAACGACGACCACAGGCATCCTTCTACAACGAGGTCAGCAAGCATCGTGCCTCCCTACCATCGGGCTTCACACCATCAACACGTTCAACCTCAGCTTTGTGGTGTTCAAAACAACCTCAAGTGCGTCTTACGGTTCCAGGGATAAGAAAGAAGACCGACCTGCCTACCTTGGCCTTGAAGCAAGCAGCTCTGGATTGTTTGCACACTTTCTACTTTGACCGCTTCCACATATATACGGATGGCTCTTCCACCCAGACCAGCTCCACCGAGGCAGTGGTTATACCATCACGATCACTAAGCATCCGATACAAGATTTCTCACTTGACAACATCGACCGGTTCGGAGCTTGTTGCCCTCCGAGGTGCCGTAGATTATATTAACAACCAACCGGCTAATCAGTGGGCAATATTCTGTGATTCAAAGGCGGCCTTGCAATGTCTTCTGTCATCTCTTCGTCGCGGGTCCTGTGAACAACTCGTATCGGAGATACGAGAAATGCACCATCACATGATTGCGAAAGGGCACGACGTCGTGTTTCAGTGGCTGCCTGGCCATTGCGGTATCTCCGGCAACGACGTCGCTGACGAAGCTGCTAAGAAAGCACATGAAGGAGCAACCCTTGTTTCTATACCGTTATCGCGGACTGACGCAGCCCAACACATAGGCAAGCTAGCGCACCGTATGACATTGGAGAAGTGGCACACACCTGATTTCACTCAACATCGATTGCATTCCCTCGATCCATCTATGCAACTGCGGCTGTTACCAGGGCTTCCGCGCAATGAGGAAACAATGCTGTGGCGCTTACGCTTGGGCGTCGCATTCACGAATGCATATACGTTTTTAATTGGAATGGCTGATAGCGCCGAGTGCAATGCCTGCGGTGTCGAAGAAACTATAGACCATCTACTGTGCTACTGCCCATCATTTGAAAATGAAAGACAAAAACTCTGCACAGCTCTCAACCAGTTAGATAGAAAACCGTTCACCTTGAACAAGATCTTGGGACCATGGCCTCGCATATCGCAGCTACAAAAGGCCACAAAAGCGCTGCTGCGATATTTGAAAGATACAGGATTGAGTCAGCGTCTGTGATCCGGACTGAGTGACTGAACGATATCCCCGGTGGACTTTCTCTTCTTTCTTTAATCTTTCCGTCCCCGTTTCCCTTTCCCAAGTGTAGGGTAGCCAACCGGGCTCAGTCCTGGTTAACCTCCCTACCTTTCATTTATCATTTGCTCTCTCTCTAAATCTAAGTACGCGGGTGTTTTCGCATTTCGCCCCCATCGAAATGCGGCCGCCGTGGCCGGGATACAAGGTAGCATCAGAAGGTACGAAATCTCAAATTTTGTTTCTTTTCTTTTCTTTCCATTTTCTTATATTGTTATTATTTTTCTTATTTGCATTATTTATTTGTATTTTCTTTTGCATTATTTCCCAGATGTATTTATTAGCGCATCTGTCGCGCTTTAAGAGCTGTATCGGCTTTTGTTGTTTCTTTGTTTTTGTTTGTTTGTTTGTTTTTTCTCTCGTTGTTACCGTATGTACCTCTAAAGTTGTTCAATAAAATTTAGTTGGCAAACATCACTGTATCCTCATTACATTCGTGTATTTCTTATTCCTTTACCCCCCCCCCCCCTCTTGTTCTGCGCATTGCGCTGACTGCCCTCATGACGGAAATGTTCTAACTCTCTCTAATCACCACTCTGTTAGAATAATGTATTCTCAGATGCACAGCGGTAGTTCTCATTATTTGAACCTATGCATGGGTCTAAACGACAGCTTTCGGCGCCTGTATATTTCTTAAATGAAAGCTTAAGTGCATGTTGTAAAGCGCCTAAAACGGAATTTTCAGTGCTCAAACATTCTTTCTCTAGATATAACTCCGTGCGAGATGTCGAAGCGCTACGCCAAACCCTACTGTCACTATCAATGCTTCCGGCAATTTTTTTTTTTTTTTTGCCTTTTCTCCGTCCTCTCTCCCCTCGCCAGCCTCCCCTGATCTAGTTTTTCTAATTAAATAGACCTTCATTTCTATCCTTCCCCGTGTTAGATACGGACCCTTTCCTGGCATCACTCGAGTTCCTCGACCACATCCAATCGCCGTCGCATTCCATTAAGGTGCGCAGAAGCGCGTCTACCCCGTTTCCGGACCTGTCAGACAAGTTGGCTACCGCCACCTCAGGTGCCGCACGTCGACCCTGCTTGACTCTTCCCGAAAGTGCAACGGGAGCCTGGCACGGTTCTAGGTAGTTGATCTTGGTCCCGAGCAAAGCTGTTTTGCAGCTCTGGAAGGTCGTTCGAAAACAACCCGTCTCCTCCAGCTGAGCGCTTTCAAGTGGGCAGGCAACACCAAGGAAACGCCGGTGGTAAGTCACCCGTTCAACACTGGAGCCCGTGGAGTGACCCCATCTGCCGAATGTGACGGCACTTGCACGGGCGCCTGCCATTGGATGAAAATGACGACACCTGAGCGGGCTCGACGATTGGCCGAAAATGACGTGACCCCGAGAGACCGAAGAGGTTAAAAGCAAGAGACAGGGAGAAAAGACATGCATTCCTTCATTTATTCATTTTTTTGTTCTTCTTGCCACGGGCCGCAGCGTCCGATTTGCTGCCGGCCGTCAATGACTGTATCACTGTTAATTACTTTGTGTTATTACTGTAAATAATGTAAATAAGCCTTAAGTTTCACCTCACATTTTCCTCAACGTCGGCCAACTCCCGCACTCAACGGCAAGATCCAATACTTGTTAAGTAACCTACGTTAAATAAGCTACACGTAGAAAACGCTACTAAAGACAGCGTTAGTGCCCTGACGAATACAGCTCCCGTTGTCGAAACGTTGCCTTAAAGCGACATTCCTTGTTCTGCCGTTGTTAATCACTTCATGCCTGCATCTTCCTCAGAACCTCTCTGTCTCGCTCACGCGTTTTGCAGTATTACTGAGACGCGTAGAACACGGGAAATGTGTGTTTGTTTCATTGCTTATTTCGCATCAGTTAAAGATGCATAAAAGTATATAATTATATAATATATAGTTATTGTATGTTGTAACGAAGGAGGCACGAGTTCGTCCCTCTGAATAGACTGATTTACTTGTGCCCTTCTTTCTCCTTGTTCCTTTCTTTTTTCCCAGTCTCCGCGCTGCCCTGTGCCTATTATCTTCACAACCGGCCTCAATGGAAGTTTTCTGCGCGACTTAGTGACCACTCTGGTCGTCGAAGATGGCTCTGACGAGCAACATTGGATGTTTCGAAGCGTCCGCATGTGTCGTGAAAAATTACCCCGTCGAAGTTGGGAAAGTGCGGCAGAATATTCTGGGCGCTCAACTGTGGCCGCCCAAGTGGCACGCCTCGCCAGCAGTGAAACCGTCTGCTCAGTGGTCGTGTGCGTCTTTCTCGGCGTCCGCTGCTGATAAATAAAGTCTCGGCGATGCGCTGGAATCGCCTGAGCACGACGACATGCTACGTGCTGTTGAGTCGTCCATATCTACGACGGTTAAAGCAAATGCGATTCCTGGTGAAATAATTATATATATATATATATATATATATATACGAAGCCAACAGTTCGTGAGTACAAGGGAAGCATGTGGGATAATATTTCGTGTAGTATTGCTACGTGAGCAAATATGTGGACACTGCTCGCGAATTTTTGCCACTGTTGTTACCGTCAGCATGGTCGTTGGCGTTTGTGAGTTGGTCTATATGGACTCTTTGATATGCAGGATAGAGGTGTATCGTATGTGTATTGTATGTGTATCGTATCGGTGTATGTACGTGTATAGATGTGTATCGGATAGATGTGTATCGGGTTGCATACAAGACTGGCTGTCCGCTAGTGTGGGATTACCGGCACGCAGAGCCCGCAATCCACAGATCAACCTGGGCTGCCGATATGGCCCTGATATTTCGTACAGGCGTAGAGCGGTTAAGCTTAGCGCAAACTTGCATGACCAATTTAAAATTTTTGACAGCACCGACTTTCCTTTTTTTAGTTTTCTGCTCCCTGCAATGGTCAGGCGGCGCGGCGATCGGCTCAGCCGTCAGCGCCACCGTGTCAGTTGCGCGAAACACCGAGGCGGCCGCTGTTGCGGAGGCATGCTTTTGCGGCGCTCGTTTGAAACCTTTCGGACGTTCTAAATTGCGGTTTTAATGCAATCGAAAACGTCGAGGCCCATTTTGGACCACCGACGCTTGAGAAAGGACGTAAAATCTTTTACTGCAACCACGTATACCGTGTCAAAGAAGTAAACAGCACGGACATCACAGTGAGGTGCTTAAATTAAATTGTGGTGTTTTAGGTGCCAAAACCACGATCTGCTTAGGAGGCACGACGTGGTGGGAGACTCCGGAATAATTTGGGCCACTTGGGGTTCTTTAAAGTGGACCTAAATCTAATTACACGGGTGTTTTGGTATTTCGACCCCATCGAAATTCCGCCGCCGTGGCCGGGATTTATTCCCGCGACCTCGCGCTCAGCAGCCCAACACCGCAGCCACTAAGCAACCACCGCAGGTCGCGAAGTATTTGTCACAACAAAGTAAGTATGCTTACGGCGTCGATCTCGAAGTGCGTTAACAAATCATTATTTTATGCCACTAAAGTGAGCAAATACGGCCGTGGACGTCTTTGAACTGTCATTTGTCGCTTCCTTATTTGGAGCGTGCCTTGCCCCTCACATTGTATAGGTTTTGGCGAATTGGCAGGTAAGTGCTTTGTTCTCCGTTGACGAAGTGCCTCGAGCATATTCTGGTATTGTCGTTCGGGCTCGACTGTGAGAGGGCATTACCGCTGAAGCATCATAGAGAGCAATCAGCTGAAACTAAACAACGTGAAGACTGAACAAACATGCGCTTGTGTGCGCGAGGGAAATGCTAATTTTCGAATACTCGACGTGTTCTGCAGTGTACTCCAACCTTAGTTCTGTTGTTCTAAGCGCGAGAAAACATCGGCACGAATGAGCTCGGTTCCAGCATTCGCGTCTTGATCTTGGCGCAGGAAGAAGCACAGCGCATACAAGCGCTTACGAAGCTAGATTTGACACCTAACAACTACTGCAAGTTTGTTTTGAAGCAAGACGAGCTAAACAACTATCAAAACTGATTTACAACAGCCGGAATCAGTTCACGCATTTTTATGTAGTTGACGCTTTATTGTGTATTTTTACAGATGCCGCTGCTGGCTCATTTTCATTTCTTTTTCTTGTTTTTGCACTTCCGTCTTAGTTCGTTTAACAGAAATTCGCAAGACCGACACGAACCGCGACGATCCACTTCAGCCGCCGGGTTGCTTCCCCCGGTTTTAAAGGGAAGCGGTACAATTTGATGCCGACATCCCCTTCGCGGTTGTGACATTTCTTAACGCAGCAGTATCTGCGCTTGTTCTTTTTGTTCACATTTCTCACGAAGAAGCTTCCAAGAGGCCGCGGGGAATCCATTGTAAAATTGGAAAAGCAGGCTGGCAGGCGGGCCTGAGCGCACCACGGACAATGGTGAAATGACGGTGAGGGCCTACCCGCGGGTGCTCACCGCCGCTGCCAGGTGTCGCGACATGTACAGGCAAACTGCATTGCAGGAAATATACGAACACTCCAGGTGCGTCCGCTCCGTCGGCGCCGTCGTGCTGTCTTTGTATCGACGGTGCATGTGATATTCGTGCACGGAGAGCTGGAAGGTATGCCGAGACACGCAGGGCGTTTGGCTGAAAAACTACGAAGTAGATGCACATTTCCTACATGTTCTTACCTACCTATTTCTAGATTCAGGCGATATGGATTTGCTCAAGACTTTTTGAACGCAGCGGTAGCAAATTTTTCAGAATATCAACACCTTCTATTTCCTTGGCACAAAAATTCCTTTCACACCAGAAAAACTCAAGTAATCTTTACTCGATTACGCCATCGAATACCTCTATTAAACATTTATCATTACAGGGCTGGTCTGGCGCCCTCCCCTCTGTGCCCAATCTGAGCAAATGATACCATAGAGCATTTTTTCTTATTGTGCCACCGTCTTTCTTCTTTAAGGAAAAAACATTTTAGAATCAACGTTCAGGCAATTTTGTTGAAATTATTCCATTCTAATTATTCTATCTCTAACTCTGTTGGAAACTACCACAATGTATGGCCTCTTTCGGCGTATGATATTACTTTATACGAAACAGAAAGCTATAGTCGGAAATAAACGCTCTAGGCATAAGAAGGAGCATTGCCAAAAAGACAATCTATATCACAGAAATATTAATACACAATGCAATATGGTATGCTGCACAGGAATTGCGTTTGCACCGTTCTTGAGCAGACCGAAATTAAAACTGCCTTCCTCCTAATATTCATCTTCTCTCCCCCTTCTCCTTATCATCATCATCATCACTTATTTTGCACTTGAGGGCTCCTGATGGAATATTACGTAAGCAGGCAGCCCGATCAACATACACTACAGCACCTGGTCATTATTATAAACAATAAGAATAATGCATAACATAATGGGATATGAACCTGGCAACGTTTAACGCTAGGACGTTATCTAGTGAGGCGAGTCTAGCAGTGCTATTGGAGGAATTAGAGGGCAGTAAATGGGATATAATAGGGCTCAGTGAAGTTAGGAGGCCAAAAGAAGCATATACAGTGCTAAAAAGTGGGCACGTCCTGTGCTACCGGGGCTTAGCGGAGAGACGAAAACTAGGAGTCGGATTCCTGATTAATAAGAATATAGCTGGTAACATACAGGAATTCTATAGCATTAACGAGAGGGTGGCAGGTCTTGTTGTGAAACTTACTAAGAGGTACAAAATGAAGGTTGTACAGGTCTACGCCCCTACATCCAGTCATGATGACCTGGAAGTTGAAAGCTTCTATGAAGACGTGGTATCGGCGATGGGTAGAGTGAAAACAAAATACACTATACTGATGGGCGACTTCAATACCAAGGTAGGCAAGAAGCAGGCTGGAGACAAGGCAGTGGGGGAATATGGCATAGGCACTAGAAATAGCAGGGGAGAGTTATTAGTAGAGTTTGCGGAAGAGAATAATATGCGGATAACGAATACCTTTTTACGCAAGCGGGATAGCCGAAAGTGGACGTGGAGGGGACCGAACGGCGAGACTAGAAATGAAATAGACTTCATACTCTGCGCTAAGCCTGGCATCATACAAGATGTGGACGTGCTCAGCAAGGTGCGCTGCAGTGACCATATGATGGTTAGAACTCGAATTAGCCTAGACCTGAGGAGGGAACGGAAGAAACTGATACATAAGAAGCCGATCAATGAGTTAGCGGTAAGAGGGAAAATAGAGGAATTCCAGATCAAGCTACAGAACAGGTATTCGGCTTTAACTCAGGAAGAGGACCTTAATGTTGAAGCTATGAACGACGATCTTGTGAGCATCATTAAGGAGTGTGAAATAGAAGTCGGTGGTAACTCCGTTAGACAGGATACCAGTAAGCTATCCCAGGAGACGAAAGATCTGATCAAGAAACCCCAATGTATGAAAGCCTCTAACCCTGCAGCTAGAATAGAACTGGCAGACATTTCGAAGTTAATCAACAAGCGTAAGAAAGCTGACATAAGGAAGTATAGTATGGATAGAATTGAACATGCTCTCAGAAACGAAGGAAGCCTAAAAGGAGTGAAGAAGAAACTAGGAATTCGCAAGAACCAGATGTACGCTTTAAGAGAAAAAGCCGGCAATGTCATTACTAATATGGATGAGATAGTTCAAGTGGCTGGGGAGTTCTATAGAGATTTATACAGTACCAGTGGCACCCACGACGATAATGGAAGTGAGAATAGTCTAGAGGAATTCGACATCCCGCAGATAACGCCGGAAGAAGTAAAGAAAGCCTTGGGAGCTATGCAGCTGGGGAGGATCAGGTAACAGCAGATTTGTTGAAGGATGATGGGCGGATTGTTCTAGAGAAGCTGGCCACCCTGTATACGCAATGCCTCATGACCTCGAGTGTACCGGAATCTTGGAAGAAGGAAGGAAGGAAGGAAGGAAAAAGTGGAGAAGGAAAGGTAGGGAGGTTAACCAGTTTAGCTTAACCGGTTTGCTACCCTACACATGGGAGAGGGATGGGGAAGATTAAAGATGGGGAAGGGGGAGAGGGAGAGAGAGCAAATAGCACAGCACACACACATCGTCCGTTGGAGTCCATCAATCTGGCATGGTACGTGACATCACTCTCACAGCCGCTTGTCCAATCCAGTCTCCTTCAAAAACCGAAGTAGCTCTTTGTCGCCTTCACCCGCGATGTCTTCTGTCGGCGGCATGTGAAAATCGTGTCGAGGGACAGTGGTCTACTGTCAAGGTGCGCTAGAACAGATGCCAGGGACTGTCGCTGAACATTATATTCAGGACAGTCGCACAGAATATGTTCCAGCGTCTCCTCGCAAAGACAGGTATTACAGAGAGCGTTGTCGGCCATTCCAATGCGGAAGGAGTAAGATTTCGTGAAAGCCACCCCTAGCCATAAGCGATAAAGCAGAGTCGCCTCTCTTCGGCGGAGTCCAGTTGGCATATAGAGATGCATCAACGAGGGCAGATGGTATTGATGGTTGCTCTGGTTGGTGTGGCTGTTTGGTGTGCACCATAGAGATAGCGTGATCTCCTGTGCAAGCACTCGAAGTCTGCTAGCTGCGTCGGATCGTGAAAGCGGTATGGCCTCTTCTTGTGCGTTTTCAAGAGCTGCCCGAGCGGCATTATCGGCATCTTCGTTTCCAGTGACGCCGCAGTGACTTGGCAGCCACTGAAACGTCACGTGGTGTCCTTTCTCCTGTGATGTATGGAGTAGGCATCTAATATCGAATACGAGCTGTTCGAATGGCCCGTGACGCAAAGCTGATAGTACAGATTGTAGGGCTGCCCTTGAGTCGCTGAAGATTGACCATTGTCGAGGTGGCTCCCGATTGACGAAACGAAGTGCAGCGCGAAGAGCAGCTAGTTCAGCAGATGTCGATGATGTTGGGTGGTCAGTCCTAAAGCTGATGGTAATAGCTTTTGCTGGGACAACCACAGCACCGGACGAACACTGCATGTTTGTGGAACCATCAGTATAAATGTGTTCACTGTCCGCGTACCTCTCGTGCAGAAGAAGCAGAGACAGTTGTTTCAGCACAGGCGACGACAGTTCAGACTTTTTCCCGATTCCTGGTACACTGAGATGGACTGTGGGGCTGATAAGACGCACAGTCCATAATGCGCACTCACATTACGGTGGAAGCCCTGAGAACGCACATCAGACATTTTGCACGTGCCACCTATCACCACCTTGCAGCACTACCTTCAGACAGGCACCAATCATCATTCTCTAAAACTATCATCAAATACAACGACAAACTTCCATCGGGCTTCACCGCTGCATCTAAACCATCTATATCTTGGAAGAACGCTAACATAATCCTAATCCATAAGAAAGGGGACGCCAAAGACTTGAAAAATTATAGACCGATCAGCTTACTGTCAGTTGCCTACAGACTATTTACTAAGGTAATCGCAAATAGAATCAAGAACACCTTAGACTTCTGTCAACCAAAGGACCAGGCAGGATTCAGTAAAGACTACTCAACAATAGACCATATTCACACTATCAATCAGGTGATAGAGAAACGTGCGGAATATACAAACCCTTATATATAGCTTTCATTGATTACGAGAAAGCGTTTGATTCTGTTGAAACCTCAGCAGTCATGGAGGCATTACGTAATCAGGGTGTAGGCGAGCCGTATGTAAAATTACTGAAAGATATCTATGGCGGCTGCACAGACACCGTACTTCTTCATAAAGAAAACAACAAAATCCCAATAAAGAGAGGCGTCAGGCAGGGAGATACGATCTCTCCAATGCTATTCACAGCGTATTTACAGGAGGTATTCAGAGACCTGGATTGGGAGGAATTGGGGATAAAAATTAATGGAGAATACCTTAGCAACTTCCAATTCGCTGATAATATTGCCTTGCTTAGTAACTCAGGGGACCAATTGCAATGCATGCTCACTGACCTGGAGAGGCAAAGCAGAAAAGTGGGTCTAAAAATTAATCTGCAGAAAACTAAAGTAATGTTTAACAGTCTCGGAAGAGAACAGCAATTTACAATAGGTAGCGAGGCACTGGAAGTGGTAAGGGAATACATCTACTTAGGGCAGGTAGTGACGGTGGATCCGGATCATGAGACGGAAATGATCAGAAGAATAAGAATGGGCTCGGGTGCGTTTGGCAGGCATTCTCAGATCATGAACAGCAGGATGCCATTATCCCTCAAGAGAAAAGTGTATAACTGCTGTGCCTTACCAGTACTCACCTACGGGGCAGAAACCTGGAGGCTTATGAAAAGGGTTCTACTTAAATTGAGGACGACGCAACGAGCCATGGAAAGAAGAATGATGCGTGTAATGTTAAGGGATAAGAAAAGAGCAGATTGGGTGACGGAACAAACGCGAGTTAATAACATCTTAGTTGAACTCAAGAAAAATAAATGGGCATGGGCAGGACATGTAATGAGGAGGGAAGATAACCGATGGTCATTAAGGGTTACGGACTGCATTCCAAGGGAAGGGAAACGTAGCAGGAGGCGGCAGAAAGTTAGGTGGGCGGATGAGATTAAGAAGTTTGCAGGGACGACATGGCCACAATTAGTACATGACCGGGGTTGTTGCAGTAGTATGGGAGAGGCATTTGCCCTGCAGTGGGCGCAACCAGGCTGATGATGATGATGATGATGATGATGATGATGATGATAACAAATGAACAAAATACACGATTTATAAGAAGCACGATACATAAGCTTTACAATTCATCAACAAAGAATTGGATCATTGTAAGCAAACAGGATGGCATCAGTTGAGACGCAACACAAAAGCCGGGTACAAACAACAATAAATGTCACAGGCAAAAACAAAACAGAAAAATCACTCGAAGTAATCAACGAATGAATAGATTGTGAACATGCAATACCCGAACTGAGCTGTTACTACCTGTCTAAGTACTGAAGAATTAGCTCAGCGATGAATTTATTATGAATCATATTCCATTCTGCTAAGGTGTTGGGCAAGAATGAGTTATTAGGAAGAGCTGTTAAATAATTAGTGTTAAAGGTGATGTACCGTGTAGACGTCGGATGCTCAGGGAACTGAAAAGGCGCCGAGAACTCCGCAACCGAGGCGGAAGAAGAGTGCCATGGAAATATGTACGTGTAGCTTTGTTCTTCATGAGAACTTTTTTTATATATATCGCAAAACAAATTTCCTTAGAAATTGTTATCCTTTAGCCTAAGCTTAGCCTTCATGGCTAACCTTCCAGACAGCACTAAGTGTCGTGGATCACTCGGCTTTCACCTGATGCTTCATCATTCCCAGTGCGGCACATGGGCTGAGTGCCGCTATAGGAAAGCTGCCGGTAAACCTGAACTTTAACGTAGTATAATGGACCTCTTTCTTACCCGCGTGCGTCCGGGTAACATGGTACGCACGTCTTCGACTCCCAAAGCGCGGCCATCGCATTCGAGACTCTGCGTTGTTGCCTGTTTGACTGAGCTTCATCACTGCCTACATGCGCCATCCATTATTCAAGTGGATTGGAACTAATGGCTGGCGGAAAGACCGGGATATAGAGCCCCACCGGAAAGCCGGCGTGCAGAGCAATAACAAGCAAACGGCTCCATAAATGTAGAATAAGATACGCAATGCCCGTGTCTCACCGGCAAAGAGCGCAACATCTCGCTTCGCTACTGCGCGTTTTCTAGCCTTGTCGTGTTTTGTATTGTTCGTGCGAAAGTTGTTTGCGCACCTCGAAGGAACGACCTTTTACGAGTAGACCGAAGCAGCGAACGAGAGAATGTCTTCTAGTTCGAGTGACAGAAAAGTTCCTCTTTGTCGAAAGAACGTGGTGGCAGCGGAACACGAATAGCAAATAGAGAAAATCAAATGAAATGGACCGATGGTGACGTTCTCTCTTCGAAGAAGGCGACGCAAGGCAGCCAAAATTCTTTCTCCAGACTCTTTCGTCGCACGTAAACCGGAAGGAGACGTGCCGAGAGATCAGAGACAAACAAGGAGCGGCAACATGCTCGGTTCAGGAGCCATGGTGCGCTTGCGTTGGTGACGCTGGAAATAGGAGGGCCGCGCCATACGCGTGCGAGGGTTGTAGCAGAGGGCTAGAAAAACTACCAAAGAGCGTGACACTGAAAAAAACAGACAAAAAATTATTAAGGGCGGCTTTGGTGGAACGCTATCGGGGATTAATAGGGAAAATGGTGTCGGAATCAGTACTTCGTTTCTCTCTCCCGTCTTTGCGAAGCCAGGCTGTCTGGATCTCAAACCACCTCCCTGGCATCAAAATGACACCAGATGTGTCTGCTTTGATTTTTTTCCTCCAGTAGGTTCAAGGAGAGAAGTCACAACTCTACAGAAGAGACAACAACCTATGGCAGGAGCGCTTAGGTAGAGTTTTTGCTGGAGACAACACCGAGCAAAAATGACTCTGTGGTATTATTCTTTTTGTGTTCTTTTGTTTGTTTGTTTGTTTGTTTGTTTGTTTGTTTGTTTGTTTGTTTGTTTGTTTGTTTGTTTGTTTGTTTGTTTGTTTGTTTGTTTGTTTGTTTGTCCAGCCAAGTGCAAAGGGGAAAGGCGGGAGGTACACTATAGCGTTCCAAATGACTTTCTGCTAGCATTGCTCAAAATGTGGTGCTTTCTCGGGTGAAGCAGGCCCCTCTGGCACTGTTTCTCCCAACTTATCTATGAAAGGCTTCTGCAACAAAAAAGTTAGCGAAAATTAAACTTATTTGCTCAAGTCATAAGACTGAACCGTGCGTCTATGCATGAACACAGTCGCCGCTTCTTTTATTGCGATAGCAATTATATGGAGACTCCAGGCGCATTTCTGCCGTCGCCGTTGCCGTCACCGTGAGGTTCTGTATGAGGGAAAGCGTGTGAGGGTGAGCCGGCTAACGCGGTTCAATCTCTCGTTCGCGAGACGCTGGCGTCGACGTCGATAGCAGTCGCACCTCACGTCGGATCCGCCAATTTTCGGCCCTCGTGCCGGTTCTTTTATCCCTATCCGGACAGTTTCTTCACGAGTGGGTGAAGCAAGTCGTCAGGACCATTTCGATACCAATCGTATACCAATACTCGCCCGGGGTGGCCCAGGAGAGTTTTGGGAAGCCCTTGACCACGCCGTGCGCCGACCTAGGCCTATCCGGCCTAGCTCGAGTGCGGCCCGCACACCAGCGCGCAGACGAAGGGACGACCACCCGGCCGCCCGCCGCCGCCTCGTCGCTCATCTCCCGGCTGCCCACCGCCATGGAGATCGCTGTCCAAGGACAAGAGGTGACCCCCGAAGAACTTTCGGATGCTTCCTGGCAGACGCCAGGCCTCCGCGCCCAAGAGCAACGCCGCGCAGCGTTGCGCCTCGCCGCCGCCGACGCAGCTAAATCGCCGCGTTCGAAGCAGGCAAGTGCTTCGCCTCCTCAGCCCCGCCGTCACGCTCCACTCCCTCGCCTCCCGGCCGACACGATTCACATCGTCGGCCGCCCAAAAACCCCCGTCGACCTCACCAAACTCCAGCCTTGGCATTTATACACCGCCTTGCTGCAAGCAGCGAGCCAGAAAGACCTCCCGCCCGCATCTCGCGACACGGTGCGGATCCACCCGGTCAACAACACCTTTACGCTCAGCGTCGCGGAATCGGCTCGCGCTCAAGCCTACCTCCGCATCACTTCCCTCACGGTGTCCGGCACCACTTTCGCCATCCACCTCTACGCCCCACCGCCGGACGACGCCCTACGGGGCATACTCTACCACGCCTTCGACGACTTCACGGATGAAGCCATCCTTGACGATCTGCAGGCAAGCAATCCTGCACTTTCTATTGTGGGTGCCCGCCGTATGGGCAAGACTCCCCACATCTTGGTCACCCTCACGGACCCCAAACTACCCCGGTGGATCTTCTACCATGGAGTCCACCTTCGCCTCCTCCCTTTCCACAACAAGGTGGAGGCCTGTTTCAACTGCCGCTCGACTGGCCACCGGACCGACGTGTGCCCCAAGCCACAGCAGGACAGGTGCCGTCGTTGCGGCGACATTCACCCCCCACCACTCGAAGGCTCGCCCCCGACTTGCACCCCCCGCTGCATCGTTTGCAACGGGAATCACTCCACGCATAGTTCCAACTGTAAGCACCGCTACGTGCAGCGCCCTCAACCCCCGAAGCAAACGGCACGCGGTCCTCCGCCGCCTCCGCCCTCCAAGTCGACCAGTGACTTCCCGCCCCTCGCTCCAGCGGCGCCCAAACCAGCCTCTAAGCCCACCCAGTCAACGTGGTCCCGCGGCCCCCCCGGCGCTCCCTCGGCGTCCTCCTCGCCGAAGGTTGTCGCACTGCAGCAGGAAAACGCCTCCCTACGACAGCAGCTCACTGCACAAACCGCTCAACTTGCGGCACAGAAGACCCAAATTGAATCCTTCCAAGCCCAACTGCGAGCTCTTGAGGAGAAGCTCGAGGCAGCCATCACGCTCCCATCATGTCTGCCCTCCTCAATCGCCTCCTCCTCTGACATGGATGTTCAGACTTCCGAAGGAGGCACTAGCAAACGCCGCAGACCCAACACCCCCCTTGCATCTCTCCACTTTTCCGAAGAGGTTCAGGCAGCCATCAAGACTACCCTGGTGGACCTCCAAAAACGGCTGGATAGCCGTTTCAACTCGATATACCAGCTTCTCACGGCACAGCAAGAAGCCCTCAACGCCATGCGCACGGATCTCACTGCCTATCCCCCCGCCACGTCCTTCCAATCTCTCCAAGAGCAGGTCGATAGCGTTCAAGCTTCCATGCTCGCAACCATCCGAGCCAAGCCACCGCTCCACGTCCGCACCACCTCATCCTCTGCCGCCCGACCGTCGCAAGCACCAGCCGAGGCAATACCTTTTTCCTCCGCTACTAATCATGGCTGACCGCTCTGTCGTCACCGTTTGGCAGTGGAACTGCCGTGGTTTTCGCCCCAAGCGTAACCACCTCCTTCTACACCTTCAACAACTGGACCCCTCGGTATCTCCTGACGTCATCGTACTACAGGAGACTCACGCCACCACTTCCCTCTCGGGTTACGTCGCCCACGACCAAGTAGCTCATCACCCCCTGCCCCATCCCGTCACGGCCATCCTCACTCGGCGGACGCTCACGGTCAATCGAGCCGATCTGCCCTTCCCTACGGTCCACCATGCCTTTATCGAGGTCCTACCTCAGCGACGTGAAGACCCCTCTCTTTTCATTCTTAATGTTTACACCCCCCCACGCGTCACCAAAGACCTGTCGCTCGTTGCTCTGCTCCGTGCCGCTGCAGCGAGAGCAGCCAAATCCCCCCTCCTCGTTCTCGGTGACTTCAACGTCAGGCATCCGGACTGGGGTTACTACAAGGCCGATGGCCCCGGCACGAGGCTGTGGCAGCTCGCACACGACCTCCACCTCTCCCTGCTCACCGACCCCACGCAACCCACGCGCATCGGCAACAGCGTGTGCCGCGACACCACTCCGGACCTCAGCTTTTGCCGTTACGTGCACGACGCGCGCTGGTCCAATACACATCAGTCCCTGGGCAGCGACCACTACGTCCTCGCCATCCAAGCCCGTACCTCCCCGTGCAAGCCGCGCCCACACACGACCCGCTATACGGATTGGGATGCCTTCCGAGCCCGCCGGCTGCACTCTGCCGCCCCCGACATCGAGGACCTATCGATGTGGACCGACCAGCTACTGGCGGACCTCGACGGGGTCACCGCCTCGATCCCCACCACGGAGGACCATCCGGCAATTGACTCCCGCCTCGCCCACCAGTTAGCCGCTCGCACGAGCCTGACCAACCGTTGGCATAAGCAACGTCACAACCGTCGCCTGCGCCGCCGCATCGCATACCTCGATCGCGAGATCGAGCATCACACAACTGTGCTCGCCCGCCAACAGTGGGAGCAGCTTTGCTCAGGGATCTCCGGTCAGCTGGGCTGCAAGCAATCCTGGCATCTTCTCCGCCACCTCCTCGACCCTGCTTCCGCCAAGTCAGTCGCTCGGCAACAATTACAACGCGTTGTCCGGGCCTACCCCGGCGACACACCGTCGCTGATAGCAGACCTGGCCGCCAAATACCTCCAGCTGCCACCCCCTGGCACCTCTTCTCCCCCTCTCGAGTCCTACTCCGGGGCCCCCAACCCCGAACTAGATGCCGATATCACGGAAGCTGAAGTCTACGCGGCGCTACACAAGCTCCGCACCACCTCCGCCCCCGGTCCAGATCGCATTCCCAACAAACTTCTCCGAAATCTTGATGCCCCTTCGGTCCTTGCCCTCACTTCGTTCCTGAATGAGTGCTGGCGCTCCGGCAACCTCCCCCAGTCGTGGAAACACGCTCGCGTGGCTTTCATCCCGAAGCCGGGCAAGAAACTCACAATCGAGAACCTCCGGCCCATCTCACTCACTTCGTGCGTCGGCAAGCTCATGGAGCACGTCGTCCTAGCTCGCTTGCAAACGTACACAGACGCTCACCACCTCCTTCCCCACACCATGATTGGTTTCCGCCCCCACCTCTCCACACAAGACGTCCTCTTGCAACTCCACCACGACCTTCTCGATCCGCCCACCTTCTCGGACACTAAGGCTCTCCTTAGCCTCGACCTTCACAAGGCGTTCGACAACGTCTCCCATTTGGCTATTCTTACCGAACTCGCCACCATCAACCTAGGCTCTCGCACCTACCACTACATTCGCTCCTTCCTCACGGCCCGCACGGCCGAAATCATCGTGGGAGATCTTTCGTCTCCCACGTATGCGCTTGGATCTCGTGGTACCCCTCAGGGCGCCGTCTTGTCACCTTTTCTTTTTAATCTCGCCCTTCGCTCACTTCCCGACAAGCTCGACCGTATCCCCGATCTCAAACACACCCTGTACGCGGACGACGTAACTTTTTGGGTCACGTCTGGCTCTGACGGGCACATTGAGCAGACGTTGCAACGCGCAACTGACGTCGTCACGAGTCACGTGCACGCGGCCGGTCTCGCTTGCTCGGCGGCCAAATCCGCCCTCCTCCTCATGCGGCCCCCCGACCGGCGTCGCCACAAGACGCCTCACCCCACCATCACGATTCACGCCAATTCCACTCCCGTTCCCGTCGTCTCGCATCTCCGGGTGCTCGGGCTGATAGTACAGTCAAACCGCCATAATGCTCACACCATCGACCAGCTCTCGCTTTCGGTTCAGCAAACCGCGCGCATGCTCGCTCGTGTCCGAGCGCGGCGCATCGGCATGCGCGAACACGATCTCCTCCGCCTAGTCGACGCTTTCGTCGTTTCCCGTCTCACGTACGGCCTTCCTTATACGCGTCTTCTCAAATCGGAACGCGACAAGGTCGACGTCCTCATCCGCCGTGCATACAAGACTGCTCTCGGCCTTCCCCCCAACGCGTCCACGGCGCGTCTCCTCCGCCTGGGAGTCCACAACACGCTCGACGAACTGATCGAAGCTCACCGCACCGCTCAGGTGCAACGCCTTCATCGTTCGCCGACCGGTCGCTACATCCTCTCTTCCATCGGTCATGACACGTCTTCTCACCCACCAGACCTGGTCTCACTACCGCATGCTCTTCGGGCAGCCTTTTCCATCAAGCCGCTACCCAAGAATATGCTCGCGGGACACCACGACGCCCGTCGCCAAGCCCGTGCGGCCATGCTTCACGCCAAGTACGTCGACCACCCGTCCATCGCCTACGTGGATGCGGCCCGATACGCCTCGCCCGGGGACGCCTTCGCAGTCGTCTCCGTCTCGCCCTCCTCGGCACCCTCGGCACCCTCGGGGCCGATAATCACGGCCGCCACCGTTCGAACGCCCTACGTCGTCGAGGCTGAGGAGGCGGCCATCGCTTTAGCCGCCACCTCGACCGACGCCAGCGTCCTACTCTCCGACTCCAAGCACGCCATCTCCAATTTCGCCCGAGGTCTCGTCTCGCCTACCACCTTACGGCTCCTTCGCCCACTTCTACTGGAGGACGAACCGTGTCACATTGAACTGGTCTGGGTTCCCGCCCACTCGAGTCACCCCGGCAACGAGTCGGCTCACCAACACGCTCGAGGATTCGTCGACCGAGCGGTGGGCCCCTCCACGTCGGACGCCCCGGTGCCGCAGCCCCTGGTCACCTACCACGACATTACCCAGCACTATCGCCTCGAACGGTACGCCTACCCACCCCCACATGGCAGTCTTCCCAAGCGGTCCGAGATCGCCTGGCATCGCCTCCAGACCCGCACCTTTCCGTGCCCCCTAGTGTATTCGCACATCCACCCTGGTGTCATTGATCCACGCTGCTGCCTGTGCGGCGACGTTGCCTCCTTAAACCACATCCTCTGGGGCTGCCCGGAAGACCCCCCGCCCACCGACCTCGTCTCGCCACCCCCCACCGACGAACAATGGGAGGCCCTTCTCTCCAGCACCGACCGAGACATCCAAACACGGGCCCTGGCACGAGCTGAAGACTCCATCGTAAAGCACAGCCTGGAAGCCTACGTAGCTTAGCCACCCTTATCCCTTACCCCTTCTAATAATAAAGTTGACACTCACTCACTCACTCTCGCGTTCGCGAGCGAGGAACGCGGCCTGGATACGTGCCCTCTCCTGTGGCGCGCGAGGCAGGAGGAGCGTTCTTCTCCGGCGGCTGCTACGGTGCCTCATTGTCCTCCTCGCCCGCAGCTCCGTACAGAGTGGAGACAAACACGGCGTCTACTACGGCGTTGGCCACGCGAATCGCGGACGCTGTAGTAGACGCCTTTGGCGGACGCCGTAGGGACGCGTTGCCAGCGCTCGCGTGTCTTTAAAACGGTCTGCGACGTGGGTAAAGTGCGCGCCCGCGCGGGCCTCATCTTCAAAGGGATCTGCGATATTTGCCGAATGCGCGAAGTGCCAGTACCTTCGTATGCGCTGTGCTTTCGACGTTTCGTACGTGTTGAAGCGACAGATGCACGGATCTCTGTTCATGTTTACCTGTGCGCGCGTGACACAGTGCTGGTTTATTTAGTTAGCACGCGCTGACGCGCTAGTTCGTTTGAATCCATGATAGAATGTGTAAGCGCGACTGAACAAGGACATAGAAAGCGCAGACACACAAAGACAACGTTGTCTCCGTGTGTCTGTTTCTTTCTACGTCCTCATTGAGTCACGATTACATATTCTATCATAGTTAATTTAGTTAGTAAGCGAATGTTTACAAGTTTATACGGAAGATAACACTACTATCCTTACTTCGTATAGCTATCTACTAATTCGCTAAGTGTGTGTGTGTGTGTGTGTGTGTGTGTGCGTGCGTGCGTGTGTGTGTGTGTGTGTGTGTGTGTGTGTGTGCGTGTGTGCGTGTGTGCGTGCGTGCGTGCGTGCGTGCGTGCGTGCGTGCGTGCGTGCGTGTGTGTGTGTGTGTGTGTGTGTGTGTGTGTGTGTGTGTGTGTGTGTGTGTGTGTGTGTGTGTGTGTGCGCGCGCGCCTTTCTCATATCTTTTATCTCTCTCCCTATCCTAGGCACTAGTAACTGGAGTGAATTCAACAACTGATGTCTTCACTGGGCGAACATGGGCCCTGAAAGCGGGTTACTAGCTCCAATGCCATAAAGACGAAGTCGGAAGGTGGCTGGCGGCTGCGCGCGCTCGGCAAAGCGCGCTTGCCTGAAAGGACGTCATGATGATGATAATGATTTATAAGCATTCCCCTTGAAAAGGGCGGTGATAAATAGTCACCCAGCCGGCTTTAGCTAATCAGGTATGCTATACGGGGTTATATATCTAGCTTATCGCCCAGATCTCCTAAATATTTTTTCTCTTCATCAAAAGCTCTATATCTATCTTGTACCGTCGCCTATTGTTAGGGTTGGCGTCTGGCACCACGTGTTGACAGGAATATTAACCGACCATCTCACCCTGCCTCGTCGAAATGAGGCGCGACTTCGCCTGTTATTGTTGGCGTCCCGCTCCACGTGCAGAAAGGACTTTCTCTCACCCGACCTGCTTCCACCAGGCCTCGTCGAAATGAAGCGTGACTTTCTAATTGACTGAATAATGATACATCGTTACTGGCGTTTTTCGTTTTGTTGTAAATTTGCTACTGTCAATATTTATTGTAACATATTCGTTTGGGGATTATACGGATTTCATGTACACTGCTGGGCTCAGCATACGAATACCGGGTTTTTCTGAAACGTAAGGTTAGGAACCTCCTCTGTCGTTGCACGATGATCTACGTAGGCTTCAACCGGCAGGCGATTTTCGCTCAGAAGTTGTGGAGCGGGGTCCGGTCGGGAATGTTGAAATACCTAAAAAAATTAAATTATGGGGTTTTACGTGCCAAAACCGCTTTCTGATTATGAGGCACGCCGTAGTGGAGGACTCCAGAAATTTTGACCACCTGGGGTTCTTTAACGTGCACCTAAATCTAAGCACACGGGTGTTTTCGCATTTCGGCCCCATCGAAATGCGGCCGCCGTGGCCGGGATTCGATCCCGCGACCTCGTGCTCAGCAGCCCAACACCATAGCCACTGAGCAACCACGGCGGGTAATGTTGAAATACTTACCACACACGCTGAATGCACCCTTCCACATCCTACGCGTCCCCTGCGTACGTTTGCTTTTATTGCGATAGCAATTATATGAACACTCCGCGCGCATTTCTGGCGTCGCCGTCGTCGTGATGTTCCGTATAAAGTCCAAGGGAGATAACACCGTCGCCGGGCGTCGTGTGCTGTATGAGCGAGCGAAAGCACGCGAGGGAAGCCAGCGATCGCGGCTCAATCTGGCGTGCGCGAAGGTAGGAAGCGGAGACCAATGCGTCGCGCGCGAAGCCGGGGGGGTACGGGATAAAGGGAGGGGAGCCGCGTTGTGCTCCGGCAGCAAGAGCGCATTTCACGACCGGGCGCAAGGGGAACTGACGATCGCGGCTCAATCGCGCGCGCCATATATGGAGGAAAGCGGCGAGGCAGCGCGGGAGGGTGGATTCGACTCCTCCAACAAGTGCATATTTTTGCTAGGCCGCGCTAGGAAGCAGAGTTGTGCACATGGTTGCGCATTTTTTCCGGCGCTGCTCACACCACTATTCGCCGAGCGCTGTCACGTGGTGCAAGATGACGTTGAATGTTCGACTGAGCCGCTGCGAAGCCAACTTTACGGGCGTGGCGCCGACTCGTTTCCGTCAGTGCCATCGAAATTGCAATCAGCGGACCGTCGAACGTGCGTTGCACCAATCGGCTCCGGGTTGCAGGTGCGGTATTCGACGATATTAAGTTAATGACTTTGGTGAAGGGATACGAAACACATTTTGACCCTTGTATTCCAGTATGACGGTGGGCAGCGCACCAAACTGCACAAACCGCACGGAAGATGGCAAAGCTTTTTACGCGTTGCAGTGCGAGACCGGCCGGCTCCGAAAGGGACCAGGATATTCGAGGTGCGTTCGCGTTGTTTACAGAGGTGAGTTCGGCTTGTTTACACTAAAGCAGCAGTTATCTCGAGTTACACTCCTGTACACGCTGAAATGCGCACGCCTGGCATGAGAGGTCGGTCGCTTGTGCAATTTTTGGTGTATATGTATGTACAGCGCGACACAGACGTGGGACAATTAATGAACGACACGTCTGTGTCGCGCTGCTCATATACGCTAAGAATGTTAACTGACCAACTCGCCCAGGTCGCTATGTTGCTTGTGCGGTTGTTCTGACGGTGCGGGTCTAGAATAGTGCGTTGGAAACAGTAAATACTAGCAGATACAATTTGTCCGCTGCACCCTGATCTTTCTCTACTCTGTCTTCTTTTTTTTTTTTTTTGTCGGCGTTCTTAATTTTCGTGTAAGGTCGATTGATGTGCTGGTGTTCACTGTTCTGTAGTAAGGGAAAACATCGTGCGCTCCCGCTGATGGGACAGCTGTGATTGCTTCATCATTTACTGCCCGCAAGATGTTGCTTGTTCGATCAGCCTTAGTCGAGGTGCAGAATGTAAAATTCTTTTTGCACGTTTAATAAGCGCTGTGTTATAGTAAATTAACCTGAGTAGTTTGAAGAGATAAAGAAAAATAAGTTGTCATATTACAGTCTGCAATGTGTGAATAATTACATTAGAAGTTTGCCATCTTATGTGATTAGTGCAATAAAAATAACCTGTTGTTACTCTTAATAACTTGTTATTCCAGTAGCTTTGAATTCTGCCCCCCCAAGGCTCCAAGAACCAGCGCTCATTCGCTGCTGCCACCAGCCATTGCTCATCCATTCCCTTGTACGAAATAAATTTGATTTGCTGCAAATTAGCAGCAAATCTGCACTTGCAGATTTGCTGCTACGAAGCAGCTGTTAAGCTTGCAGTATGAATCGTAAAAATAATATTTGCATAAAATGTGCGCATGTAAACATTTGAAATGCGTTTGAATCTACGTGTCTGCACCGCATTTATCGAAAACGTGCAGCAGCTGTGGACGACGGTTAGGTTTGAATGACGGTCCCGGTTAACCGCCACTGAAGTAAGTGCAGGCACGATAGTTCTCTTAGCGACGATCATTATTCGTGTGGTTTCGGCAGTCAAAATGCGCTCACATAATTGTCCACCTTATGTGTGTGAAGTTTTCTTTAAACAACCTTTAAAACATTTCTTGCCTTCCGGCCTCCGCGAGAAAACTTCATATGCACGCGGAAAAATATTGCACCCCTTTTGTTGCAATGTAATGCGCGTTTGCACACAAACTTTCGAGCTGTTCGAGCCACGGGCGTAGTCAGGATTTTATTTCGAGGGATCCAGTGGGGTGCTACTGCTTATATGTATGTACGTTCGTACGTGTGTTCGTATATGTGCGTGTATATATGTACATACAAACTAAATATTTCGAGGGGTTGGCACTCCTCCAGCTACGCCAATCATTCGAGCTTAGCCCGGATTAAAAAGTGTCACCTTGCTCAGCGCTTGCGAACAATTGCCGCATGTAGCTCGCGACCAGTAGACAAAAAAATGGAAAATGGAACACCACGCAGCATTTGCCTCTTGCGCGCGCGAGGAGTGGCTTCACTGCAGAGCAGCAACATGAAGTCGACCCATGCGCGCGGTCGCGCGCGCCTATCTTGCAAGGCATCTGAGAGGATTCATACGTTTGTGCGCGCTGTGTTCTCACCGCTATTGCGTTGAAGAGATAAGCAGTACGAAGGTCACTTCCCTCGCCGCTGCTCCGGCGCTTGCTTACACCAGCGTTTTCACAGCGAGTGTCCGTGCAGGTCGAGTGTGATGTGTTCATGTTTGTGCGCGCTCACACCATGCTTGCTAATTCAGTTAGTAAGCGAATGCCGATAATCGACTATCCTTACTTCGTAAGGCTGTCTACTAATTTGCTATCGCAATCGATGCTTCGCCTTTCGGGCGAAACTACGGCTTTGTTCTCTCCGATATTATTTCCGTCTTTCAAATCCCCTTGCCCTTTCCCCTGGGCAGCGTAGCAAACCAGAATCTCGTCCTGTTAACCTCCCTGCCTTTCCCACCCCGTTTATCGCTCGTTGCCCCCCCCCCCCCTAAAAAAAAGAAGGAAGAAACAGAAAGCAAAAAGAAAAATGCTGAATTATTTCGCGAGTAATCAAATTGTTCGCGCAGTCTATGTGTTATAAGTACGTAGCGGTTATGATAACAATAATAATAAAACAAACGATAAACCATATGCTTGAAACGCGCTACTACATTTGTCTTGCCGCTGTTCTTGTAGTAGCTTTATATTATTTTTCACCGCGCCGTTTGCTTCTGTCGTAAGCGCGCTGCCAGAGGAAACAGAACGCGCGATATCAGCAGAGTAATTTACATGCAGAGGCACTTTAACATGGAAACGACTGCGAGCAAAGGCGTGTCAGAAAGAAAAATGCTTTCCGTTTCTAGCGGCAGCCACCGCGTAATTTATGCATTACCCTTCCTCAACGCAACGTGCATCTGTTGCATACGAAGGAGTAAGCAAACGGGGAGGAAGAGAGTCCGGCTTTGGCCCGGCGAAACTGTCGGCCAGACAAACACAGCACCATGCAAAGATGCGGGCTGACCGCCGCAAAACTTTGAAAGATGGCCTGGCGCTGCGTCGGCAGCATTACTTCCGGAATTGTTGCTGCGGGAGACATACAGCAGAAGCTTGAACGTGCTTCCTCTGTCGTCTTCCTTTCCGCTTCCTTTTTATTTGCTTGTTTGTTTACAGCCACCACAGGCTGCATGGCAAGGGAAAAACCGTCCGGTAGAATTGTGGTTGAAGCAGCAACAACCGCAGTTTCCCACTGTTTCCTTTTTGTTTGTTTTCTTCTTCTTTCTTTCATAGTTCTCGGTCATCGTCTTTCGACACGAATTGCTCGCGAGATACTTCTGTAATGAGTATGTTATTAGGAAATCTTGGTTAGTAAAAAAGTTTTAGAATAAAAATAATTAAAATTATAACAACATATTTCACTTTAACACTGCAAGAAATTAGTCAAAAGACGCATTGCAGAACCAGTGCATAAGTATGTTGCACTGATGTTTAAATAGCTGGCACTATATCTCAAAAAATGTCATTTACGTAACAAAGTAATCATCACAGTACTATTTGATGAAATACATCTCACCGGTCCCATTGAAACCAAACGGCGAACTTCAAGGCTACGTACTGAAGAGAAGAAAATTACTTACGGGTTCCCTAGCTTGTCTTTCATAGGGTAAGGTTTCATTGATCTATCTATCTATCTATCTATCTATCTATCTATCTATCTCTGCTATGTGGCATGACCAGGTTCTAAACATTTCTTTGCACATGAACTTTACGGAAAATATATTTTTCGTCGCATGCGTGGACGCCACTGCGAGCCACACACAGCAAAGGAGCCGTGAATCCGGGACGTCCTCTTTTTAACACGTGCGTGACATTAAGCTATTGCTATGCAGGCAGTTTCCCGCGCCATCCCCAATGCCCCAAAGGGGGTGGAGGCGATGGTGAGGGCAAACGCGCTAAATTTCATCCCGCGATTCCACGTTTCTGTTGAAGGGCCGTTTGACTACCAGCTTGGCAGGTGCAACAGTCATTCTAGGGAATTCTGTTGGAATCAAGCTGGAGAGATCCTGTCTGACGAATGTTGCAGTTTCGTCGATAATGCGAAGCCGTGACGTGATAGCAGGCGTATAGCAGACGAGATGCGGCGTACTAGTTCTTGATAGGCTACCAAATAAAAGGAACATCCCTTTTTGTCAACTCGGTCAGGCACTTTGTCATCTTTGCAAAATCCTTGATGAAAACCCTGAAGTGGCCAGCTAGTCCAAGGAAAACTCGCAGCGAATTAAGGTCGTGCGGCTTCTTAAGTGTGACAGTGGCACTTGCCAGAAGCCTTTGCACAGGTCCAAGCGAGAAAAGATCTTACAGCCCCCGGTTTCACTGATGATTTCGTTGATAAGTGACATTGGAAAGGGAAATAAGTCAGTCTGTTTGTTGACCTGCCTATCTCGTGTTGTGTCCTTTGGAGCAACCCTTCGCAGACACGCACGCAATCTCCTTTCGAGAAGCATTCCCCTTTCGAGCTTGCAGTGACATACTAACAGGCGTAGAAGGTGCCGACTTCAGCGCCACCTTGTAGACAGCGAGAGAAGCCTAGTGTACACGTTAGCTAATAATAGCAGTCGTCGGCGGAAGCCTGCTCTTAAGGCGCAGTATTCTCAGCTGCAACATGGGCGCATCGACTGAGAGTTAAAATCTGACACACAAGTGGAGCCGGCGCACATCAAAACGACTAGAAGAATAGGCCCATAATTTTTTTACGCCTTTTATTTTGCTCGAAGACAGTGTTCTAAAGAAATTTCAAATTCGACGCACCACAGAACTTATCATAGCAGCCGGTATCGGAGATCAGAGTGTAACATCACTGAGCCAGTCACAAGAGATACCTTATCAATAGCTACCGGGGTACTGTGGTGTCAGTGAAACTGATCGTTCTGACTGGCCCAGTTGATCATCAGCTCACAACAGTGGCCGAGGCGCTTCTATTCAGCTTTTGAGAATGGATGCAGTGGCTCGACTTCGCTCAATGACTGGTGATTTTACATACACTGGCCCTTGTGGTACACAGCAACTTTCATGAACCGTCTTAACATAGAGTACAGCTTGACCATTGATCGTAACAGGATACGATGACATTTGTTTCCGCGTAAAACCAAGTAATGCGCACTTTTCAGTAGACACACTGAGGCCTTGCTCTCGGAGATAAGAAGCCGTCATGGTTGCCGCCCGCTGAAGCCTGGCTCTTAGCTGAGGGCGAGTCACCGCAGAGGCCCAGATGCAAATGTCGTCGGCGTATATTGATACATGTACTGTCTGCGGTAGGTAATCCGCTAGTCCTACCAGGACGAGGTTGAACAAAATAGGGCTCAACACTCCACCCTGCGGCACACCACGGCAGATGGAATGGTCTGAAGTTGGGCCGTCTTCGGTCTGTAAGAAAAAACGCCTCTCAGTCAAATAGTCCCGAATCCATTGATACATCCGGCCACCAACTCCAACAGCCTCAAGTGAGTTTAGTATGGCCTCGTGGGCGACGTTGTCGTATGCTCCTTTTATATCCAGAAAAAGTGCCGCAGATAGGCGCTTGAGGCTTTTTTGATTTTGGACCCATGTTACGATGTCGATGACGTTGTCGATGGACGTGCGACCTCGACGAAAACCTGTCATGGCGTCCGGATAGATGTTGAATCGTTCTAGGTACCATTCCAATCGAGCAAGAATCATTCTTTCCATCACTTTGCCGACGCAGCTCGAAAGCGCTATCGGACGATATGATGAGATCTCAAGCGGAGACTTTCCAGGTTTCAGAATGGGGATCAAGCGGCTCGATTTCCATTGTTTAGGAACGGCGCCGTTCTGCCAAGATTCATTGTAGTAGTTGAGCAGCTCATCACGTGCGTCATGTCCAAGGTGGCATAGGGCAGCATACGTGATGCCATCAGGTCCTGGTGACGAAGAACGCCGGCAGGTCGCCAACGCAGCATCGAGCTCTTCGAGTGAAAATAGCACGTTCATTTCTGGTACACGTGCCTCAGGGATGTCATTCAATGCTACGTCAGTAATGATGGCCACGGACCCAGCAACCCGTGCACAGAACTCTTCAGCCACTTGAAGTTCCGAGCGGAGTTGGTAGAGGGCCAGAGCAGCGAAGGGCTTCCTTTGATGCGGAGATGAGCGAAGACCCCTAACCGTTCTCCATATGTGCGAGAGCGATTTGCGGGGATCAAGCGACTGACAGAATGCTTTCCATCTCTTATCTTCCAATTTATCCATGCGACGCTGGACTTTCTTTTGTATGCGTCGTGAAGCCCTCAGATCCAAGACGGACTTCGTGCGCCGATACCTCCTCTCCGCTTGTCGGCGTGCTGCACGCAGCCTCTCCAGTTCCATGTCCAAGTCTGTTCGCCTTGTTGACCTTGGAAGCGAGCAGATGGATGTTTTCAATGCTTCTGCGATCGCTTCTTCGATAGTGTGTGAGAGGCCTTCCCGACATGTGTCATCCATATCCTTCTGAAATTTTGACCAATCAACTGTACGCAAGGCAGTAGAGGAGCGTTGCTCAACTCCTCTAATCTTTATGTATGTTGGAATATGGTCGCTTCCATGTGTTTCTATGTCTGTAAACCATTGGACGCTCGAGGCAAAGCGCCGTGACACCAAAGTTAAATCCAAGCAGCTACTGTAGGTCGTGCCTCGCAGAAATGTAGGGCTGCCGTCATTCACGCAGCACAAATCATGGTCGGCAGCAAAGGAGGCAAGGCTCTTGCCTTTGGAGTCAATTTTAGTGCTTCCCCATAGCTGGTGATGCGCGTTGAAATCACCTGTGATAACCCAGGGGCCATTGTTCATTAGTAATATTTTGTTTAGTCGTTCACCGTCAAAGTGACCCGCTGGGGATATGTAGGCTCCAATTAGTGTAAATGACACATTCTTCTTTTGGACATTTACGCAGACATATTGGTTGTCGTCATGAGGCTCTATCGCATTAGCGACATATGTTAAGTCCGTGCGGATGTAGATGATCACTTTCGTGCTCGCACCGCATGTGGACGAGACGAAAGATTCATAACCGGACAGTCTGAGTGGAGTTGATGTATTTGGTTCGCAAATGACCAGTATGGGGAAGCGATGTGTGAAAATGGATTGGCGAAAGTCTGATATACGGGTCCTTAGACCCCTGGCATTCCATTGAAAAATCGACGCACTTTTAAGTTCAGTGCGGAAGGGGACTGTTGATCGAGCCATGATGCTTAAACGATGCTAGCAAGCACTGGATTTAGTGCATCCAGTATTTGCAGAGCGCTTCGAGCTGCTGGTGTTTGCAGCTTGTTCAGTATAATGCGCATTGTATTAATTAGCGATTGCAGCATATCAGCCACCTGCCTGTCGTGGTCGCACAAATCGCCGACAGTAGACGTCGGGGGTTGTCCAGCGAAAGCTTGCTGTGTGTCTGTTGGTGAATGTTGTCGTTTCGGTAGAGCCGGCCAAGATTCGGAAGATGCGGTCTTCTCAGTGGACTTGCTGTTCGCGGTCCTGTCCACATTGTCTGGCCTGGGCGGTGGAGGAGGAGGTGGTGTCGTAGGAAGTGGCATGCGTCTTCCTTCAGGAGCCTTCCTTGAGGAGCGCCGGCGACGTGAACGTCGCTTCCTGATTTTTTCGGCGGCTTCGCGATGAGATGAATGATCTCTCGCCATCTCTTTCAAGATGGCCATTTCCTTCTTAATATGTGGGCATTTCTTCGATGAAGCTTCATGTGATCCTCCGCAGTTGGAACACTTCACTACAGTCGCGCCACATTTATCTGCAGCGTGGGGCTCTCCGCAGCGGGGGCATGCTGCCTGATTTTCGCAGACGCTGCTCACGTGTCCCAGTTTCATGCATTTGCGGCACTGAAGAGGTTTCGCAATGAAAGGCCGCACTGCATGTCTGAAGTGTCCCACCTTAACATGCGAGGGTATATATTTACCCTTGAATGCTATTTTCACGCAGCGTGAACTGCCTAGCCGCTTAACATCAACGATGACCTCATCATTGGCTGGCTTGATAAGAATCGGCAAGTCGTTATTAAGGATAGCAACGTCTACGTCGTAAATAACACCGGTGACTACGTCAGATCCCAGAGGGATGTAAGAGCGCACCTGAATGCCATCGAGGTCCGTTACGCTGCGTAGTGTGGTCAAAGCAGCCGCATGCTGGACATCAACGGCCAGAAGATTTTTTCGGGTGTTCACTCGAATGTCCGATATTTCGTTTGGCACCAGGGCTTCCAGTGACATCGACACAGATTGCCTGTTAAGTAGCCTCATGTTGACGTTGGGAAGCAGGGGCACAAATATGATGGTATTGGCGTCCGGCCTCTGCGGCTGTCTCACTGTTTGCGTGCTTGACGATGAGGACGTCCTGGTGTTCCTTCTCTTCGCTCTGCGGCTCTGCACAAGCGTCATCATTGACCGCAACCTCTCGTGGAGCCCTCACTGCGTCTATCTGAAGAAGAAGCTAGTCGCCATTGCTCAGGTCTTCCGATTTCTATGCGGGAAAAACTGGGGTACACCAGTCCATTCTATGTTGCAGCTGTACAGGGCTTTGTTTCTCGGACTCCTTCGTTACAGCCTACCAGTATTGTCAAATGCATGCAAGACGAACTTTCGCGCCTTGGAGAGCATACAAGGTCAAGCCCTACGCACGTGTTTAGGGCTGCCTAGGTGCACCTCAACAGCAGCGACAATCGCCATCGCAGGAGACCATACAATCCAGACACATGTAGCTGTCGACTCTCTCAGAGCGCACATTCGCCATCTGTCAAGGATCCCCGACCATCATTTGGCCTCCCTACCAGCCGAGAGACCTCAAGCGACCTTTTCACGAGTTATTAGCGCTCATCATGAGTACATACCGGCATCATTTACACCGGCGGCGAAGCCTTCCTCTCCCCTGTGGTGCCTGCGACAGCCTCAAGTGAATTTTGCTATTCCTGGAATCACAAAAAAATCCAATCATCCATCGCCGGCTCTGAAGCAACTTACGCTCACATTACTGCACCAGACGTATCATGACCGCATACATATATATACCGATGGTTCCACCTCACCTACCAGCTCAACTGCCGCATTCGTCGTTCCAGCCAAGAACGTTACAGTTAAATTCAAATTGTCGCACACGACTACATCTACATCGGCAGAACTTGCAGCTCTCCATGCCGCTATGATGTACATCACCGAAGAGCCTACAGAGAAATGGGTCGTATTTTGTGACTCAAAGGCAGCCCTTCACAGCATCAAGTCCGCATTACGTCACAGAACCTACGAGCAAATGACATCTGAAATCAGGGAACTGCACCACCATGCTCTGGAAAGTGGACACCACATTATATTTCAGTGGATTCCTGCTCACTGTGGCATCGTCGGCAACAACCTAGCTGACAAGGCTGCCCGGTGTGCCCACGAAGATACCAAGACGCGTCCAACACCTTTGGCGAGGTCGGACGCTGCCAGAGAACTTCGCCAACTTGCGCGTAAGAAATCCCAAGATCTCTGGATTTCAAGTGGCCTAAATTGCAGATTACGTAAACTGGACCCCACGCTACGGCTACAACTGCCATCTAGCCTTCCCCGCGGCGAAGCAACCTTGTTGTGTCGCTTGTGGCTGGGAGTGGCGTTCACGAACGCATACTCCTACCGTATGGGAATGGCCGAGAGCCCGATGTGCGACTCCTGTGGGTGCGAGGAGACCATCGAGCACCTATTGTGTACCTGCCCTCGCTACGATGTCCAACGCCTCTCTCTGCGGGCAACTTTACGCAGACTGGACTCGAGATGTTTCACCGAGTCAAAGATACTCGGACCGTGGCCACACCCGTCACTGGCTCGAAAAGCGATTCGTGCACTAGTGCGGTACTTGAAGTGCACGGGCTTAACAGACCGTTTATAGTGTCCTTGCGTATGGTGTCGCTCCCACACGTACTCAGTGCTTCCTCTCTCCCTTTCTTCCTCTTTCTATTCCCCTTTCCCCCACCCCCAGTGTAGGGTAGCAAACCGGATGCTGTTCTGGTTGACCTCCCTGCCTTTCCTACCCTTGTTTTCTCTCTCTCTCTCTTCATGAACCGAAGCCAAACTTCACTGGCCGCTTGCTTGCCAATATCTTCCACCAGTACTACTACCATTTGAAGAAACTCTTCTTGTACACAAAAGCTCTGCTGCGATATTTGAAGGCTACTGGATTGAGTGAGCGTCTGTGATCCGGACTGAGTGACCGAACGATATCTTCCACCAATATCTTCCAATACTTCCAATATCTTCCACCAGTACTACTACCATTTGAAGAAACTCTTCTTGGCCACAAAAGCTCTGCTGCGATATTTGAAGGCTACTGGATTGAGTCAGCGTCTGTGATCCGGACTGAGTGACCGAACGATATACCCAGTAGACTTTCTCTTCTTCTTTTAATCTTTCCGTCCCCTTTTCTCTTTCCCCAGTGTAGGGTAGCCAACCGGGCTCAGTCCTGGTTAACCTCCCTACCTTTCCTTTATCATTTGCTCTCTCTCTCTATCTTCTTGTACATCGTCTGTGACTTGGTGTCGCGTATACTTTGTCATAATTCTGTTTGTGAGTATATCTGTCCAAAAGCTTTTCTGTATTACTGGTTATATTTTGTTCCCCCCTACGTAATGCCTTTATGGCGATGTAGGTACTCTTTAAATAAATAAATAAATAATAGTTGATTACAGGAATGACCGACAGCCCTCCATATGACACCTGCATATGTGAAGAAACAATGGCGCATTCGTTTGTTATTTGTGCATGTTGCAGTATGAAGAGGCAAATGATGTGTAGTAGGGTATAGACTGATTGGACAGCCGCCCACTGACAGAATAAATGAGTGGCTGCAACGTATATGTAAGTGCTAGAGGTGGATAGTACATTCGCTCTCTTCTTGTGGTGTATGGGTCCTGCAAGATAGGCTGGGACAGTGACGTATGCCACCTCAGACTCCTGGGAGCTAATTTGCATTTGTCTTCATCTCTTCCACGCTCTTCTTCGCTAGATCTTTCTCTCCTTCCCCCATGAAGGGTAACCAAGCGAATTCTTTTCTGGTTTAGCCTTCCCTCTTCTCTCTCTTTTTCTCTCTATAGAAGTTCAAAGTAATGCATTAGCTTAAAGAAGCAAAATAACGCCCGGTGCTTTAGCTGCTGCATAAGGCACAAAAAGTTGCCCAATTCACTCGGCAGCTTTCTTTCACTGAGCGTTTTCAATTAGGATGACCTGAACTAGTTAAAAGAGGCGAATGAACAAAAGACATGTGCCTCTTCGTTCCCCTGACACATGTCGTCTCGCGCCTCACCAATTTTTTTCTCTCCCATACTTTTTTTTTCACAGTCAACCGTAATTAGGTACCTCTTAAGAAATAGCATCTGATAAATTATATCGAGTTTCTTCATTAGAGCAGATGTCACAGCCACCACGCTAAAAAGTACGAGGCGGACTTGTAATTGGCCAGCAGCCATTCAGTCGTTAAGGCCTCTAATTATTCCCCTCAATTAATGCGTGTTTATTTTATTTTGTTCTTTCTCTTTCTAACCGCACGCGTGTGCTTGCGTGCGTGTGCGTTATTACACACACAAACGCCCATTTATTAACCATCTGGACGACATACCACGTCTTAAGCTGAACTCAATGAAATGAACGACTGCGCGAGTTGGCGGTGCACTGTCACCTTCTAGCGCCTGAATACACGCGAAGACACAGCGATGAAAACGCAGACATGGTCACGGCATATGAAAACGATGTTTTGAGCTCATAACTTGGAAAAAAAAAGTAAAAAAATGTACCTCTAAGCAATGCTTCCGCGCTGTCTATATTGTGTATTCCGCATTGTTCACGTGGTGAACAGAAACGTGCGTCGACTGGCGGCGATGATGGTATTGATCGTGAAAGCGTACCCACTAAGGCGTATAGGCCAAGAATCGTGGCACTATTTAGGACATTATCAAATTCCGCCATATTGTCAAACCCTGAAACTGTCCCATTTCGAGCCAATCAGAGAAGCCGTAGCCGCCCCCTGGGCCAACCAGAGCTCACAAGAAGGCAAATTAGGCAACACGCCGGAATTCTTTCGTGTCCAGAACAGCGCCCTATAACGGCGAGCAACGCGCTATTTGTTCTATTCCTTTTCGTTCTCCTTCACTTCCCTTCAGCACAAAGGCGTACGCCAGGAGCACTTGAAAGCGAAACATTAGAGAGATTCAGGTTAGAGGAAGGCAAGCGGCACCTAAGCGCTGAGGGTTGCAAACTCCATTGTGGGAGCTTCGCGCTCTTTCGTACTCGCTTTGGGTTCTTTTGCACGCCCGATGGCTTGCGTTCCCCAGCTCTTGGGTGCGGCTGGGGAACCTAACTTAACATACAACCCTCTATTATTGTTTGTTCCTTTTTTTTCTACTTTCCTGCTGCTGCTGGTGGTGCTGGCTGATGTCCTGCCAAATAGCCCATGCCGAATTCATGGGTGGTATTGAATACAATGCCGTCATCACGCCGTTGTCGTCGTACCCGTTTAATCATTTGATCACCAATTAAAGCTGCGCTTAAAGCAATTGCCACAGCGCGCGGGACCGGCAGATTTTAATTATGTGTTTGTATTTTTGTGCACTATCTATTGTGTTATTCTTACATTGTAAATTAGGGAATTATCAGACGAAATAGGCTCTTACCTTTGCTATTTGTCGTCTTCTCTTTGTGCGTATTTGTGTCCCAGCTGGCTCCAATTTAAGCTGAACATTCAGCGCTGTAATATTACACTAGCGATTAATTTGCATTGCACAACATAGAAGCACCCAAAGCGCATTCTTCAGGAAAATAGAATTATCGAAGGAACCTATTTTTGCAACTCTTGACACAACGAGCGTCGCGTCCATTACGTCTTTTTTGCACTGTGGTGGGCATATATATAGTGGGGAAGTAACCCTTCCAATGCCGTTTTTTTTTTTTTTTTTCAGGGGGCACAGAACGTTATTTTCATGTGAAATAAGTGCATTATTTGGAGACCTGTAAAGTCGACTTTCCGGAGATAGTGTTGGACACGCAACTTCAATATCTAACGAGTATTTGGAATTTCGAGAAGGTTCGTATATGGATATATCGAGGCTGCGGGAGAGCGCCCTGTTTCGGTGTTTCCCCTGACAACTTCCTTCTCAATGAAGCTTCTTTTTCGGTCCAACGCCAGTTTACAGTACGTGTTTCCAGCATACATTTAAAAGACGCCAAGGCACTGTGGCACCGAATGTGCTATGCATTCTTTGGTCTGACAACGTGGAGAATCCAACAATGCCGGCTAGAGCTGGAAACCACGTCATTATGTAGCCACGACAACTATCGAAGTGCCAGAGACAATTCAGACTGTGTCGCACGCTACGTAGGCAAATGTCACCTTGACGAGCGTCGTCATAAAAGATACTCGGCTGCATCCCCTCAAAACCAAATAATTTTATGTTTTCCATAATGGCTTCACCACAGTATAGCTTTGTAATGCGGTGAGACACACACACAATGGACTGCGTGGAAGGAAGTGAAAACTTGCGCAACTACTAACCGTAGAGAACGTGCCATTATTTAGCATACTTTGCAGGTGCCTCCAGGACACGAAACGGGTCATGGCGACACCCTTCTGTGGCACTTGTCTCTTTCAAAGCTCTGAGCCCTTTCCTTTTTTCTCTTTTCATGTTCTGCTTACTTTCGGGGCAACAAAGTTCGAATTCGAATTCGTGGGTTGTGGGGAAGCTTTCGCATACTGTCTGCAAGCTTTCTGTCCGCAATGCACATATATGTGGCGGTGAAGCTTAATTAGACACATTTGTTATGTAGAAACGCATGTAAGACTTTCGCCTACTAAATAATGACACAATGTAGGGACTAAGTACTTGTGCAAATTCTCACTTACGTTGAGAGCAATAAATTGTACATGCTTCACCGCATCTCACAACTTTACTGCGCGGAACCCATTGTGGAACGCACATAAGACCTTTCACGCGCAGATTCTCGTTCGCCGCTGCGGCAACTTGCCTGCACCACGCCACAATCCAAAACCGCGGTTCAGCGATGCGCTTTTGCACCGAGAAATGTAGGGTAGCGGAGCAGCACAGTGCTCCAAGAACTGCTCTGTGACTGTGGTGTTCTACGGCTAAGCACGATGTCGCGAGTTCGGTTCCCACCCGCTGCCGCCACATTTCTATTTAAGTACGTGCTTCTTACGTACGTACATACAGGTACGTAAGAAGCACGTACGTGGACCCGGTGCAGTGCCGTTCCTGCTTCTGGACCCCAGCCTGACCGGCTCAGCACTCAGAGCCAATCCTATTCCCAAGGTTACGGATCCGTTTTGCCGACTTCCCTTACCTACATTGGTTTATCGACTAGAGGCTGTTCACCTTGGAGACCTGCTGCGGATGTGGGTACGGTCCGGCACGAGAATCACACTCCCTCACTCGGATTTTCAAGGGCCGACAGGAGCGCACCGGACAGCGCAAGAGCCGCACTGCTCTAAAAGCACACAAAACTGCACACAAAAGTGCATGCTCATCATCACAGAAACTTGAATAAGTGACAGGCGAATGATTGCCACCAAGCGCATGACCATAGCAATAAAAATTAGTACATAATGAAGCTAAATACATCTTACAAATATATGTTATTGTGACCATCTGTAAACATCATTTTCAGCTCGTGCTGGTGAGCAAGTTGGTTATACATGATTACGACGAAGGCGCCAAATAAAATGACGGACGAAGGAAGACGATACGGGACAACCACGTAGGCGCACTGACAACCGAGCATTTTATTTCTTGACACAGGAATAAATAGCTGCTGTCAAAACGTCAAAAAAAAGCATTGCCGTCTTCTGCATCACGCCCCGAAAACACGATACAGAACAGCTTCTTAAGCGCCGCTCCCGAGATACGCCAGTTCCTTTGTCGATAGAGAAGCTGAGGGTTCACTGCCCTACGTGGTCTTCCTTCGTCCGTCGTTTTACTTGGCGTCTTCGTCGTAATCAGTTGAAAAGAAAGTAAATATACGATGATACGATGTACCTTGTGCTTCTTGTCGGACTAAAGAAACTAAGGAGCCCTGATTTTGTTGCAACTACCCTGCAAAGTGCACATGTTCTGAAGTCTGGATGCCCTTTTAATTACGCCTGGTAATCCGATACTTACGGGAGTACTGAAGTCGGTTGTCGGCTATCTGTTCTTCTGAGGTTCAAAATTTAGTTCAGTGAAACGAACTCTTTCTTTGTGCATTCAAGCTCGTGCGAAGCGCGTTCCGCTTCTCGGACTACAAGCAGCGACGTTACAGTGCAGAAGTTTACCGTCGCAGTTGTTTTACGCGATATAAACGCGCTTCCATGGCGTGACAGAGTGTGGGACTTGCTAAATATGCATTTCTATGTACCATAAGGTTTCACTGGATGCGCGTGATTAAGGTGACGGAAAGGCGCATGTCTCAAGGAATCTCGAACGATCAAAGGATGATCATGTCTGAGCACTTGAGACGTTGCATCCCTGTATTAATTATTCTGTAATAGTACCGCGTTTACCAAATTTGGCAGTCCTGCAGGACCACAATAAAGTTTTCCAGTCCAGTTTCACTGTACAGAATGTCACAAGCGCCCCTTAAACGTAGCAGAAGTACGGGAAGCTATAAAGTATTAATACTTCGATGTTAGCCATTCGTGTCTTTGGTGTCAGCTAAGCTATACTGCAATCTGACGACGAATTTTGCCACGTTGGACAACTTCTCCTTCCTGCGGTCGGTGCGTTGTGCTGTGCCATTTAACATCTGACGAGAGCAGGAAAACCCAGCTTTATAATGTCGCATGATATGTAGAGCTGGCTTGCTCGCATTTCTGATCTGTTAGCGGACGAGCCCATTACTCGGATAAAAATATCTCTATACGCTTCGTATGTGTCGCGAGGCGTATTTTTCTTTAATGCGTTATGTCGGGTTAATATTGGTTTACATATTGATTACAGCTCATTAGTTACCTCCCCATCCGTCGCGGAAGAATGGATGGTAGTCACACATTTCTAGGATCGCTGAGCTCAAGAATTATCTCGCTATATTTAGTAAGGTTAACGTGTTGGCTCCCACGCGGTAGGGTTTTGTGAACAAAGCTGTGAACAATTTTAAGATGTGAACAATTTGTTAACCATTTGTGAACAAAGCGTGTGGGAGCCGAGACAACCTTATTAAATCTTTTGGGGTCGGTGTTTCGTTTTATTTCATAATGTTTTATCATGGCCCGAAGGGATTCCGTGACGCTTCAATTTCAAATATTGAATAAAGATTGTATACATTGGAATATCCATATAATAAGCACTTCCTGGCTCTAAACCACATTTCTTTTATTGCGGCAACGTTTCAATAGTTCAGTATGCGTCCTTTAGCAAAACAATGCAATATTAAGTCTGCAAATCAAGGCATATCTTGATTATATCGGAAACTCGTTTCGTCGTATGGTGATGGTAATTCGCAAGCCCACAGATCCAATTGACGCAAGATGAAGAAAATATAGACACCAAGAAAACAGCGCAGATGTGGCAAGAGAGGCGAAAGTGACTCTCAATAGCTTCGAATTCCAGCGCTTCTGGAATGTACATGATGTTCCCTATACGGTTCTGGCAGGGCGTACATATTGGCATTCAATTACAATGTGCCGAGTCATCTCCGGATTTTTGCAGCAACAGACACATATGCCTCACCGTGTGGCAAATATTTCCTCCTGAACGTTTTGGATGTCTAACCTCCAGCTCCTAAACTTCGCCAACTTGCCAGCCTCAATAAATAAAGACAATATCCTTCGTGTTATCATGCAATTTTAATGCGGCGCCTTCTTCTCCGAGTCGAAATGGATTTTGCATCTCGTCTCGCCATTATGGTGGGGTCAACGACCAGACGACTATCGCCATCTGCAGCCAGGGATCGGAACTAGCTGACGCTTCGGTTGGCGGCCGCTGGCGGTTGGTGGTGTCGACGCGCGGAAATTGAAGTGCGGCGCGAGGAAGTGAGCGTCAAGTTTCGCTCTGGAGGCATTGTATTCTACCGTCGCGAGCTTTGATGTGCCTGAAGGTATTTAGATGCGGCAGTGAAGTGCTCCGCAAGGAAAAGGTTCGCTCGCTCGTTCGTTTGCTCGTTCGTTCCTTCGTTCGACCCTAGCGCGTCTCCGGCCGCTAGGGTCCCAACAGCCCGTCGGCGTCTCGTGCTGCACAATGCTTTGTATTACGTATGCAGATGCCAACCAGGGTTCAGGCTGACAAATTCCTTCCCTGATTTCTAGCTTGCCGTTTTTTGTAAAACATCGTGAACATTTTCGTTTCGGTCTCTTGCATGTGATTTGAAGTCCTGGTTTCTTTATGTTCACTTTGATGGCCACAATTAAGTTGTGTGCATCTTCTTCCATGTGCCTTCTTGGCCAGCTTTCTTGATCTCTTACTTTATTTCGAGTCCGAGTTCTTGAGGCACAGATATCTGAACATTCTAGTCGCCCATTTACTTCAATCCGTTTTCCTGAGTCTTGTCTCAAAACTAATTCTTGGTCTGTGCTTATCTGACTTCAAAAGAGGCCCAACCCATTGTCTTCCTGTACGACCTCATTTGTGGTTTTACCATAGGCACCCAATGCTAATCAGGCGACCACCCTTTGGTAAACTCCCAATCCCAACAAGATCTTCGATTTAATCGTAGAATGGCTTTCGCAGGTGTTAGTGTTGACACCTTTTCTCTTTTTTTAAGTTTCTCGTACTACCACACATTTACTGTAGTCCAACTGCTCTTTCTTTATTGTAGCCTCTTTCCACTCCCCCTTCATCCTCGGCTTTCTGGGAAAGTATTTGAATATGTCATCTCTCAGTTTGTGCACGTGCGCAGGCATATACATACATTGCTTGACTATTAGCACGTCTTGCTGTTGATTTGATGCCAATTCATAACTAGTCTCTTCTTAAAAAACCGTATAATTGCTGAATTCTGTGTGTTTGCTAAAATTAAGCCTAGATAAGTCAATTAACTGCCACAGGTATTCGCAAGCCTCTGTGAACCCCCTGCATTGTCTGGTAGTGGCACTGTGTCGTCGGCATACGTCAGCACCGAGGCCACCTGTTGCACCAGCGAATAGTGCTGGTGTAAGTACCGGTGTCAGGTAAATGCAAGCTTCATGTACTATTCACTAGTCGACTTTCTATGCTTTTATGTAAAGTGCGAACCTAATTTACTATTTTCCAGCCGCATTTTGATTCTCATAACGCAAAGCGTACACCTTAATTGAGATATAGAGAATTCTTGCCTCAGTCATCGGTGAATTTCCACTAATGTAGCGCAGCTTCAGCCTTCCGAGGCCACTTTCAGAGGTTGTATTTCTCGTGTACATTATCCTCAAGTACCTCTGCAAAGCCGATGTCTATGCCTTCCAGCTTCAGAATATCCCGTAGTAACTCCTTGTCTGCGCGGCCGTAAGCTCGCATGCGAAGCTTTAGATCGGGGGCTCCTTTCTGAATGCATAGAAACGGACAAGTTATTTTTCTCAGCGACCACTGCACCGGATTTGATGAGGTTTGTTGCATGTAAAGGAACAACTTAAAATCTAGCGACTGTGGGAAGAGGTTGTTTATTTGTCCATTATTTCTTTTTTATAAAAATAGCTGAAAATTAAAAATTTCGGAATGCAAAAAACTCAAGTATCATGTTCACAACTGTGCAACTCAGCAATAAAAAACTCGTATTCCGGCGCAAGCAAAAAAATCAGAGCCAACGAGAACAGAACAATTGTGGTAGACATATATAAAAAATTGCTTAAATAGCTGCGGGCCAAACAAAGGACTTAGTAGCCCTTGGCCGGCGCTATTCTGGAGGCTGTGGAAAAGACTTCACTTAGTTGAAAACTACTTGACATATGTGAAAGAGAAGCACATAGTGCGTTGACTGCTTTTTGTTGTTAGTCTGTCCTTCAGGTTGACAGCGCCTCCTCGTATCTTTGACGCTACACGGCGAATCTAAGCTCCTTATTCAGTTTCGTGACTGTTCGCTCTTCTCGGCAGGAAGTCATGAAAGGCGTATAGGGTGTCTCTTGGCCCGTGCCTAATGTTGACTTTTGTCCGGGCGTGCCAGGAGTAACATCCCAGAACAGCGATCCAGCTACCAAAAAAATTTGCGCATCCCACGCACTGTGGGAATCGATGTAACAGAAGGTTCGTATGCTGCTTGCTTTGATTTGTGATAATTAGCGGTGATTTTGGTGGCGAATGGGTAATTTTCTGAGCGTTATGTCCAATACATGCTGAGCTGATGTTACGTCACCTTGCGTGCACCACTGCTGTTTGTCTGCGTAGTCCACAGAACACACAGGGAAACGTGTTTGCTTGAGGCGTTGTTGTGCGTCATTATTCATAATCCCTGAGAGAGTCTGAGAGAGTTGAGCATTATCATTGCCTAACATGAGACATCACTTCGTGGCGGAAGTGTTAAACATTAATTGAATTATGGAGCTCTATGTAATCCAATTAACCATTATAATATTATGTATAACTTGTACACATACATTCGCGGTCGGCAACACTTCTAGCTGCGTAGCGAAGACCCTCCTGTTCCGCGCAACGCTTCTTTCGGGCCTGGGGGTCCTCGCGGCTGAGCGCACGCTTCGAAGCCATTCTGCTGGCGTGTATTTACGTGCTGCTTCGGCATACGGGGCCAGCCCGCTGTTGAGGCGCCAGATCCAAGTGCTCTCTCTTCAGCCTGTGGACGATTGTAATGTTTGCACTATCACAGCCCAGCCCGCGACCTCCACAGCCCAGCACCTGCATGTTTATCTCATAGGTAAGCGAGCACAGTATCTGCCATACGCACAAATACGCAGCGGAGCCGGCTGGGATGCGCTTGAGTTTCTGCATAAGCTCCCCTTGGGGAGCATACACAATAACTCTAGGATGCGTGGAGACGAACGCCATCTGGTGCTGTAGCAAAAAAAAAGAAAAAAAAAAACCAGCGGCGTGCACGAGCAAGACCACAGCAGCAGTAGCAGCAGCCGGAAAATCGGGAGAAGATGCAAGGAAAGCTTCGCTTCAAAAATTATATTACAAGTCTGTAAACTTCGCAGAATAATGCATCTAAGGCCGGGGAAATTTATGTATTTCGTCAACCATAGTTGGTGGGCTCAACCGTGCGGCTTCGTGAAATCGCGGTTGATGTCAAAATGTCTTTTTCTAACGCCTCACACACTTGAGAGTACCTGAATAGATAAATATATACGCCGCCCTGAAATAAAGGACTAGTAGCATGTGAGTATGACATTTGTAAAACCCTCGTAATCTATATAAGAATTTCGTGTATGCGGTAAGTTCGTATATAAAATTTGTCTGCTTTAGATTACCTAAAAATTCATCTTACAGAACTGCAATACTTCTTTTTGGTGCACTTCTTTTGGTGAACAGTTACATATTTGTAAACTCCGTGCTTCAATATTTCTTTTATGTTGCCAATTTCTGTTTTTTTTTATTCCAAGCCTTAAATGAAAATTCTGCTTGAGAAAGTCATTACAACGTAACTTTCTTTTCGAAATTCATAAAATCGTGTTCAAATCATTCCAGCGCTTTTCACACATCATTTCGGCGTTTTACATGCATTTGAATAGGAAAATTGGACTAGGCCCCGAGCTAAAGCTTGCCTTTACTCCTGGCCACACTAGACTATCGAAATCTTTATACAGTGAGTTCTCGAAGCATCGGCTTGACATGAATTCATTCTTCCCCCGATGTTCTGTTTGTCTGCCCCCTAACTCCGATCTGACATCTCGATTTTTATAGCTCATATTGTCACTCTATATATATTAGCAACATTACTATGACAGGTCTTGTACGAACTAATTTAACATTTGCCTCCTTTACAATTCGTCCTGTTTTCGCCCCATCCAAACGTGGACTAGTTTTGCCGCCTCTTGGCAACTGAAGAAAACATGTTGAATAATGCATGGGCTCCAAGATTTGCGCGCAAGCGAGCGCTGCAGATGTCGTCAACTGTAGTCAATTGACTCAGCCACCTGACTTCGTAGGATCGCGGGTAATGTGAAATGGAATTTTCGTTTTCTCGCCTACATTAATATCACAAGGCTCTTTCCTGTTATTAAATGAGAAGCAATTCAGCCCGCAAAAGACGGCGTGCTTGTTGCTTCCGCTATTTTCCTTAGTTGCCGAGAGGCGGCGAAACGAGTCCACGTGGTTGGAGACAAATGATAGCTCAAGAATCGGTGGCGGCGTAAAGGCAGGTTGTAGCTAGTGTCCCATATGCAGGAACACTAGTTGTTGCAACATTTATGAAGGATTGTACTGCGTTCTTGGCTACTCTAGTTAACGCATGAAACACGTGGAATGAAAAAAAAACAATAGTTTTAATGACAATAAATCGGCAGTCCATCCATCAGACACTCACTCGGCTCATCGCTTCTTATGGTACTGTTTGTTGGATGCGGCGATATCGTAGCGCCAGCGGGTACTTTGAAAGTAAAGCATCTATTGTTATTTTTGACTGGAGAAACCGCCTCCTTCTCCAACCACAGCTACCCACAACTAGCCACTGTACCACAACGGCACTTCTGGCAGCGGAAGTAACGCATGGTACATGTGACATTACGCTAGTGGCTGTGCGTTCTGATTGGCCTGACACGCCAGGTCGCAGGTAACATACGTATAGTCCCAGCTAAGTCACACTATTATGCGCTTAAATAATATATGCTTTATCAAACACAACAGTTTTAAACCAAAGCCCTTTGTACCATTGCCCTTTTCAACGAGAGCGCACTGGCGTCCCCATAATGTAATCTGGGCTGTCGTAATTGCGTTTGAACCCCCGCGCAAAACTATTGCAAACGCTGCTGCGCGTTCCTTTCTACTACTTTCTACTCCCGCACCCGTAGAGAGAGCGAGATTAGACATCATCATCATCATCATGGGCCTAGTTACGCCCACTGAAGGGCAAAGGCCTCTCCCATACTTCTCCAACTACCCCGGTCATGTACTAATTGTGACCACGTTGTCCCTGCAAACTTTTTACTCTCATCCGCCCACCTAACTTTCTGCCGCCCCCTGCTACGCTTCCCTCCCCTAGGAATCCAGTCCCTCACCCTTAATGACCATCGGTTATCTTCCCTTCTCATTACATGTCCTGCCCATGTCCATTTCTTTTTCTTGATTTCAACTAAGATGTCATTAACTCGCGTTTGTTCGTCCCCCAATCTGATCTTTTCTTATCCCTTAACGTTACACCTATCATTCTTCTTTCCATAGGTCGTTACGTCGTCCTCAATTGAAGTAGAACCCTTTTCGTAAGGCTCCAGGTTTCTGCCCCGTACATGAGTACTGGTAAGACACAGCTGTTGTACACTTTTCTCTTGAGGGATTGGACATCTACATTGAAATGTCCCTGCTGAGTTCGAAAGAGTAACGGAGGGGCCGGGAGGCTAGTCCCGTGAAGCTCCCCTTTCCGTCAGACGGAGGCCAGGCCTTCAACCGTATAGGCGTCCTCCGCCAGCAGGACAGCCCAGAGCTGGTTTTCGGGGCATTCGCTAGACAGTATAGCCTCCGACAGCTCAGGGGTCTTCATTTTAGCATTGTCGTTTGCGCTATGTCTGATATTGTCTGGAGCTCATGGGCATGCCCACATGATGTGATGAAGGTCTGCACGTGGTGCATTGCATGTCTTACAGTGTGATGAGTATGCTTCTGGGTATTTGGTGCATGAGTAGTGGTGTAGGTAAGGTGTTTGTTTGTGGAAGTCATTGGTTGTTTGTGGAAGCGTTTCTTTGTGGAACCGCTGTCGTGTACTCACTTTTCCAGATCTCCCCTCCCCTCCCCCACCATGTATGGGAACTGCGAGCGAAAAGTGGCAAGGCGTGTGGACAAGGCGTTCACTGGTTTCGCGACTGCGTCGGTTCTACCCATTCTGTATCTCATCTCTCGCCTCCCCAGGTGAAAATGTTCAACTGGAATCCAACTGGTTCCAACTGGTTCCAACTGGCATTGACTTGGGCCAACTGGTTCCAGTGGGAAACCAACTGTTCCTAGTTACAGGTCAACCGGTCCCAGTTAGAAACCAACTGGGATGCAACTGGTTCCAGTTACAAGCCAACTGGACAGCAACTGGTCCCAGTTGGGACCCAACTGGAACCTGAACCAGCTGTACTGGAAGCAAGTGGTTCCATTTGGATTCCAACTGGAACTTTGACCAGTTGTTAGTAGCAACTGGTAGTAGTTGGGATCTAAGTGATATCTTGACAAGTACTCGTACAACTGTTAACATAAAAAAGTTAAGTGATATAATGCTGCAACGAGTGCAACATTAGAGATGGGTTTTATCTTACGCAAGATTTATTTATATGGATAAGTGAATCATGCAGGATCCTGTTGCGCAAATGCGGAGCACATTGCCTTGAGACGTGCACGTGCTTTAGTTTAAGCGCACTAAATTTGTGAGTGTTGGCCCTAATCTTTATAGGGTAATGGTGCGTCCCATGACATTACCGTTGCGCCCCTGACCGATACTGCGGTGTCATGGTAATGTTGCACCAACTCTGTTCCGCTGACATCGTTGTCTATCTAAGCGCTAGTGAGCTGTATGGTATTTGGCGAAAATAACTGGTATTTGCAGCACAGCGATTGCATCCCTACGACAAAAAATAAAAGAAAATGCTCCGCAACGCATACAGCTACATAACGCACGCTTACTATATAGTGTGAACTACGCATCCATGACTAGTCTAGTACACTCTACCACACAGGGTAATATTATGATTCTTACACAGTGCTCTACCATGAGCACAACAGCCGCCATTATGAAAAAAAAAAAAAGACATTAGTTACGTATCTTCTCATGATCGACTCAAACCTCTATAGCTCAAACAATAATAATAATATAGCAATAAATTGAAATTATATCAAATAGAAGTAAAATTAAATTTTTACCTGACATAAGCAGCGTAATCTTTATTAATAGCGAAAAACTGCATCACAAAGACGAAACTGTGGAAACGTGACGGCGTAGTTCGGCAGCCATATGACCAGTCGGAGCTAGTCGAGCGAGGCACGGAGTGAGGGGAGCGATGCGTGCGCGGTTGTGAAGCTTTTTCAAGAGAAACCTGTGGTGTCATTGCCTGCGTAATCTCATTTATGTGGTATCAGTGTTGGACATTTTCGCCTTTGGAAGACGGCGTGACTACGGGCCAACGGATGGCACCTGTTTTTAACACCGACTACGTGGCTTTGTGGTCACACAGTGTGTGGGTTGATGGCGCAGTTTATCTGGTCTTGATTCTGCCATTTGGAGGTAATTATATATTTAAGTAATTTATGTATCGAGTGCAAGGAGTTCTTTATCAGAAAGGTGTCAATACTGCAGCACAGTGTCATTTACTGAAGTGTTGTACTACGTGACGTTTGTACACATCAATGCTTGCGAGTTTGGTGCTTGTTTTTGAGCCCCATTATCTGCGAGTCAAACGCCTCGGCTTTTTTACACAACTCGCCGAAGGTTCCCGCGTAATCGGTGGTGTCCGCATTACTTCCAGAAAGTACTGCACAATTCGTGCCGCGCATATAATCTGATTACTCTAGGTTCGGCGATAACATATATACAACAAATATAATCAACGATTGCATTCGAGTAAGTTACAATCATGCAGGCGTCTTGCGCTGAGCGATAAACTTAAGTTGCTAGCGGGTGAGTGCAGTTAACGAGAAAACGATAAACGAGTACACATGTCAGTAGGAACCAGTGTCGTCCAAGGCTTGTGCTTTGAATAGCACATTGAAGGATGAAGCGTATACTAGCGCGGGGCATCTGGTAGCTCTGCCTAACGTGTAACAGAAGTGCATACAGGGCGTGCTTGCACTGCAAGTGTGTATTCCCAAACTTGTTCCGTATGTCGGCTATATTAAGGCAAGAAAAAAGCAAGCTCTGGGATAATAGAGCCTTATGTAGGCATAAAGATGAGATGATGTACAAGAGCTACAAAACACAAGACAGCTCATACGTTATACGTCTGAATTTTTTTACTTGAAAAGGTCAGAGCGGGAACTCCTGATAGGGTTAGTGATGCAGAATTCAGAAGCACGAGCTTTGGATGAAACATGATCTGAATGAAAAAGATTGCGGGGCAAGATTTTCGCTTCAGTCCTAAATATGAGAGTTAATGAACACGTGGGTGTACCTGCAGCTCCGCCCACTGTTACAGGTACATGTTTTTTCTTACTTAGGCATTCAAATTTGGACAAAACATTGACCGCATACAAGGGCTCATCAATCACACTATCACACACACTATCAATCAGGTGATAGAGAAATGTGCGGAATATAACCAACCCTTATAAATAGCTTTCATTGATTACGAGAAAGCGTTTGATTCTGTAGAAACCTCAGCAGTCATGGAGGCATTGCGGAATCAGGGTGTAGACGAGCCGTATGTAAAAATACTGAGAGATATCTATAGCGGCTCCACAGCCACCGTAGTCCTCCATCAAGAAAGCAACAAAATAACAATAAAGAAAGGCGTCAGGCAGGGAGATACGATCTCTCCAATGCTATTCACAGCCTGTTTACACGAGGTATTCAGAGACCTGGATTGGGGAGAATTGGGGATAAAAGTTAATGGAGAATACCTTAGTAACTTGCGATTCGCTGATGATATTGCCTTGCTTAGTAACTCAGGAGACCAATTGCAATGCATGCTCACTGACCTGGAGAGGCAAAGCAGAAGAGTGGGTCTAAAAATTAATCTGCAGAAAACTAAAGTAATGTTTAAAAGTCTCGGAAGAGAACAGCAATTTACAATAGGTAGCGAGGCACTGGAAGTGGTAAGGGAATACATCTACTTAGGGCAGGTAGTGACGGCGGATCCGGATCATGAGACGGAAATAATCAGAAGGATAAGAATGGGCTGGGGTGCGTTTGGCAGGCATTCTCAGATCATGAACAGCAGGTTGCCATTATCCCACAAGAGAAAAGTGTATAATAGCTGTGTCTTACCAGTACTCACCTACGGGGCAGAAACCTGGAGGCTTACGAAAAGGGTTCTACTCAAATTGAGGACGACGTAACGAGCTATGGAAAGAAGAATGATAGGTGTAATGTTAAGGGATAAGAAAAGAGCTGATAGGGTGAGGGAACAAACGCGAGTTAATGACATCTTAGTTGAAATCAAGAAAAGAAATGGGCATGGGCAGGACATGTAATAAGGAGGGAAGATAACCGATGGTCATTAAGGGTTACGGACTGGATTCCAAGGGAAGGAAAGCGTAGCAGGGGGCGGCAGCAAGTTAGGTGGGCGGATGAGATCAAGAAGTTTGCAGGGACGGCATGGCCACAATTAGTACATGACCGGGGTTGTTGGAGAAGTATGGGAGAGACCTTTCCCCTGCAGTGGGCGTAACCAGGCTGATGATGATGATGAATGGCTCATGAAATAGGATCTCACACTTCTGAATACTTGGTCAGAAAAAAGTCTCTTGCAAGGTTTTTGATATATAACACTGCTATCTCAGTGTTCAGTTGTGTCGCGATCTATTCATGCTAAAAGCCGTAGTTACTGCTAAACAGGAGTTATTTGTCATTCCATACTCTTTATGTGGCCAATAGCTTCTGCTCAAGGGCCGTTTTGGCTTTACATCAGGTCACGCAGTGTCGTGTATCAGAACTACTGATACACCAGTATCAGTATGATGTAGATGTAGAATTCCTTGTATGAAGTAGTGATGGCTTTTTTACTGAATGCATATAAATATTTCTTTCAGATGGTGATGTGCAAGAGCCACGAAATGTGTAAACGTGTGCCCGGTCATCAAGGGAGCATTCAAGATGTTTCATCGCTAAACACAAGCTGCAAGTGTTCCAATCAACGTCAAGTTTCAACACCAAGCTGCTTCGGCTGCGTACAGTTCACTGAACCGGCTGGTTGTTTGCGACATGCGATGGCAACCACAAAAAGCATACAAGCTATGACCAACTTGAATCCCATTTGCATGCAAACGTTTACCTGTGGTTCCTCCTGGCCAGGGCTCACTATCCCTATTTCACAATTGATGCCAGTTGCAATAGGAACAGGAGCCTGTTCCAGTGGGGACTAACTGGGACCAGCTGCAAAGGGCCCAACTGGGATCATTTACAATGGGGACCAAGTGGGACCAGTTGCGATGGGGACCAACTGGGACCAGTTGCAACGGTGACCAACAGGAACCAGTAGCAATGGGGACCAACTAGGAATTGTTCCACAAACCACCTGAACTGGAACCAGTTGCGTTCCCAGTTGCAAATCTTCACCTGTGTCCTCTCTCCGAATCTATCTAGCTTCGCTCTAGACTTGCATGTTAGTCGAAAGGTAAGCGCTGCAATTTCTGCAATGTTTTTGCGGGCGTCACGGATAATTACAGCTGCCAAGAGGCTAATGTGGCGATGCCCAGGGAGCTCCACAGGACGTTGTTCACATTCGACGAAGCGCCAAGGTCCAAACGAGGTTCTCGCGTTGCCTTTCCTCTGTCGCGCTCCTGTCATGTATACACGCGCTCTGAACCATTCCTCGGCGCGGTGTGCCAGACAGCAGCAGCGATGGGAAAGTCGAAGGAAGAGGCAAAGAAAATTTCGCTTTAAAAATCCTTTCAGTACTGTAGTATGTAGGGAAATGAGGATTTCGAGAAGAAAAAGTCACAAATGTCCCTCGTGCAACTCTCGCATGCACACAAATGGTGGCACAAAGGCGAGAAAGTATGACTCGTGTAGCGACCCTAGCGCCGGTTAGCCCACTAGACTTCCAGTTGTGTTTTCGGCGGCAGCTGCTAGAGGCGCTTTTCCGTTTTGGTCCGTCTTGATAAAGGCGTTTTCTCACACAGAAAGCACTGCTTGGGATTGCCGGCGCCATCTATTCTTAAGTGTGGTCAATTAACGATACGTGTCACGTGATAGAACTACAACTAGTGTTGACCAATGACAAAGACATGATCTTGAGTGCCATTGAAACATATCTTGCACTAAGAAAGGGAATCAGTGGCTCACTGAAAGGGAGTCAAATTTCCATCGTATTTACTATATTGCATGAAGTACGGCCGCAAAACTTCGCTATAGCATCTTGAATAAAGACTCATCATAACATGCGCAGAACACGGGAAGCACGCTCGAATTGTTAAGCTGGAACCGCATGGCGCGTTTTTCGCGAGCGAAAAACGTGACGGGCGGCAAACGCCCGCGTTGCCGCCGACGCGCGAGCACCCGTACGAAAAAAAAAAGGAGCGGCGCTTTCGCGCCGCGTTTTCCGGGTTGCCAGACAACATAACTCTCAACGACATGTATTTTCTCTGTTACCGCATATATAATATGCCCTTAAACTTACAGAACACTACAATAAAAATAATCTGAGTGTAATTAGACAGCGACATTTCTTTCCGAAGTGTATTTATCAAGCTTAATTTCAAGCAGCAGTATTGTGTGCGAAACTGCGACTATGTACCTTCCGCATGCTGAGAAGCCGTTGCTTGTTTACAACTTCATATATAAGAAGGAGGGTCGGCCGCTTACTACAGAGCAGAAGAGGCGATTGCTACTATTAAGGGGGATGCTGATACTGAAGCAAGAAAAAATGCGGGTCAGGAGGTACATGTGGGTGCGGCCTGCCTGGTTGAGAAGAGAGCGAGCACCATATACTGGTAATATTATTAGCAAATTGTCTTGCCAGTATTAGCGATAAGACGCGACGCTTCTCCACTTTAGTTATTAGGGCCTCGTTGAAGGTTGCTTTGTTCATTTTAGGTGAACACGATGCGCGAACCAACACGATGCGCGAACGAAATCACGGTTTTCCTTGACGCGCGCGCCAGTTCTGCCGAGAAAAAAAAAATTCCGCCAAGGAGGTTCCGTCGAGATGCGCAGAGAGCAGGGCCATCTGGTGGCAAAAAAAGAACCAAAATGCCACGTGACTAAATGCCACGTGACTTACCTGAACTCTGATTGCTGGACGCGCCGCGCGACGCGTTTTTTTCTACTCCGAGCAGCAGCACGCGACGGCGCGATTTCGTGATGGATCATGCTGGGCACGCGTCAAAATGACGCGCGCGTCCCACCATCCGCGAGTCAATCGCGCGTGAAATCGCGCCATGCGGTTCCGCCTTTAAGGAATACGAACGATTGGAGGCACAATGCATTAAGTTGATCATAATGGGTTGGTAAACGCTGCTGCCAATACAAATGCAAGTTGTAAACCGTTGTTGTTGTTTTTCTGTCTTGCCGAAAAAAAAATTTTTTTTTTCAGCCAAGCTGTTTATGGCTAGCTAATTCGTCCGTACGTCTGTCGTCTCTGCAGGGAAAACTCCTCCGGCGCAACCCCATGCGCATGCGCGAAAATAAAAGAGAAAGAGAGGCGCGCGATTGGCTGCGCCAGTAGTGACGTCGTTGCTCTCCGTCGCAGCCGAGCGTGCGCGCAACAGTTTCTCTCCGGCTCCGAAACGGGTAGTCTACGCGTCATGCGTACTATCTGTGCTCCTCCTCACAGGAGAACCCCGCCTCACCATCTGGATTTTGGTTCGGTTCCCACTCAGAATTTTACAACATTAGGCAGTAAGAAAACGACAAAGCGCCTCTCGGTCCCCGAAATCCACATCAGTTCGACGCGCATCGATGTTCGTGCTGTAACGATTCTCGCCAAGTGGGCACGTCGAAAGCTCCCGCCAAATGCCCCGTCCGAAGAAGCTGCTGACCCAGACCGATTTGAAGGAGCGCAAACGTAAGCTTGCCACAGACGCACAGCGCCGCTATGCAGTCAGCTCATAAAGCCCCTGAAGACTGTGAATCTAAGCTTGCCAACGACTAACGCAATGCTTCGCATTACACAAAAGTCAAATACAGTTGAGTCTGCCAACGTTTTAGAGCGCAGCTCTTTGGCGCCCGCTCCTGCATTTGGCGGCGCCGTCGTCCCTCGCCGTAACCAGCTCCGTACTGGTACCAGCGCGCTGCTCTATCTGCGCGCGCTCCTGGCGCCATTTCTCACGCACGGCGCGAGCCTTGCTATCTTCGCTCCTCCTCCAATGCCACCCCTATGCGGCGGTAATCAGAGCGCCGGCTCGGTGACGGCTGATCTCGATGATGTGCTGCTGCTCAAGCCGAAACGCATAGCCGCCGCCGTTCGCCATTGCGTGTGCCCCTTCCCCCTCTCCCTTCTCCGTGGCGGCGACCGGGCGAGAGTGCGCCGAATAATTTCGTCGGCTGCAGTCCCACAAACTTGATACCATCTCCGCCAAGTGCCTAGCCGTGACTACTTGTCGATCTGCGCGCTTAACGTTCGCTTCCTTGTCGCACATGCCAAGCACGTACATCACGATCACATTCTACGGCAAGCCTCTGTACTTTGCCTTGCGGAAACCTGGATGAATCACGAAGAGCCTCTCGAAATCATAGATAATCAGTACTGCTGCGGCGCTCGCAGAGACCACAACAGAGCGTCAGGAGTGGCTGTCTACTTGTGTACGGGTCTCTCTGCAATACCGATCGAAATGTTTTGCACGTCAGATGAAGTTGGTAAACTGTGCGCCGCCAAGTTGGCCAACGGCTTGCTAGTAGTGGCTATCTACTTCTCCCCTACCACGCTCACCAAAGACGTCGTGCACTTCCTGCGACTCGTATTAACCGCCCATCGATCCACATCAATGTTAGTAGTGGGGGACTTTAATGTAGATATAAAGACAAACAGGAATTTCTTACCACTTATGCAGGAGAGCATCCTGTTCCTCTCGCTCATAACGCCTGCCACGGTTGTGACAAGCTCGCGAAATACGTGCATAGACCTCTTCTTTGAGAACCAGGCATTGGTGCAGCAAGTCGAGCATATATCCGCCTGTTTCTCCCACCACAAAGCTTCCTTCATGACAATCAAGAACTGGGAGTGCAGTGTTTCTTGTAGAAGGAATATGTGTGACGAATAAAAAGTTGTCTGTAACTTTGCATACATGTCTTGCTCGAATTCTTTGCCTCAATATATCAAAAAGCCGAAACAGCTGAGAAGCTGCGCTCAAATTTCCCGTTAGGAAGTAACGTAGTCGTCAGCAATGTTTTCTTTGATTATTAATTGTTGCAAAACCGCAGGCATGGCCTAGTGCGTAGGACGCCGGGCTCGGTTGCTGGAGGTGCGTGGCTCGGTCCCCGCTGCCGGACACCGACGGGTTCATAAGATAAGCAACCACCCAGCCAGGTGCCCAGCTTTGTAAGGGCGCGTTGCTCGGGAGAGGTTCGTTCAGACCGCTACGTAATTGCTGCGCAAGAACCAAGACAAACAAAACAGCAAGCAGCTCAAAATGATTGCTGCCTGTCACATGCCGGCAATTTTCCATCAGCTGGGTGTCATGCCCAAACGTTGCGCTCCCTTGTAATGGCCGAGCACCAGGTCATGTGCTCGTTTGTACCTAGTTTACCCGTATATACTCGGCGGCCTCCTAAGGCAGCGACGGATGCTCGACGATTTCACCATTGCTGTGGTGGGACAACGAGCGCTCAGAGACCTTTCATACCTCTACAGCGCCCTGTTTCGAGATGTGAGCCCCTACAGACAACCGAGCGCCGTGTCGGGACATCTCTACTCGTTATAAAGAAACTGATGGGTTGCCGGCGACACTGGCATTCGATCCGAGTACTTCCCGCATACGAGGCGGACGCTCTACTATTTCGCCACCACTTTGGTACATTTGTGCACATTAATGAAACGAACGTACTTTAAAAACGGATCTCGGCGGCTGATTTTAGACTCCTAACACGTACGAGTACACTAATCGCCCTGCGTACCCCGTCCATCTCATGGGCAGCGTTAACTCGAGCCATTTCAAGTTAAATCAATTCGGTACGGTTCGAAGGATAACTTCCAACGTAGGAAACGCCTCGTCATATTCAGAAGACTGCGCTATCCCGACAAGAACCGCCGACAACTGCAGCCTGGCATGTACGTGGCACACAACACTGAGATTTCGCCCAAGTCAGCATGGCGGCGAAATCAGCTGGCTCGAAGATGGCGCCATTGCGTAAGGAAATACAATTGGCCTGCCTGCCCTTTCCGAAGAGTTTAGCCGCATCATAGCATCATCATAGCGGCGCACTGGGTTAAAGTCTAGTAAATAATTCTATGGAAATGTCACCGAAGGCATACCTTCCACCATCGCCGAAGGCTGCTTTTATGGGTATAACGCGATCATATTGCAACCCTTGCATGTATATACAATTTTTTACTGAGCGGATACCGCTCCCCGCACGCCTTTGTTTACACTGCTTCAGGAATCAAACTGTGTTCCAAACTCGTATAACAATGCTGACGGTTCTGTTTTTATCCATATCAGACTATCGCATTAAAAAGCGATAACCAAGCAGTAATTCGTACTGGGCGTAAATTTTTTCTCCATGTTGACGATTGCAGTTTAATAAATGAGAACGAGCTTGATTTCAAGTTTTCTTCGTAGTTTTAATTGGTCTATAATGTACACATAGTAAACAGTGTTGAAATCACTCATGCAAGGAAGGGCACTCGAACTCTCTCTTCGAAGAGAGGTGCAAGGTATTTTCTTTCTACATCAGATCAGCTTTCTGACTCTCAGGTGCACATATGCTTTGTTGCAGTTGACAATGAACACGCACACTTGCAAAGTTTTAAAATCTAACATACAGTAACAAGCCACTGTTTGCCTACTGCTATCCAACGTTATGTTTCCGGTCAGCAGACATGTCGATCGCATTAGCGATTCAGAGAGAACGCCTGCAATAAATACTGCTCCAAAACGAGATTTCGAAACAATACTTTATGAGAACTCCACCGGTATGTTAAATAAAAAGGTCAGTTTAATGAAGAGTTGTTTGTGGAACACTGAAGGGTTCAGTTATGAAAAGAGTGAGTAGACAGGTAGATGCATGAAAATTGTGTGGCATCTCCATCACGACTAGTGTCTTGAGGACTGTGAACATGGCTGCACTGACATCAGTTATTTCTGATGTGGCACGGCGTTGCACGAAGATAACACTGCTCACAAAATCGTGCATTTCTAAGATGGCCTTCTATTTAAAAAAACAAACACACACACACCAAGTGGGAAATATTGCGTGTGCAGCCTTTACAGACCACTCGCCATAAAGATTAGTCATAAAAAGATATTTCTTTTCATTGTAGCTCCGTTTAAGAGTTCCGTTCATTGTGAGAAGTTGAAAAGTAGCTACATGCTAGTTGAGAACTGGAAAGTGTAGGCCATTTTATTAAATTATTATCCAAAAATCTCGAATTACAACAAAACTTGCATTTCCTAGTAGTGATGTTTGTGTTGTGTGCAGTGTAAGTGCCAGAATTATAGCACGCACACAATTCTCAATTACCTGAAAAGCACAATGTTGACATGTATTTGAAAGTTCTGTACACTGTTAGCTAGTCTTTTTTTTTTTTACAGGAGTGATTTGCGTGTTTTTTTTTTTTTTAGTCTTCATGGGAGTGGATGAAAAACTGTGCTGTTACAAGGGTTTGAACACATTCAGTGAGTGGGCAAAAGCATAATGCCAGCTATGTGTTTGTTTCCTAGACAAGCATAAAATATGCGAAATAAATTGATGGCAGGAAAAGACATACACGAGTAAGGCTTTGATTTTCTAAACCCTTTCTATTACCTGCTCGATATGCACTAACAAAACTCTAGAAAAGTGAGAAAGACAGAACATATCCCACAAACAACTTGCGTGCTTTGAAATGCCAGCTCAGATTTCGTTTCTGAGGGATCCACTGGTATGACACCCAGAGCAGTTCTCATAATCAACAATTAATGCTTAAGTAAAAATGAGAAAAATAAAGAACACAGTTAACAATAGCGACGAGAATGATGAAAAAGCATGCCATGAGTTTATCTTACAGAAAAAGACGCCATAAATAGGTTCACAAGTTTGAAAAGTCTAGTCTTGCACTTATCCCCAGCTGAGGGTAACACTTACTGCAACAATAAATCAAAGAAATATGATACAGACAATTGCCTAATATATATCAGAAATTATTACATTAAAGACTTGCAGCAGTTACGGAATATCATTTTCCCATGCCTATTAGAATGGAAAAGCTCATCAAGAAAGTTTCTATGATGCTTTCTGCTTGAGTCAATTGCATAAATACGCGTAAGTCTGAAGCATGGTAACAAAATTAGAGAAAGGCATACGTTACATGGATGAAGAAAAAAATCCAAAATACAAGTCATTTGAACACACTTGTTAGCACTGATGAAGGAAGCAGACCCACTGAAAACATCCTAAACTGGGTCGTTGTACACTGAAAATAATGCCATGCCTTCAAATGCAACATCACAGACTAGATTGTATGTTTACAATGGTTGAGCATGTTCATACGACAAAAAGAAATTATAAAGGGAAGCTGGCTCTGGCATGGGATAATGTTGGGCAGGATTCGATGGCCCATTATGACACAATAATCAGGGATATAACACTAAAGGCCGAACCACAAGGAACAAGTTTCCGACTGATTTTCGGCTTCGACCCACATCGACCAAATTTCATGCTTCGCTAGCCACTTCGGGCGTCAGCGCTGTGGTCTGGCATAGGCTGACCAGCGTCGAGCGAGCGCCGGCCTCAGCGTCGCATTGTTCTTGACGACGCCGACCGGCGCCAAAATAATTCGTTGGGAACTTGTTCCTTGTAATTGGAGCTTAGGACTTCAACTGACTGCCGCTTCTACAATCTCCAGCAGGCAGAGAGTTTCAAGGTAGTAGAGCACCAAAATACCACACTGCCAAAGTAAAAATGGTTTGCGCGGAGAGCTGTGTTTGGTTTTAATGCGAAAGCATTACATGCCCCATTACGCGAAAATCCGTCAGTCAGTGACGAGACCGAAGGATGGTACCAAAAATGACCGACGGCGCAAACAGCAAAAACACGACAATAAATGCTCGGACTGACGTCAAATTTCTCAGGGAAGTTCCTGTAAACGCAGTAAATTAAAAATGTGGTAAATTTCGGTCTAGGTGGGAATCGAACCCGGACCTCCGCGGTACGAGACGAGCACGCTTCCCGCACGTCACGGCGACTCCACGGTTCTAGATGACTAAAGGTGTGCCCATCGCGTGCGTCATTGGGCACGTGACAAGCGCAGCCAATGGGGAGGAGGTGGCGCCACGTCATGAGTGTATAAAAGGAGCGTATAAAATGAAATTTGGAAGACACTTAAGCTTCGCCTGTAAGAGTGGAAAGCGATAACATTCAAAGACTGACTCATTCTCACGCTTCCCAACAACATTACGGTTACATAAACTATGTAACCGTCATGTTTACAGGGAAACGGTAGGGGGCGAACGCTATGCGCGAAGGCGAACTTTCTGGTAGACACGCGGCCTCTTGCGTGGGCCGATCGCGAAGACAGTGAACAGTCGCATCGAAAATTACTTAGTTTTCAGGTTTCTGTTATTGTTTCACGCATTTAATATTTAAGTCTAGGAAGCTTTAACATAAAAGGCATGCGCTGTCAGTGTTTTGTTTCATGACATTTGTTTGTGGGCTGTGAACTTTAGCGATAAAATGGTGCGGCAATATAACCCGCATATGCCGCACGTCACATAGCAAGGTGTAGCATATACATACACCTAAATATATACGGCGATTTTCACTCACAGCACGCCAACGCCGGCAACGATGCCGACATCGGATTTTCTACGAGACACGGGGCCTTAACGCCATCGCTTTAAAAAGCATATTTAGCCAATTACACGGCGCTCAGCGGTCCTTCGAGTTATGCACTCCTCTCGGGCCAGCGAGCGCGTTTTGATCTGGCCTTAACCAGGCGCAGTTAGAACGCAGGCGAGAGCTTGCGCAGACAAGGAAAGCGTGGGAAAAAATACATCTCACCAATGGGGCTATAATACTTTCGCATTCCCACATGTAAGCAGTCATAACTGACTCTGCCGAATTTTTTCTTGTTACAGGATATAATTGATTTTTCTTCGACACTATGTTTTTCAGTTATGCCAAAAGCAACAGAGTAGCAGCAAGGCAACAACACCTCAACTTAGGCAGCGCCCTAGAAATGCACACTTAAGTGTACGCTTTAGGGTAGCCATAGATGACGTCAAGCACTCTGTGTCGCCATCTTAAAAGTTGCCTGTATGTCATGATACAGATGAACCCATTGGTTTTACTCCCACTGAGGGGACACATTTATCCTCAATTGTGCTAAACACTTGCTTTATACTTTGTTACTTTATGCATTCCTTCCGTTTATATACTGCTACACTGTACATGTTTCCTAAACTCACAGTAGGCGAAAAGCAGCAGTTTTTCGCCACGTTGCTTTACGAGACCCCCTGGTTGTGACATCCAAGCTGCACATGAAGGGGCAAGATAACAGCTCCATTTTCTTGAAATGTAGAAGGAACAAGTGCTTGCACTATGGCAAGCGTCAATTAGCAACAACGGCAGCATCACCTGGGTGCAGCCTTGAAATACAAGTGTGACACACAAGAATAATAATGAAACTGAACTTAAAACTTATCTATAAGAAAAAACACAAAGAAAAAGGAAAGCGCAGTTATACACAGATTCGAAATGGCAGACTCCAATATAAAACAAAAGCGCGGGCAATGGACCACAACACGTAAAAAAGAGGGTGATGGCGGCGATGTGATTCTCTCCTCCATTTTTTTTTCTTGCCTCCTCACCATGTTCCCATCATCGTTCAGAGCTAGATCACACATCCCTCCATCTCTTAAGGGACAAAAATTATGCAAAGAGGAAGAACTCTGAATGCTGCCGAAACAAGCCGTCAGATCAAGGAATCGAACAATTACGCACGCACGCGCGCACAAACACACGCACCCACACGCACACACACACACACACACACTGGGTAGCGTTGCAGGAGGTCCATCGCGGCAGCGTTTCGGCACCTCTGCTTTGCACATAAACGGACATCGACACAATGCAGTACCGCGTATTTAAATAAAAAGCGGGCGCGGAGGGAACCTCGAGGACTGGTGGGTAGGGAGCGCGGGGCAGTAGGCAAGGGGCGCATACGAACATTGCACTTGGAGGAGGAGAAACAACAACACGTCTCGTTTCCAGAACTTCGTGTTCATCATATCTTCGTGGGATTTTTTTTTTCTAAGTCCAGGTGTAGCGCGGCGTAGGAGAGGGGAACAAGCGAGCCAACACGCTCTCCGTTTGCTTGGTTTCTGTCTCACGTCGCGGGCGAGAATTGCGGCAGAGTTCAGGTCTCCATGAAACTGGCCGGCGACAGCGACGACCGCTTGCCGTGGGAGTCGCCGATACCGTTGGACGACGCCATGCGCGCCATTTTGCCTGACAGAGTGCTGACGAGTTCGCCGGCGCTTGGAGATGACGTCATCGCTGACGACGGTGCGCTGAGCAGCGACGCCATGCTTGTAGGACTGACAAGACTCGGTGGAGTGTCCAATAGCCCCATCCCACCTTCGCGGTACCTGCGCAGAGCCAGAACAGGCGGCCCGTCAAGCGCAGCTTCAAACAGCTGGGACACATCGACTGTTCGCAAACCTCGACCAAACCTGATTTTACGCAGCATTTACGTATCGCTAGCAAGATAACCGCAGCAAAAACAAGGCACACAACGGATTGTGTAGGCAGTGGTATACACATGTGGCAAGCTAGGTGTTTAAAAAAAAAAGGACGAAGATGGGAAACAGTGAACATGAGTATACATTGCTAGAGTGGACATTCGACATAGTATCTATGCTCCAGTCGGCACAAGACATCTTTAATATGATAAAATGGCCCTCCTTAAAAATTTGGTGCACGGAACCGTACACTTGGCTTTGCCGCAAATGGGGTAGCTATGCGGAGAAGTTCGTTTGTATTTTTTAACAAAGCTTTTATACGTGTTTTGCAAAGACATCACCGCAAGAATATTGTGTAATGCGGTTAAGCAATTGTATTGCGGTGAAGGGAAGTGAGAATTTGCGAAATTGGTAAGTCTAAACAACATTTCATTACTTAGCATACTTTGGCAGTGCCACCAGCACACTCAGGGGGCAACAGGCACATCAAAGCTAGAATTTGGACTGGGCCATTGGTTGGGGGGGCTCCCTTGATTTCTACTTCGATTACCCCGCTTCCCCTTAGGTTCCCTGAAGATGAGCCTTTTCCCTTCCCCCAGTGCAGGGTAGTCAACCGGGCTCAGTTATGTTGAACCTCCCTGCCTTTCATTTACCCTTTTTATCTCTCTCTCTCTCTCTCTCTCTCTCGTTTAGTAATCTCAAGTGATGCCCTGAGGCCACCATTTACCGGTATTATTTTATTTACGCATGTTAAATCTCACTGCAAAACATATTTGCATTGCCGTGAAGCTTACTAAAGCACATCCGTCATTATGGAACTCACATAAGACCCTTGCACTTTTTTTTTTTCGTTCTGAGAGCTGACAATCAACTATTTATGCCATGAAATGCACTCAAACTTAATTCTCAGGTTACTGGAACCTTATTCCTACATAATCAAGCACGGACACCAACCTCTCTAATGGAACATACAATTTTGACCGTACTAACTGAAGCCTAAATGTGCGCTTATAGTAGAAAAGGCAAATGCCTGATCAATGTCTCATAGCTTTGACATCTACTGATAAAGTAGGCCAAGTGGAAAACCCATGGGTAATAAAGAGTGGGCGAAAATGAGCACTTTCACGACTGTTTCGCTCGTCGTCACTACAGTAGCGTTAACAGAGTTGCAGACAACTCTTAAGAGGAAGCTTTAGCTAGGGCCCAACTCCGATGCGGCCTATTCAAACACATGTAAAACGAAAAAACGTTTTTCTGAGATAATTCCAGTGACTGTTTGAAGCGGAATTTCGATTTAGGTCCTGATTTTTGTTAAAAAGATTTTCAAACATTCGAAAGTTTGAAAAAAATAGAAGCACGAAGTTTGCAGATTCATAGCTCCGCATCAAGAACAGATATCGCGGTTCTGTAAACGGCATCCATTGGACCAATGAAAGCGGACAAATTCGATATGTCATTTTACATATTATGAGAATTTGTTACGTTGTTTACAAGGGTTCTGCAAAAGCTGTATTTCCACATTACCAAATTTTTTAGATTCATATGTAACATATCAATTATGTCCGCTTTAGATGTACTATGAGATGCAATTCACAGAATTGTATTATCATTTTTCGTTGCTGAGTTACTGAGTGCTAAACTTTATATCTTCGTTCTTTTAATATTTTCGACTTTTGCCAATTTTTAATGAAAAATTGACAACCTAAATAAAGAATTTCAAACCAACAGCCACTAGATTTTAAGTTTTTCTTTTAAATGCAACAAACCTCGTCAAATTTGGTGCAGTGGTTGCCGAGAAAAATGAATTCTCCTTTTACATGTATTTAGATAGGAGCACCCGAGCTAAAGCTTCCTCTTAATGCAGAGCTACTCTACTGTGCAGATGACTGCAAGTTAGCTACTGCGGCACGTGTAGTGCATCCTCACTATGTTGGCTTGCTGAGCGACACTTGCCTTCTAGCCCTCATAAGGGACTTGTATTCGGAGATGCGCAGCTTCTTGCCATCCACGATGCAGGTGCGCTTGGGCCGCGGTCGGTACCGGTAGTCTGGGTGCTTCTCCATATGCAGCTTACTCAGCCGCGACTGTTCCTCGTAGTAGGGCTGCTTCTCAGAATTGGACATGGCCTTCCACCGAGCGCCTGCACATACCGTCCAAGATAAGGTAAAGGTATGTGCCTGCTGAATTCTTGAAAGAAGCACTTCACACACACACACACACACACACACACACACACACACACACACACACACACACACACACACACACACACACACACACACACACACACACACACACACACACACACACACACACACACACACACACACACACACACACACACACACACACACACACACACACACACACACACACACACACACACACACACACACACACACACACACACACACACACACACACACACACACACACACACACACACACACAAACACACACAGTACTTGTCAAAAGATGTGCTACTATTCCTCACACCTTGTCCTGCTCTTGATATCAGCGCTCTTCTGGCCAGATTTAGTGCCAAGACATTTATGAAATTGAATTTTCGTAACTTAATTATTTCATCGATTATGAATGATGACAAAGAAGAAACAGCTTCTCACCGAGTATCTTCGAGATGTTGGAGTTGTGCATGTCTGGACAAGCCTTGAGAATTTTGCGTCGTTCGTCTTTCGCCCAGACCATGAAGGCATTCATCGGCCGCTTGATGTGGGGTTTTCCGTCCGGATCCTTCTTGGTCTGTCGTATAATCTTAGCACCGACTATTTTGCCTGCACGGAAAAAAGCAGGCACTTACATTCCCCATTGTGTGCACATAATCCAGTTTCGGAAGAGTTCATGGCATGCAAGTGCGCACAATGTTGTCATTTCCATAAATATTGGTGTCTCGTATTCATGAAGTAGTCGTACATTATCAGCTAACAGGGTCAATGCATGAATTTGGGCTCGCTTCCAATGGGCGGCTGTAGTGACCGCACAGAGCCAATCATTCTTGGCCACGCACTGTGCTGAGCACAGTAGCAAGGTCTTACCTGCCTTGGTGGCTCAGCCTATATGGCTTTTGGCGGCAAAGAACGGTTCTGTAGGTTCAGGTTTTAGTTTAATAGTAGAGGATGGGTGCATTCTGAAAGGGGCAGGGTATAAAAAAACTCAACGGACGGTTACGAGTGTGCAAAGCGAATGTCTAAGCCTTAGCTGTGGTGTAGGCTAGGTGTTTTCGTGCCTGACCTCGAGCTCGCCGAATCTCTTGACGGTGTTAAGGTCCTGCTTCTTCCATGACATTTCAAGGCATACGATGCTTTACAGCGTTCCAGTTTGAATTAGCGTGCTTCTTTCTGTTGCTAGAGCACTCGCCGTCTTTCTAGCATACACTGGCGCAGCCGAAGGCGCTATAACGACGTCGGCATGACGACGAGTGTATCACGACGATGACGTGACGATGACGTGACGACGACTGTCACAATGACTGTATGACTACGATGGTGCCACGACGACGGTAATCACGAGAATCGAATGAAGAAGTCGAAATGGTGACGATGGAAGGACCACGACGGCATCGCGACGACGGTATGACAACGACTGCACGACAACGAATGCATGACAACGACTGTATTGAAGATGACATAACAATGGCGCCGTAATCAAGATTTAAAGACGACAGCATGATTACGATGGAATGAAGAAGGAATGACGTCGATGAAACGAAGAAGACGGCATGACGACAATGGGAAGACGACGAGCATATGACATGACTACGACGGTGTGACTGTATGAAGAGAACCGTATGACGACGATGGTGTGACGATGACTACGTGACGACGACGACACAGACAGAGTGGCACACACCCATGGAAGTTGTTGACTCTACTGTCTCCACGATCGTCCCACTACTTTAGACTGCGCCAACGGCGCAAAACTGAACAACGAGCTAAGAAAGGATAACGCCTTAAAACTGCCCTTATGCCGACATTTCAGCAAAGGGCTAAAAAACCTCATGAGGCCAAAGTTAATCCGTCCTAGAAGCGAGCCACTAATTGAAAGGAAAAGTGCTAACTTGATCCTTTGGTGTCAGTCTCGGAGGCCGAGCTGTCGTTGTCGCGGCGGGATGAGGCCGACGAAGCGGGTGGCCGGGGATGGGCGCCGCCAGCCGCGGCGGTCGACTGGGGCAGGTACAGGTGCAGGGGAAACGGTTTATCGGGCCCCACCAGGGAACCGGGGCCGCCCAGTTCCTTGTGACCAAGGCCGCCACCGGAGAGAAGGCTGCCTGCAAGACGACGCGCAACCGCCATCAGCACCACACATTTTCTTAAACAAATTTCAATGAAACATCATAATAAGCTTCGTCAGGTTTTCTCTGTTGGAAATGCTATGCGACTTTGTTAGCTTCATTCTTTAAATGCGCAAGCATTTCTATGCCTACCCAACGAGGAAACCCGTCCGTCCGTCCGTCACGTAGGACAATCGCTTTCAAGATAGGACCCGCAGCAGCCAGCAAATTGACCTTCTTGCTGCTTTTCCCTTCAATGCTAACTAAGCGGCGATAACAGCGCACCTGAAGCAATCAGCACTCGGCACACACTGTCTCCATCGCAGATCGCTTTCAAGACAGGGCCCGCGCGACCACGCCATGGGCAGCCGCCACCCGATTACGGTTGATCACGGTTGATAATGATTCGCATAGAAAGGAGGCAGCGTCACCAACCACGTCTACGTACGAGGTCTACCAGACGTGACAGTGTTCCATTACCTCACGTACTACAGCACGAATTGGCCAGTGCTACTCTTTCACAAAGCAGCGGCATCACCCAAACGCACAATTATCCAATTTGAACATAAAGAAGAAGCGCAACAAGTAAAACCAGACAAAATAAGAAACAGTGTACATAATAAATGTTGTAGATATTTACTGCATTTACAAATCTCTCTAGTGATTTCATCCCACGTACACATCCCCCGGGAGTTATCGATAACTTAGGGGACCACCGCTACTACTCACCTCTTCGTCGTCTCATGCTGATCTCAGCATTTTGGTGCTGCAATCGCGCTTCCCCGTTTGACGATTCTTTCACGGTGTTTCTCGCCATTATGACAAATACAGCAGCATACGACGACGAAACAGTAGGTGATTAGTAGCAAATGCTTACATGTCATTCAGATAACTCCCACAGGAGATTCTGCGTGTAAATTTGTTTCCAAGGAATGTATGCCTCAACTACTGCGGAAGCTCTGTGCATTTCTTGATAAACGACGCCGATTTCGCACCATGCCATGCAACCACATGGGAACTGTATGATGCTTAAGAATGCGTTGGTGGGGGCCACAACAAATCGGGTTGCGCATCAGTGCTTGACAAGTGATATCTCACAATGGAAGTTTCATTTCTAAATACCATCAAAGCTTAAAGCTGACGACGAAATTTGCCTGGAACAACCAATCACGCACATGTTACACACGTTGCCCTTCTCGCGTTCTCGAGCTTGACGCAGTACACACCACAATCAAATAGATGAGCACTGAAACACGCTACCAGAATGCCACAACAAAAAATATGCGGATCTCCACGCGCTGAGGGAATCGGTTTAAGCGAAGCTTTTATTGGTGTCTGTGAAGAACGCTTCTCCTGCTTAGTGACAATCTGCAAGTAGAGGCCACACGACACAATTGGACACATTTTCACCAGGAAGCGCTTCGTTCAACATAAAACCTCTTAGGTTTGATCATGCAATATAATGCATGACGACAAAGGAATGACAACGTTGGAACGACCACGACGGCATGAAGATGACTGCATGACAAAGACGCAATGACGACATGACAATGGCATGACGTCACTGAAATCACTACCAAAAAATAACGACGACGGCACAGCGACGACCATGACGGCAATAGCATGAGATGACGACGCCGATGTAATAACGCAGGCATTACGACAATGGGATGATAACGCTGGAGCGACGACAATGGCATGGCGACACCAACGTGACGACAACGTGATGCCAATGCTGAAATGATGCGGATGATATGACGACGACGGTGCGATGAACAGAATGTCGCAGCTCGAGTGACGACGACGCCGTGTCAACGACAGCATGACAACGATAGGATGACTAAGGTGGAATGACGGCTTTGCAATGACGACGATTATATGGCACCAACGGCTTGGCGACGATGGCGTGACGACACTGGAATGGCGATGCTGGGATGACGATGATGGCGTGACGACAAAAGCTTGACGACAATGGAGCGAACACAACAACATGACAACGATGGGACGACCACGACGGCGGCTCTGTGACGACAACGCCATGGCGAAAATGGCATGACGGCAATGGAATGATGATGACGGTATGACGACGACGGTTGGAAGATGGTGGCGTGATGGCGATGATATGACAACGCAGTGACAGTGGCGGAGTGGGAGCATGACAATGACACGACAACGAAGGAATGACGACAGAATAAAGGTGGTGAAATGACGATGAAGCGACGGCAGGACAACGACGGCAGCGACGGGAGGACAACGACGGCCTGTTGGTATTTGAGCTCGAGCCAGCACTACGTACTTGCATCATCAGCCACAGCTATTCGGCAAGACAGAACTGAACAGCAGCAGCAGGGAAAGTCGAAGTAAGAGGCATTATTTCTCTGGTAGATCAAATTAATTCCGTTCTGGTTCTATACAAATCCAGTTCAGATTTTTTAAAAATCAATAAGCACACTTATACGAGAGGTTCACCGTTGTTGATTTCTTCGTGCCTGCATACGTGTTTTCTCTGCAAAACAAAAAAATGGCCAAATGAACTCGCACAATCACATGGCTTGTGACCACATACCGGTATAGGAAGGAATTCCATGGTGTCCCATCAGGCTTGACAGTGACACGGGGATGCTAGGAGCTCTGAGATGAGGCGGAAGCCCTGGATAGGCGGCTGCAGCTGACAAGAACGGAGAACCAACCTAGACGAGAACGAAAGAGCCGGTGTAAAAACGAGAAGCTAAACGCTTGGAAAATATAAAACACTTGTGAAAGCAATTAAAGCACACGAACAGTAGGGAAACAGTCAGAATGCAGTAATTCGCGCACGGCAACAAACACTTACAAACCACTGAAGCAGCGTGGGCGCAGAGTTTAAAAGTAAGAGAATTCAGCGCTAATTTATGGCAGTGCACAAACGACCTGAACGGTATAAGTTACAAACAGGTGTTATTCTTTTTCAACCCTATGACTGTAAATGGTGTTCTTGTTGCATGAAAAAATACGGTAATTCCATAAGGCATGCAGATAATTCACACTACCTAAAATATGGCTGCTGACAAGTTCCGATAACGCTTATTACTCCTTAATTCCCGAACGCTGAACTATTGCAATGTTGTTGCTCTCGTGCAATTTTCGCTACCATATTTAAAGCACAAAGGCAAATGAAAGTGAGAGCCAGCTATTCAGTCGTCACCATTTTAGCAACAAGATGGCCGCCTTATTTGGACAGCGGTGCATTGTGGGTAAGTTAGTTCTAAACGTTTCTAAGGGGTCAGATAAGACTTTCACCGACGTACAAACGAGCAGCCAAGGCAGAGCTCTCCTTTCATGAAGGCCACCGTTCATCCACTGCCACGTGTAGTTGCAATGTAATCGTTGGAGCGCTTGCTGTGTGAATCGAAACTGTGGTGCTACTCTACTCGTCAATCGAGCGCCAAAACGCGGTATGTAACGAGCGCAAGCTTCGCTCATTCACACTAAGCACACAAGGACAGGATTAATGAGGTTATGAATAGGACGAACACACGAAGCTGTAACACTCGCAGGGCAAGATCTAGTGCACTACACAAACACCCAAAAAAGCGCGGACGTGACGACAGTCGCTGCGGTAGCTCAATTAAAATATAAAGCGTCCGCACGCGTTAGATGGGGGTTCGGCGTCCGCCGGTCGCAAGTTGTCATTTCGTCCACTTGCGCACCCATTTCCCTTTTGTTTAGTACTTCTAATTTCATTTAAAACCACAGTTAATTTCTCCGTGCTTTCTTTGAATTTCATTGTCTGTAGGTTTCATATGGTTGTGACTAACAAAAACCGAGTCACTCGGCTCCCCTGCCTCTCGCTAGGAAAAAGAGAACGGAGCACGCGTCAAGCTCGGATTAAGGGTTGCTTTCAACTGTCAACTCTTGTGTGTGAGGAAGCGCTTTGAAATATGTAGCATTCACCAGCGCATCCGCAGTTACTTGAGAACATCTCCGAAGCTAAAATTGTTGGTAGTGCTTGTTCCTGTTGAGACATGTAATTAATTCTGTTGTTGCATTATTCCCAGCTTCAAGCGCAGTACAGCGTTTGCCGAAAATTAAGAAGCCAGCCATTACACGGCTGAGTGGAGTTGTCGTCGGGACCCGTGCCTGCTCCCTGTTCGAAATCTCGGGACATTACACGAAATAGCGATCCCGGCTCACTTGAGTCTGTGGGTGTCGTACGTGCGATAGCAGAAGCGCAACACGGCCTGGAGATAGATTTTGTGCACTGCTGAGTCTTCGAAGTTTCTTGGGACAAAAGGCTGCAGTGTACTTACTAGCTGTATACCCTGAGCAAGCCCTATAGCCAGAGAGGCGAAGCTCACCGAGATGGGGGCGCTGGCAGCAGTGGCACTGAGAAGGCTAGCTGCGGAGTGAGGAGAGATCCCTGGGTGAAAGCCCCGGGGCGATACTGAGCTGCGGTCGGAGTCCCTTGCCTCGTGCTTCACGCTGGCAGGTGTCGGGCTCCCACTGACGCTGCAGTGGAAGAAAAGGTAAGCATGCCAAATGGAGCCCACAATTCGACATGCGAAGCTTTTGGTCTGTATTTATTACACGAAACTGTTTCCTTCGGAAATCAGAGAAGGCAGCATACTTTCAAAGCTACCCAGATCGTACGAGGCACTCTCGTTTAGTGAACAGCATTGCGCCAGTGACCGATAACAAGAGTTCTGAATTCACGCAACATCGTTACGACATCGGTGCACACCAGCTGCGCACATTTTCTCTCAGTACTCGTTAATTTACACGCCAAGCAACGGAACGAGAGCACCTGGGCACTTCAACCATTCAGCGCCCTCGTGTGTTTAGATGTATAGCTTCCGGGTGCAATAAACCGTTCGCCCTCTAAAAGAACGCTAGTGTGTAGCAATGCAAGGAAAGCGCAATCTCACAGAAGCGGCTAGATTCAATATGAACTGCTCAAGACCATACGTGAGTATGTGATTTGCGCGTGAACACAACGCATAAAACAATAGCAGTGCCGGTCAAACACATCATTTATGCAAATATGCTGATTTCGCTTTCGTTGTTTGTTTGTTTCTTCGTTTTTCTTTGCTCCCCAAAATACAGCACGGCCGCCGTATAAACAGGACTGTGATTATAAACGAAAACATGTGCAAATAAGTAAAGTAAAAGACTGCAATCGCCATTTCACCGAATTCGCATGGGTGAGAGAAAGAGAGAGGGATACAAAAATGGGGACAATATCAGTCAGTGTATGTGATCCACGCGCAAGTCCACGAGCGCATGCATACCTGCTAGCAGTGCTGCCCGACGAGCTTCCTCGGGGTTTGCTGAGGTTGAGCGGCGTGTCGAGGTCGGGCGCCGGGTCCGGGGCCACGGCGCTGGGCGTGGGCGTCCGGTTGCCCGAGCAGGAGTTACCCGGACCCCCTCCTCCACCACCTCCTCCACCGTGCACCAGCCGCACGGCAGGCGTTAGCGGGCTGCCGGAGAGCGGCAGCAGCGGCGCCGCGCCCGTCACCCACGGCTGCAGCGGAGACATGGCCGCCTGGGAACGCGAGTGAATACGGAAGAGGGTCAGTGAAAGTGGTTCAGCTTTTCTTCGCAACGTTGCCATTGCAATATAAGGCGTCAATCATAACGGCTTCAGCCGTGGCATACTCCACGAGCGCCACACGCAAGAAGCACAGCGGCCATGGGTGGTGCATGCTGAAATAACGCCTCTCGAGACTGTGTATCCAGCTTCCCTTAAAGTCTTCCAGGTCATTAGCATTCCTGAGTGTTCTGGATCCCGTGCTTGAGCAGAAACAATGCGATTCGACGTTCAAGGTTTTGAACCAGACTTTTTCTTATAGTGTTCTGCATGGTGAGAGCGTAAGGATGAATCTGCAACACACTGCGTTGATATAGATCCGGACTGCTTGAACCTGTCTCCTCAAATAAACATGCGACAACTGATTATAAACGCAAGTCAACTGACACCAGGTCGATATCCTCGGTAGATAACTTTTTTCGAGAAACTTCCACTTTCGTGCAATTTCATGCCGCGAGCGATCATCCAAGTGTATCGACGGGCGTGCCGTCAGTGACTTCACCAATCATCGCGCACCGTAAGTGATTTCCCCGAAGGGCGATACGTCGAGAATACGGCCCCGTCTAACATGCAGCGAAAATCGCCTCTCCAGGCGCCGAGGCTGTACGCCCGAACGGAATGACCAACATGCACGTTCGAAGTCTTCGCAAACGGACACACAGACAGGCGCAGTGGTGCTCAACATGCGTTGCACAGCGGAGAAGACAACACGCAAACATTGTTCCAAGAGCGCTGTGCCTGCAAGGCGTCCGTCAAACGAGCGGGCGAGAAACCCGCTCGATTGGCTAGCTGGGCCGAAATCGCTGTCAAGTGGTGTCGCATGCATTTGACACAGAGGCACTCACAGCAGCTCTAAAGATCACTGGAGAACAGAAACGGACAATTACGTTGGCTCTCTAGAGCTCACTGCACTTGGGGGTGCGTGAGAATGCCCGCCATACGAGGCCCGCGATTACCTCTGGTCACACACGATATGTTGTTCATGGCTGCATCTTTACAGGCATTCAACATGTTGCCTACTCGACCAAGCGTGTGCGTCGCGCAGCCAGTGGAGTCAACAGGTACAAGCGGTTCTGCGTACTTTCGACGCAGCGCAGCAGATTTAACATAGCGTTTATTTAAAATTATTTTGTTTCGTCCGCGATGTCTCCAACGCGAACACGCTCAAGCAGACTCGACGCGGACTTATCGAGCGCACGCCCGAATTTGTATCTCGCAGGCGCCGAATATGCGCCCTCTCGACTTCTTCATACACACCGAGAGCATGCAGAATGTTTTCCGCCAAGCGGCCGCGAGCTCACGGCCGGCTACAATTGAATTGTGTTGCGAGTGCGAGGCGGCGGCTGCATATTTGATACGACACCACCTTGCGCCGTTGTCCGCATTCGCGGAAGATGCGTTGCCTTTCTTTCTATCGCCGCCGCAGTAGAGCGCTAGGCGGGCCCGAGGCCGGCGGCGGCGGCAGAGAGCTAAGTGCTCGCAGGCAGCAGCAGCTGGTCCGGACCACGCGCGCTCGGTCCGCGCCTTTTGTGAGACTCGCGCGGCGCGAGAGCGCCTCTCTTATTCTCCGGCGGCCGCCTTCTCACTTATTCATCTCCGACGAGACGGACCGCTTTGCGCTGATCTAATCACGACCTACCTGCAGTCTGTTTCTCGTCTCTCTTTCTTTTTCATCCGATATTCTTTATTCTCTACATTATCTAGCCCTGTTCTCTATACGCTTCGCGGCCCTTTCTAGCAAGCTTCCATATCCTCTCCCCCTTTCCAGAATTTCTCGAGCCACGCGTAAAACGTATGAAGCCGTCCCGAAAGAAGCCTCCGTGGGCGGCGTGCCAGTGAGCACGGCGACCGTAAATCTGGGATTCTTTTGATGGACATCAATGGCGGAGAGACATCTCTTCAAGGACGAGCGTGAGGAGGAAATGGGGGCCCGGCAGGCGGTGCAAGTGTATACGCTGCTTAGTTCCAGCCCGCGTCTCTATATAGGGCAGTCTATATTGTATGACAACCTCGAACGTCTTTTGCGTACTGCGTCAGAAGACAACATCGACGCGGTGAGGCGATTGTGTGCAAGGCGAATACGCGAAAAGACGGCTAAAGAAACGATTCTCACGTTTATCGAAGGAGTGAAACGCACGGTCGCAAGAACCATTGAATTCGTCGGACGACTGTAGTCATATATGCCAACAACCCCATACAATCAGTTTTTAAGGAACTTCCAATAGTCGGAGTAACCATCTTTTCGACGCGCTGTCCGACATGCCGGATGGTTTTGACGTGTATGTCCCTCTCCTTTCACTTTGTGAAGTAGCTTCTGGAATCATGGAACTAACGACATTATTTCTATGACTCGCTCTTTTGGCAGCGTTTCTGTTTCTCACTACAACGAGAAATGTTTTCAATAGAGCAATTGTTCTTAGCCGAGAAGCTCCGAAAGTTGAGTAACAGTGAACTCATGGACCGGCGTGTGTTAGTGGGGAGTGGGTGGGGGTGTTGGGAGGGGGAGGGGGGTGCAGGTTATAGGGGATCGCCAAAGCAGCTGGTGTTGCGTCGGCACGTCCCAAAATGTGGTCGTGTCGCATTAGCAGGAAGGAACCGGCCGCTTCGCGGCAACAGAAACAAAAGGGGACAGAATGACTCGAGGAAGGGGGGTGGGGAGAGAGAGAGAGAGAAGAACGGAAGGTTTAAACGGGCCTGTACGGCAGCAATGGTGGTGGCTGGCTGCTCTTCCCTTCCTTCCACGTGAGGCTGCGCGCCGAAAAGTCGCGCAGCTATAGCGGACTACGTCGGCGCGCGAAGGGCCATTTTTCTTGTCAACGTTCGCGGCGATGGCGGCGGCATCGCTATTTCGAGTATCGCGCGCGCGCGCGTCCGAAAATCGGGGAGAAAAGTGTTGGGAGCAACCAGGGGAGGACGGGCGACAAAAAAACACAGCGGCTGAAGGGACGGCGCGCCAGAGAAGACAAAAAAGCAGGCGTGACGAGAAGAACAAAAAGAAGACGGAGAACCAGAAAAAGAAAGCAAGAGTCGCGCCCTGGTGCGTATCGCAGGAGAGAGGCGCGTGTGTGTAGGCTAAACTGAGCCGGGCCTGGAAGCAAAGAAGCAAAGCAACAGCTTGCGAGGTGACGGTGACGCTGACGAGAAGAGAGGAGCGCCCGGTGCACGGGGGTTTGAGGAGTGGGCGGCGGGGGGGATAGACGCGAAGGCATCGATAAGCACACGCCGAAGGCGGCGGCGACTACCCCGAGCGTTGACACTTCGACAGTTCGACATGTCTGCCTCCCTCCTCCGTCAGGGGTTTCTTTTCTTCTTTTTCTTTTCTCTTTCGCGTCATCTTTTGTTTCTGCCGGTGCTTCCTTTGGAGTCGCACTCTTTCACTGCTTCGTCTATTCGTCTTCGTTGCGCCGCCATTCGCCTCTCTCGTTTTTTGTTTGTTTTGTTTGTTTGTTTTTTCGCTGTGTTGAAGCAAGATGGCTGCTTAGCTGTAAAGGCAGCAGAAAGTCTACCTCTTGAGCGATCGCTCTGCGTGGGCGTTGCATGGAGGAGGCCACAACTGTCTCATACTGGGGTAAGAGAAAACAAACGGCGGACATAGATTGACACTGACACAAAGAAAAGCCAAAGTAGCGACCAGATTAGGGACAGTACCGTTCTGCCGTTGGGAAGAGTTAAGTGCACAAAAAAAGATCTTGGCACTTCCTGAAAGAATTCGCGAAAAAAACACGACGAATTATGTGCGTGCATTTTTCGTACTGATGCGGCGACGTGCAGTTTGTCTGTGCGCTAATGAACCGCGTCAACTTCCGCTAGGACACAGAAGGGCCTTCTCGAGTAACGACAAGAGCGATAGTGTTGGCAACGGATGCTGTGTCGAATGAACAAGACACCTCGTTCGATAAAACCGTGTTTTTTTTCCTTCTTATTTTTATTGGTAGCCCGTCGGTATACTCGCTATGCTTTATACCCTCTATACTAGCTCGCTAATACGTCTCGCATTCGTATAGGAACTGCTCTAGCCATAGATAAACTGCTTTGCAAATGCAGGCCTGCTTTCTTAGAAGTTTACGACGACTTTTTCTCTTCCATCGAAAGCGAGATATCCAACTAACGGCGCAGTAGTTCGCTGGCATCATGTTGAACGGCGCTTACTCCCACAAATCCCCACAATACGGAACAAGATAATATGCGGACCACAGTGCGAGCCGTTACATGACGGACGGCGGCTCAGACAACACGGCCGGTAAGTCAAGTCCAGAGAATGCCACCGAATAAATCTCACCAGTCCATGAAATCCGCCCCTCACGTTTCCCAGAAAGCAATAGACGTTCCAGTTGCCTTTCAATCTATCCACAGCACATATACCGACAAAAGAAGACAGTCAATGACTAAACACACAAAACATTGTCCCAATGCAGTGGCACAGTCGTTTTTCGCTCTTGCCCAAACGCTCAAGCCACGGCACTAACACACGCACACAGGCGCGCACGCAAGAACTGCAGCGTCAGCCGCAAGGTACATGCATTCTCGATGAACGCCCGGCGGGGCATTGCTTCGCCGTACGCTCTCTCTCTCTCTCTCTTTCGAACGAACGAACGAACGAACGAAGAGAGAAGCAGGAAGACAGCTTGGGGTCAGCAGGAGGCGCCGGTTTACTTCATTATTCAATCGCGCCCGCATTAGGCCATTAAATATTAATCGGCCAAAAACACGGAACTCGTCAACAATGGGGAAGAAAGCGGCGGGCGGCCGGAAGGGACCACACACACATACACTAGAGTGCTGGTGATTCCGCGTTAATACGGCATTATTGTGCCACCTCCGTTCTCCAAACCTTTCTGCGGCAGGGAGGCAACTGCGCGATTTCCCCCGCCACTTATGCAGGCGGAACCTTTGATTGCGCCGTTTGCCCTCGTCTGTACACTAGCGGGTCCCCGCATTTTTGCCCCCATCCCGCGCAGCCCAGCGGCGCGCCTCTGATTTACCGTCTTCATCTATGGCCGTATTTCTTGCCCTCCCCGACTGTGGCGGTTACTGCTGTGCCTCAGGATTCCTAGCCACACGCGCGGTTCTCTCTTCGTGTTTATCGCGTGTCTCGTTTCCTCGCTCTCAGCAGGGAAGGGTGTTCTCATCGGAGCACGCATTCTCTTTCAACGTCTGGCGTGCATATATATATATATATATCGGCGTTGCAAGAACAAAAGCTATCGGGTTACAACTTTCCAGTCAGGTGTAGCGTGTATCTCCCCTTTCGAGCTGAAATATAGAATAAAGCGCTTGCCTTTTGGCAAAAGTAGATGCAACTATTGCATCTTACGTTTCTTTTTAAATTTTTTCCACATTCTACTGTACTCACTCTTGGAGCACGATTTCAATCTAGTAACCTAAGTTAATCTCCTTGCACTTGTCATTGAACATAAACAGGATGAAAGCTTCACGGAAGCATCAGCCGCTTAAAATAAGAGCGAACCTTCGTTCCTACGATGAAACAAACAGCAGGCCTCCGAAACCAATGGCCTGACGCAAGCTCTTGCTGCAGTGCATGGAGTTCGTGAGGCGAAGTATCGGTAGAGGCTACGCACAAGGCGAATGCAGCATGTTTCGTTTAGTGAAACTGCACTCATACGCAGCGTAGAGGGCATAAGGAGACATTCGGAGGAGAGAGAGTGCGTGTGTTCGGAATTAGGGGCGGGCAGACCCACCAGGCATCGTGATTTTCTGTGGGAAAAGAGTAAGACCCGATAAAATGCTTGTTTCGCGAATGCAATGCCTTACCTACGGGTTATCCAAAAACCTAAAGGGCAACTATGCTCACAATGCGCCTGACAACCAGCAGAGCTTTCTGTAAAAAAGTCAATTGATTGCATTCTGTGCCGCAACGGGCACTCTTAACTTGGGCCTTCACTCTAACACAGCGAAAGCTAGGTTTTGTACATTGCGTAATATTCCAGGAAGATTGAAGGGCGGCCGCTACAATAAAGAGCCTGGAAGACGGAGCGTTACACAGGGGCCGAAACAAAACCAGCCACGAGCAAGTATATTTATATATAGGTAAGTAACGGGCGCATAAAAGATTGAGCAGGTGCAGAATTTCGGCAGCCTTCTATTTAGAAGAAATGCCTGGCGTCAGGTCACGCTTGAAACGCCAAGAGAAAGCTGATATTCCCAGCAACGGACCGCAAACACAAGAAAAGCTTTCATCGCCGTCTCATCGTAAACGTCAGCGCGCACTGACAACGAAATAAATATAAGCGAAATAATAACGAGCCACGGCGTCCCAGAAATAGCAAGTAAAGGACACAGAGGAGATGAAGGAAAATGTGGTCTCGCAAGGGAGAAAAAAAAAAAAAGTAAAGTACTCGCTAAAGAGATAGAGGCGGCCGGGCTGCTGTGCATGACTGACTGAAGGCCATTCAGGCGCCCAGCGTCGTGGGCGAGCCAAACAAAAGCACCGGTGAAAGCTGACACCGGCGGGTGATGCATGATGATGGCGCTTGCTTGGACTGGTTGCGTTTTGTGCGACCCATCTGCCGCCGCGTTCCTCAATGTTTATGATCGGCGCTGTGCAGCCGCCTCCGTAACGAGAGAGCACCCTCCACGGGCGCGCGCGAAAGGACAAACGCGCGCATGAAAGGCAACGCGCCCTCTCACAAAAAAAAGAAAGAAGAAGAAGAAAAAGCACACCGGAAGCCGCAGCGCTCTCAGCAAAAGTGGCAACGAGGACGACGACGCAAGTCCGGCGAGGTAGCTATCCGTGGAACACTAACGCTACCCTTTCGTCTTGTCTTTCTTTCTCTTTTGTTTTCCATCAAATTAAAGTACGGAACCCTCTGAACACTACTACTACTACTACTACTACTACTACTACTACTACTACTACTACTACTACTACTACTACTACTACTACTACTAGCTTGCCAGTACACTGGAAAGCGTCGAAGCACCCTTAATAAGCAGCTAAAATACATGTTTCTACGAACGAGAGGCCGAATTCACAAAGCTTTCCTTTCGTAAATGCTATTGGTGGTCGCCTTCGCTAATAAGATGTACAGCACTACGAGTGGTTGGTACTTGCCCTTAAGAACAGTTCCAGCATAAGAATTCTTCGTGAATACCGGCCTATAGTTTCGTTTTCGGCATCCTGGACGCGGATGCGCTATGACGTCATGATACGTTGCCCCACTCTCTTCTTGCGATCGCTGGTGCTGCACGCGAGAGCAGCCAGAGGACGCGCGAGCAGCACTGCTGTCTGCGTCTCACGAGCAAGGACATCGTGCCTAACCTTATTGCTACGCGACCGCAGCAAATTTCGCTCTGTGTCACGACGTCACGGTAATGTCACTTACGCCAGGGCAACGTTTCAAGAGTATACTTTAACATCAAATCAATATATACTGTAGGCATGTCCCAACCTTCATACTTCTTAAGTGCCATCCTTAGACGTGGAGATAGCACGCGTTTAGTTTTGCTCTCAGCACACGCCCTTTGCGTCATGTAAGCCCGAGGGCACAGAATCAAATCCCAGCCGCGCCGGCCGCATATGGAAGGGGGCGAAATGCTAAAAACGCCCGCGCATACCATGCATTTCGTTCACGTTAAAGAACCCCAGGTGGTCGAAATAAATCCGGAGCCCCCCATTACGGCGTGTCCTCATAATCATATCTTGGATATGGCACGTGAAACTCCAGAATTTGTATTTTTGTTTATGTTGGTTAAACTCACAAGCGGCAGACTTGGAAGAGTAAGAGACTGAGTAGACTATTCCTAGGTGACTGGCTTTTCCGGAGACAATTCCGCTGCCAGTTTCGCCTGCTTCGGGAACATGGCTAAATACACTTGCTCGAAGCAGATACACACCTGTTATATTGCGCTGCCACAAAAAAGCGGCGTAAGTACAATCACTTTTTTTTTTGCGTAAATATTTCTTGTGCAATCTTGCGTGGCCCCATGTTTCAACAGCTCGAAACATTTTCACAAGCAGACTTTATTTTTTTCTTAAAACTCGTCGCTACATTTGTAAAATCGTAAAGCGAGCCCCAATTCGTAAACTTCAAGAAAAACTTTTTCTAGTGTTGGCAGGTAAACGCCTGTCCCAGATAGCGGATGTAAACCTCCGCGAACTGTCATTTCTTCCCATCCTTTTTTTTTTTTTTTTTCGTGCTCAAAACAGCTTACTAATTGACCCAAAGTCACTCATTCTAACGGAGCAGACAGGAGTCAATAGGCGCGCAGCCATGACAAGTTGTGTCCGCGTGCGCAAAAGTTTTTTTGCTAGTGAACTTACTGAAGAATTTGCGCACGTTTGTACACTGTACTGCGAGTGCTGCTTAAATTGCCAAAATATGTCATCATCGCTACTCAATCCTACACTAGTTCTCCCTCCCCACGCATTCCTCTATCACTAGCACAGAGTCGAAGGGCAGAAGGTTACTTCAGCGGCCGCGACCTCTACGTCTTTCTTTTACTCAAGCTTTCTTTTCTGTCTTTAATTCACTTGTTTCTCTTCACACTCGGACGCCTCCGTTGAGAAGTGCGCAAGCTCTCTTTTGAGGCTCGCTCACAACCACGAAAGCAGTAATCTGGACGAAAAAAAAAAAGACAATCGCTGCAGCGGTCTCGCTTTGGGCACCTTTACAGCTCCCCCTTGGTAGCAGGCTCCCCTACCGGGCTGGACAGTAAAGAATAAATCTCGGCCCCATGGAGCAACCTGCCGTGGCCACGAGAGCTCGCCCGCGTTCCCATGATTTATTGGTCGTTTCGAGGGGGGAAATATACCGCAGGTTCACCGGTCAACTGTGCGCCAACGCTGTCCGGCCGAGAAGTTCATTGTCGTTTTCTTTCGCTTTCTTCCAGATCGCCATCGTATACGAAGCCGCCACCTAACGGGCGAACGACCTGTCCAAGGAAGGGTGCTCTTCTCTCTCCACTTTGCGTCACCACCACCTGCAGACAATGTCCGTGGTTCTCGATCGGTCAAGCGACATAGCTGGGCTCTTTCTTGACCGCGCCGCGGTGAAACACCGCCCACGATGTCCCTCTGCGGGGCTGCAACAGCGAGGCTTTCACGAGGAAAAGTAGGAGGACGCGACCACCGCCACTGACCACGGCACGGGGTTATACGACGTCCGATTAAGATCTCCGCGGCGAAGCCTGAAATTCCTCCGCACAGCGCCAGTGGGCAGAGAGGCGAGACGACCGTAGCAAGCGACTTCTGGCCGTCTCGATACGACGGAACGCCGATACTAAAGGACGTCCCTGATTCATATCGGGGGCAGTCATCGAGAGTTGTATTCTAAGGAAGAACGTTATACGGGCTCCAGTACATATATATATTCTAGTCCCTATGATTGGGAGAGCAGGGCCGCGGAGAGCGGGCGTGCTGTTGTATATACTGTCTGCGCGGAATTCCGCTCTCTGTGTGCGTCTTTAGAGGTGCCCCTTTGGTGAATACGACCTACAGCTATAGCGGACGTTACGCAGTGTTTCGACGTTCGGCCTTTACGGCGAAAGGGCGGCTGTTGCAAGGGCAAGCTGCAAGAAACACGGTCGAAACACGCATCGTGACATTCACCGTACATGGTTTACGACCGTGCGCTGAAGTATACATTGCAATATCATAGCGCGGCCCCGCACTTTGCTTTGGTCTCAATGATTTAGCGCCTTGGTATGTTTACAACTCAGCCGCAGATCTTCGCACGGAAAAACAGAATCGCTAAGGCGAAAGATCATTATGTGTCGCGCTATGGCACGAGGCATAACGACCTAATCGTCCACCCCGCAGTCTCGTCCTGTGGCCACAGTGAATCTGACGACGCAGCGCTTGATTTTTATGTGTCTATCACTTCGCGCAGCTTGGCGTGCCATAAAAAGCAAGAAGAACTGAACATGACTCCTCATGAATGTTCATGAGGACCTACCCCGGTTCTGTTTAACGATCTTAACTGTAATGCTATGAACAGCTGCCCGTCAACGTGACCGACAACTGGTGTCACTGAGAGTGGGCCAACCGAGGTGATGGACAACTAGTGTCATTGTTATGCCTACAGGGTGGGTTAAACCGTGCGAGTCGCTAGCATTGCACGTGCCCCTGAAAGAAAGGTATGGCGCAAGTCAAACTCTTCACGCTACATGCAAACTGCAGCAGAGACATCTGTAATGCAAGTCCATAATGCCGTCAAACCACGTAATTTCGAGAGCTAGCTCGTTCACAGGCATGCCCACGCTGCCATGCGATGCGCGCTACGCTCTCTACGTGCTCAGGAGAAACGCCGCAACTATATAGGCGTTCAATATCTCAGCACTCCCGTACAATACACGTAGGAGTACTGCATTCACCGTAAATCACGGAGTAAACGTAGCCAACTTCAGAGAACTTTCATGTATAGCAAAGTAAAGCAAGTTAACGGACGAGTTGGTGCATGAAGACGAGCCCGAAGTGGTACTAAAACAAGGAAGACGACAGGACAGAGTGCAACTATACGGTATTGTAAACCTCCCGCTACTGTTTGCCACAAACACATATCATAAAGCAATTGCATAGAGCGCCACCGACAGGCAACGCGATCATGCCGGAGCAAGCAAACGGTTACCGCGCATGCCCAGTCAGCCAAGACAGCGGTGCGAGGAAACGTGCGGGAACGTCCGTGCTCAACTTCGAAGCGCGTGCGCCTAAAATTTTTACCGTGGGCGGTGTATGCGCGGCCGTGGGCGACGAGACGGGCCTCGTTGGCACCCGGGGCAGTGCGGCCTCCAGCATGGGCATCAGCAGAAATCCTTTGGACACCGAAGCCGCGGCCATGTACTGACCACTGAGCCGCGCCTGAAGTGGAGGCAGTCGGGTAGAGGTGGGCAATGCACATAACGCGCGCGCGAAATACGAATGTATTTTGTACACATTTGTATACAAAATGTATACATTTGTAACAAAAATATGCGGTTTCATTTTTTTTTTTTTTTTTCAGTGGTGTAGTTAAGCTTATCAATGCCTCGGCCTTATGTGGGCTAGACCTAGGGCGTAAAAAACAATTGCATGCGGTAAGTGTAATGAAACACTTATATCGGCTTTTTTCTTTAACTTTTCGTTCCGCATGGTCTCAGATTTTCTACCTGCGCCTCGCGAACATGGAAAGGAGAGTGCTTAGCTGCCAACATCTGCGCACGAGCACCGAGATTTGCCGAGTAATTTACGGTCGGGACTATTATTACAACGCTGTGCTGTTTGGGTTGAAGCAAAATACATGCCGAATCATCATTCAGCCTCACAGTATTGCAATAAAGTGTAGTAGGAAACACATAAGCCTGCAGTACCCGTCGTTCTGTTCGCACTGTCGTCCTGTTCAGTTCGCGACCTATCAATCGATTTCCTATTGACTCGAGGCAAAGGCGATCAACGATGCAACTTGCTGTCAACTGCTCGTGAACGTACGGCTCTTGGAACTATAGACTTCCGTCAACGGCTAATCCTTTCTTGAAATAAAACTTCTAAATTAGGCGATTTTCTATTAACCCTGATGATCTCCTGCGTCTGCACCTGCTCCCACCCTCCCATACAACATACTCACACGCAGAACTCAACCTCCGAAAGAAATAGCTGGCATCAGTTCCAGAAACACTGCGTACACTCTTCCCAAAGCAACGGCATCTATACATGGCTCCAGCGACGTTCACGCTACGCCTTACGGTCGTTTTCAGGTAGCTCGTCGCTTGCCACGCATCATAGTAAGAAAGATGGGCGTCAGGAAGGCACCAAATTTACGTACAATATATTTGTAACGCTTGCACAAACGGCACTGCTTTCAGTTTTGACCAACCTCGACACCGAGGTGGGTTCAGTACTAAAAGGCGACCGTCTCCGCGCGATCACCGTTAGCGTGCATCAGTCAACGGACATGCCAAACTATCGGGGTGCTAAACGTGCCTTCCGCAAGGGGCTCGCGGCACAGCTTTACGTGGCTGCCAAAGAGCAGTGGGTCGGCTGCGTGCACGCGGAACTCCACGCATCCACGCGAGCGCACGCGCGCGCGGTCTCCTCACAAGCGGCGACAACGCGTGCGTGGCGAAAGAGCCCGCGGTAGCATGCTGCAGCCAGCGGCGTATCGAATCAATAGATGTCGGCGGAGGAGGGGCGGCGGCCACCGCACCGGGAACCACGGCGGGACTGCATCGACAACTGCTGCCGCCACGGCTGTGGCAGAAGGGCACAGAACAACTGGGCCGAAGATGAAGGATGGCGGCCTCGAAATTAGCGCCTCCGCTCGCGGGGGCATAATTCTGCCATTAGGGAGACGAAAAACCATTTGTCACGGGAGTGGGGAGACCACGCAACGCGGACAAATAAGAAGCCCACCCAGAGGCCAACCGACCACAACCGCGAGGGCTTCGCCGACCGAGCCAACCCTCCCGAGGGATCGGCCGACGGGCCGAAGCTCGGGTTTTCGGGCCACGACGTCGGAACGCGCGGCGCGGCGGCATGCAGCATATACGAGTAAAGCGAGGCGGCGAGCACAACCTTAGTTTTCCCCCGTCGTCGCCCTTCGGCAGGCGCGATGTGCAACTCGCTACATCTCCTCTCGCGCGCAAAACACAACGCCGGGAGGGGGGTATGCAAATGACCGAGGCCGAAGCTCGGGGGCAACAAAATGGCGAGCCGCGCATAGAGCTGCACTCACTTGCAAATCGTGCAACTTCTGCTGCTGCTCGAGCAGTTGCTCTTGCTGTCGCCGCAGCTCCTCCTGCTGATGCTGGTTGGCCAGACCCTCCTGCTCCAGCTGCGTCTGCGAGGCACAAAAGGGACGAAACGTGAGACGGCAGAGACGTGGGCCGGACGTCGCAGCGCCCGCGGAACCGCGGCCCGTTCGTTCGCCGCGTGTGTTCGCGTAGTATGCGCTCGCCAAACCCGCGATAATGGCGACGGGGCAGACGCAGAGCAACGAGGCATCAAGACGGCCGTTCTCTTAGTTATCGCGCTGGCGGCTGCTCTTATTGCGCGCTTCGCGTTGCATTTCTCTCTGTTTGTGCGCTTGTGTCCGCGACGGAGAAAGCGGATCGGGCAGACATGCTCTTTCTGCACCCCCCGCCCCTCCCGCTCCGCGTCGCAAGCCCCCTTATGCTCTGCCGTGCGCGTGGTTTGCGATACGCGGTCAGGACCCCTCGCGCAGGGAACGAATGTGGCGGAAGCGCGCGGACTTTTGCTGCGCGCGCGCAAATACGACGGTCGTCGCACTGTATGCAGCATTACCTCGGTGACGGCAACAATAAACTCAAGTTAAGGCCCAAACGTGCAATGGCTTCCTGCTTACAGTGAAAAAAAATAATACCGTTTTGCAGCAGAAGCTGATAAGAGACCGAATTTCACTCGACACCATCCTTGAACAGGAGCTGCTGATAGTTACAGTGTGACCGGTGGTCCTCTTAGTACAATATGCGTGGTGACGAAAACCTATGCTGGAATCAATAACTAAACTGAGCAATTTTTTTTTTTCTCGCATCAATTCGATGTCATGAAACGTAGAAATTGTGGTGGGCTAGTTGACATTCAGAGCTCAAAAGCACTCTCTCACATCTGCGCAAGCACTGAAACACAAAAGTACCCCAAGACATTTGCACTGCTGCTACGTCACATTCCCACTCACAGTGTAGCCACATTGCATTTGTCACGCTAATAAATTTGAACACAACCTTAACCAAACATGTCATTCTTAGTGTCATGGTATTCTACACAATGCCACCGACTTTCGTTCCTGAGGTCGACGCAACAGCCCCGACGGCACGATGACGGAGGCAGCCTAATTAAAAAGGCGTAGACGGGCCGACTCTGATACCCGTTGCACATGTGTTATCGTAAACGTTTTAGTGCGATAGAAGCACCGACAATGACAAAATAAATGGGGCACATTTTTTTTATTTTTTTTTTTACATTTTACGTACGTGCTGCGGTCTCGTAGCGTGAGACAAAGGAGGCTGTGCACAAAAAAGTACATAGACAATTGTCATCACATAACGCAGACTATGCACAAAACTTCCATTGACTGAAAGTGTTACGAAATAAAACCGGGTGTCCAGCGCAAACATACAATCGATCAATAGGCAATTCCCGAGCAAATTCTTCGCTCGACGTTTCCCTTGGTGAACCATCTATGTTATTCCACTTCTTCTACACTTAGAGGAATGAACGAGAACTTGCGCCAATCCAACGCTGATTTAAATAGAACGATGGTTACAGGGGGTGACTGCGGCGAGTCCTGCGCGCATTGCAATCAATGGGCGTCTTTCCTACCCTTGTAAGTTGGCTGCCGGAGGTTTCACTCAAACATCCCAGTCTATTGACTTTCTTTCACTCTGTAGAAAAAAAGGCATGTGGTTTAAAATCCTAAACCAGTAATTTTCTTTTCCCCTGTGCACATTGCAATTTTTTAAAATTCTTTCAGCTGGACTTCTCCTTTCACTTCTGCCATTTTCCTAATTCTTGTATAACTGTACTGTGCAGGGATTCACTAGTGTCACATATATTATTTAATTCTGCGCTAAGTGCCATGTTACAGCCTATATTGTTAACCTTTTTCAAAAGCCACTAGTGCCAACTATATTTTAGTCTTTAACAAGTTAAAGATCATACTTTATCCTACGCTTATACGCTAATGTTTCAAACTTGGTTCTACGTCATTGACATTAAAATAGGGTCCTGCAAAAGTAGGCAACTCTGTTTCAACCTTTATAAAAGCGCCCGGTAAAAATTTCGATGAATCGTTTAATCCATTAAAAAATCCTGCGTCGAAAGCGATTAATCAGTTAAAGGCTAAAATGATGAACGATTAATCATCAATCGAATAAGAAAAATTAATCGACCATGGCTATTTGCTCGGTGCGTTTCGGTACGCGTTATTACTGCATGGCTAAAGCTCCGTAATGTGCAGACAACGCAATACAGCCACATACCCGCACTTTCGGTAGCGTCAATCTCGAGAGGTTTGTTCGCACACTGTTCAGGCAAATCGGCATGGCTCAGCGGTATCCGTGGCAAGGGCAGTTCGATAGAGGCACAAAATGTCGAAGTTGCCGTCGATGGGACGCACAACTAAGTGGTTGATTCCGCGCGTCTGCCATCGTGCTGTGCCAAGCAGATCTGACCCACGAAACATGTCGCCGCGTATGCACAGAGAGTGCCGTGAACAAGAGAGAGAGAGAGAGAGAGAGAGAAAGAGGGAGGGAGGGAGGGAGTCGACAATATCCTCAGCTTTCTTTCTTTCTTCCTACCGCCATAAATAACAACGGTCGCTCTTTCCACAATCGGATGCGAGCTAACGAAGACGCCACGCTCGGTACACGTGGTTTCTGCTTTACGCACACACAGCGACTTTTCGCGCTTGTTCAAAGCACAAGGACGACGGTGGTGCGACCTCTCGGCAAGGTCAGCTAAAATTAGAATGCATGAAGGAGTTTTCAATAAGTTGTCGACAATACAGGATCCTCCCGACTGGGGACGAAAAAGAAAATGGAACCATAATTTCGCATCCGGAGAATTCGCGTCCGCAGAAGTCTACGACGACAAAAAGGACGACGCGGCGGAGCAAGTTGCGGCCTGGTGAACAAAGCCACATGTATTCGTGTCTCGACGAAATGAGTCCCGTCACAGGACATCGCGAATCGTTTCCCTTGTGGTGAGGGCTTGTCCACTCGCAAAATAGGAGCGAATTTCAGCTTCTTCTATTCCTTCTCCCCATTTATCTCCTTTTGTCCACTCTCCCCCCTTCCCTACCTCCCCCCCCTCTCTCCCTGTTGTCGCGGAGCCGTGCACCCGCGAGGGCTGCAGAAGACAGCGCCAACCTTTTCTTTCTCACGACGAACCACTTCTCTCTCTTCTGTGCATTTTCTACAGGCACGCACAACGCGCTCACGGTAACCAGCGGACTCGCTGGTTTCCGGGAAACGACAAGAATCGTGTTCTCATACACGCGATATGCGCCTCCGATAAGTCCGAGCAGCTTAGCAAGCGAAGTATCTGCACTTCAAGGATGAATTGTATGCATCCACGGTAAATGAGGGGAGATCTGGAACATTGCATTCAAGTTAAAGATTCTAATTAGAGATTGACTTATTGCATTGTGTACGTCGTACATGGCAAGAAAAGGAATAACTGCCACATGTGAGAACTGAGACGCGAGCCGCTTGCGCCTCCTCCGCGGGCTGCGCAGTGCCTCCACCGCGAATTTTTGGCATGCAAGTAACTTGCGTCTCGTAAAATAAGCCTCTACTTAATTAGTTGGTTGTTGCGACCGTATATTTGTAAACTGCCGTTAATTACCGCTTCTGGATACGTAATCGAAGTAAGGAAGTCATGTCGTACCGTTAGGGTTCCAGCAAACCACCGTGACGCACCCGAGAATAGAACATCCGCTTTAGTATAATACAAAGTGCTGGCTGCAGGTGGATCTCGAGCGCCTCCTTTCATAAGAATTTGACAACAGTTCAGTGTATCATCATCCAGAAGACCTATGGCATACCCATGTACAGGTGTCCCAACTGTCATGCATCAAGATTTAAAAATATTCAAATGCCACGTAGCTGGACAGAACCAAGGTGATGTTGTTTGTCGTCGCTTAGGGACACTCAGATACGCAAAACTGCCACGCGACTGACCACTCGAGGCATTTGCGTGTATTCGCGAGCGTTTTTCACGCTCGGAAAAGCTTTTATGTAGCACCTATTGAGCAATGGAAAGCTGCATCGGGAGTTTCGTATGTTGCTCTACAATGTTCTCATTGACACTTTTCGTCTATTCATAATATTCGAGAAGTTCATTAGTAACGACTAATTGTATAGTTAGGTGGAATGAACAAAATAATCCGAGTATCTCCAAGCGACGGCAAACAGCATTACCTTGGTTCTGTCCAGCTACTTAGCATTTGCACATTTTTAAATCTTGGTGCGTGATAGGTGGGACACCCTGTATTATACACATCGCTGCTATTCCCTCGGCTCAAAATGTTTGGTCAACACGCGATCATGACAGTGTATCCAAAGTGTCCGGTTAAGGGCGCTTCCCGAGCGTCATTGTGCTTGAAGGGCTCGTGTTTCGGCTGCGAGAGATAACAAACACCGGAAACTCGCAGATAGCTGCAACGGTGTGGGTGAGGCGCGTGTCCTCGCGCGAGTTCAGCAAACGGGCACCCCACGTCTCTGGTCGTCTTCCTGCCGACAAGAAAGGCGCCTGGAGTCTATTAGCTTGAAGAGTAAACTGCTGGGGGAAAAAATGCTCGTGTCTGGTTATCCAGAACGGAAACGGCGGTTCGAACGCATGGTCATTCAAAACAGAGCCCAGTGCTCTCACAAGATGGAAACACTAACTTTCCTATACTGAAATGTGCAATATAAATGTAAGCAAGTATATATAGTAGACAATATAGAGTGTCTGTCTGTCCGCAAGCTTCTTACCGTTCACGGATAATCGGGTTACCAGAGCCGTAGACGGCAATGACATTATAGCAAAGCTGATAGCGACATCTTGTAATATTTTGTCAAACTACAACGCGTTTGAAAAAAAAAAACAGAAATGGCTGCAGGTTTAACGATTATGTCGCTACAAACGCTTTACAGAGCAACAGTTAAGTAGAATATGGTCTGTCATTGTGCTCTCAGGTTAGATTCTGCATCACACGATGTCACCAGCGCTATTGCTTCCACACGCCTCTCCCTTAAGCCGAATGTGACAGCTGCACCTGAACAGCGGCCAGAAGATGGCTGTAACCAAAACGGTACGTAAAAGCAAGGAGAAGAAAAACATAGAGGCATTACTTGGTATATTCACACAACCTACAGCGTCACTAACTCGGAGAACTTCGCCTCCAGTGCAGGGTGCATCAAGAGTACAAGCCAGCCACGTGCAGGATAGGTCATTGTACCGTTGGACCCACAAGCCATTGTGCATAGCGCGAAATTCCAAGAATTGACAGGCTCCCCACTTTAGTACACCGGCGAGCGTGGATAGGCGATTGACGAGGATGCGTAAATTGCTTTCACCTTCAACATTTCAGGCGTACACGCCAATACAGTCCTTACGGGAGAAGAGTCGTGCCATGGCCATTCAGGAGAAGGAGGAGGAAGAAGCATGTATTCAAGAAAAATGAAAAAAAAAAAACGTTACAGGCTTGCTTGTTGTCACGTTCACAGGAGTCAAGCTCGTCGCTACATGAACGACCATGGTCTACCCGCTTTATCAGGGACTATCGAGGACCACTTTATTGCAGAAATGCACATGTGAGGTATGGTATTTCGATTTCTTCTGAACGAATAGAAATATAGCGTTGCATGTGCTCAGACATCGCCTAGCGCTGGACGGTGGTGGTAGCAACTTTATTCCTAGCGCTGGATCTCTTTCGTTGTGCAGAGCCTGGTGGCCCCATCTGCCAAAAAACATGCCAACCAGCAACCCTGAAATTACTTACAATACGAAAAAAAAAAAAAAATCACCGACATCTTCCTTCGGCTGAGCCCCTTATATATACCATATCTATTATGATACTCCATAATGCGAAATTTGAACGCAGCTCTATACGTGAAAGAAGTATCCGTGTCAATATGTTGTATTATGATTATATAGGTACAGGGTTTATATTATAGGGGGGAAACGCAGTGAGTGGCAGGGCTGGCGAGGGCAATCTGTCTCGTGCGGCAGGTTGCAGACGGAGCGAAGGGCGGCGCGAGTGCCTTGCTAATTGAGAGATCGCGAGAGGCAGCGCGTGGGTTACGCATGGGCGCGATTCACAGCCGCAGACAGCGTCTTTCAATCCCCGCTACGCTCCGCGTTCGCTCTTTCCTGCTTCGTTGCGCTCGTTCGCTCGGTTACGCCGAGGGACGCTCAGCGCAGGAACTGGCGTCTAGGAGCTGCGCTCTAAAACAAAATTTCTGAAGCAGTCGTCTGGATATTGATCCTCTAAGAAAGCGTCAAACGCTGATAACGCGGTGCCACTGCCACAGTCAACTTCGTTTATCTGTGCCTTAGTTTTAGCTTCTCCGTGTTGCATGGTTGCTTTTGGGGGCCACGTGACTACGTTCGACGAAGGTGAGTGGAGCGGCGAATGGAAAACAGATGCCCAACTCTGACGGGCTAAAGGCTCCCATTACAGTAACTCTCAGCAGGTACACACTAGGCATCGCGCTATACCACGTCTCCTCTCGAGAAACGCGTCGGCAGAGGAGAAAGGGGAAAACTTTATTGTACCAAGATGCTCGGTTGCCAGAAGCTTTTTGTCCATAAAAAAATAGTTGCAGTTGCTTTTTCCCCAATCATAAGCGAGATGTCCCCGGCACGCTTGTCCGTGTACGCAATTGCTGTTCACGGAATGGTGGTTTATCGAGTGAATGAACGTGAGCAGCCGGGTTGGTACCGCCATCTTGCTCTCACCCCACCCACCCCACTTAATTCTAAGAGCTATTCATATCCACCTTATTCTTCCTCATCATCATCATCGCCAATATCATCATAACTCGTACCGCTTCGCAAACCGGTCGCACCTTCAAGGCCTCTCGAGCGACAGGCAACATGATTCTGCTAACGCGTGAAATTTAGTTTCGCCGAGGCCCGTCATCTGGCTCAATCAACACTCTTGCAACCAAATTTTGCCTTACTGTACATGCTTTCAATTCCTCCTTCGTAAACTTTCGATAGGGGCGCTCCACGTAGAGTCGCGGTTACATTATACTGGCTCGCCGCGGTTAAAGCTTCTGCGCCTAATCTCCGGCTGACGGCGTTCGCCAACACGCGGAAGTACTACGTACACAAGCCGCGGGCGCGTCCCTCCACGCTGTCACGGGTTCATTTCGCAACAGAAAGCGTCCAACGGGCTCCTCGAGTCAGTTAGCAGTTATTAATTGGCTGCTCCGTCTGGCTGAGAAGCGCGTTCTTTTAATCCGTATGGCCCTATACGGGCCAGGATTCACCATTAGAGCGATCACAACTTCCTGTTCGCCAACCGCGCTTGCCGACAATCCGTTTGACAGCGCAGCAGGGTGCGAGCAAAAAAAAAAATAATAAAAGAAGTAAGAAAGCACGTAATAGGACATAAAAAAATTAAGAAGGCGAGACAGGCGAGCTTTAAAGAATCGATCGATAGTAGAACACTCCAAAAGAAAGCTAAGAAGCGGGCCGCATCAAAAGCGAAGCTCTTGGTTCGCAGTATGGCGGTGCGGCGCGGCATCGCTTGGGTGACCGGCTCGCCACGCCGTGGGTGAAGCGACACGTTAGTTTCATTTGTCCCGCAGCCAAAGGTGTTCCGACAACGCGCGGCGCTGTCCAACGCTCATTGGCGATTATGGAAGGTGCCTCCTCCTCCTCATCCTGCGTTCTGGCTGCCGCTGCTGCAGCGAGTCGCGGCGGCTTTTGTTGAGCGAGCAAAGCAGCTCCGGGTCAAACTGAGTGCCGCCGGTCCTCTCCTAGTTTCTTTTTCCCTTCAATTTCTCTCTCCATATATTTTTGTTTCTTTCTTTCTTTCCACCGTTCAACGATGCGGCGTGACCACTCCCGGAGCGGATTTGCGTACAAGCAGCAGAGCGGCATTGCGCACGGTACGGCACCCAATTTGGTACGGCGCCGCGGGGGGACGCGATCGCGGCCCGACACCGCCGCAAGAGCAGCGGAACCACACGGCGCGGCTCCAAACGGGGTGTCTTGTCACGACTGGACCGCGCGCGCGCGCGCGTTCGCCACGAGAGGGTCAGGCGGGTCGGCTAATGCCGTACGTGACAGAACTGGCGATGCGAAAGCGTGTGTGTAAGTGCGCGCGCAGCTTCGCCTTCTTACAGTTCACGCATGGTCTCTCTCGCACGCAAGCGTGTAGCGTGCGCGCGCATGTACCGTTTTGTGGCGACCCATCCTCATTACCTTTCATTAATGCTGGCGTTCGTCTTAAACTGTGCGCTGGTTGAGAACTCGTCACGAGATGCGGCCCGGGCGTGATCTGTTCATTGGTTTCCCAGCTGCTCATCACGTGCGACGTGCGATACGGTTTCCGTAGGAGGCAGATAAGATATGGGTGGCGGATGATAAAAGCTGCTTGCTCATCTGCCGACCTCTTTATCGAAAGTCAATGCGCATTGACAACACGGGCTCGCGTGCTCTGAAGGGCGCCTGTATTGCTTTTTTTATTTTCTTGTTTGCCCTTATGCCCTACTACATCCAGGAGGACCCTTATCGTGAAATCGCTTATCACATCCCTTAACGCTTGGTGACTTGATAAGTTGCTCCGCTTCACCGAGGCATCCAGATTCGTTCGCATGGCTGTTGCGCGTTATCTTGGCTCTTCTATAGACTTCGTATCTCGTTTGTTTCAAAACAGCTGGAGTCATAAACACCGACGTTGCAGGCTATCTGGCTGCCTTTACTAAAACGTCGTGTAGCAAATCTCGCAGAATACAACCAATTGACTAATTGCAAACAATGCCAGAGTGAACTATATCCCAGAAGGCTCCTCATTTCCGCAGGCTTTAAACGTCGACAGCTCATTTAGAAAAAGCCCGCATGCATCTAAATCAATCGTGCTCGCAGCCGATGCGTTGGTGTCCACCAAGTTTCCTGTTTCTATTTATTATGATATTATATTATCACCAAGAATCTTGGGACAACTAGAACGCGTTCAAAAAAAAAAATGAAACAAGAAACGTACGGGCCATGACAGTGACGAAATAAAAGGATTCTCCAGATGCCAGCGCACGGTGCGCTGTGGTCAGAAATGCAACCTGCATGTGCGAGCTCGTATGTGCAAATAATTATGCGTGACCACCACAACGCATTCCTTATTCTCGGTTACCCTTCAGCTGCGCAGCGTTTCAATGTTTATGTTTGTCTGTTTCCGACCACTCTGCAGTGTATGCTTGTTGTATTCTCGTCGCACCAGCACGTATGAATATTTCAGAGAGTTCGCACAAAAGGTTTCAAGAAAATCGAGCTTTATCGGTACTATCGCCTCCACACAAACTTGAAAAAATCGAATTATGGGGGTTTACGTGCCAAAACCACGATCTGGTTATGAAGCACGTCGTAGTGGGGGACTCCGGATTAATTTTGACCATGTGGGGTTCTTTAATGTGCACCTAAATCTAAGTACACGAGTGCTGTTTGCATTTCGCCCCCATCGTACATAAACATTCTTGCGCAATCGAACAGTACTGTGTTAGGCAAACTATTAAGAAAGAACAGTGTTTCCGGGTCTCGCAGGCCGTTGCATTGATGCAGATGTCCTCCACCGGTGACAAAAATCTCGTGCCTATTGTGAGACGTACGGCGTCTTTAGCCCAAATTACGCGGACGGTGAAAAACGCAAATGATTAGGAAAGTTGGTGAACATGTGGTTTCAGCCTTGCGTATTGACGATGAAAGCTGCCGGTGTCTCCCTGGCCCCTGACAACCGATGCTGAGGGAGCCAATGCAGTGTCACAAAAGAAGACAAAGAAAGCATCTGCGACGGAAACCATGGGTGGCGATGGCTTTAAAGGAACACGAGTTTACAACGAGAAGAGAGAACAGCAGCGATACAGGCCGATGGCAAACAAACAAGAGCAAAATCTTAAATGCTTACAGCGCGCGCAGCCTGCAGGCGATAATACATATATATCGTTACACAATCTTTCCGTGCTAGCACACAGTGCTGCATTTTGGCTTTCAAGATAACCCGTCCTGTCGTGATATACCCTGTATAACTGCGAACAGCTACAAGCTGCTCAGTCACAGTATGATTTCATTCTGGAACCACAAAAATAGTCTATACAGTTGAAATGGCTCCCATAAGGTCTTATAAGAGCCCAGTTTGCAGCCCGCAGGAAGAAAAAAATTTAAGAAACCTTGTTACTCAGACATATGCAGGAGAAAGTATACGAGATATAACAGGGTAGTTTCAGCCTTGTGTCGCATCCGTTCCTCTTCTATTCATGCAGAATTCATATCAGCGCGGTTGAAAACGTTTTACAAACTCCTTCGTCCTCTACTGTAGCTCAACTAACGTCTTTCGCATTCCATTGAAAGACATGTTGCGGGCGCCCAAGCGTTTGTGCAGAGCGTACGATGTTCTCTCTCTGTTTCCAGACTGTTAAGCGTTATTCCAATATAGGGGTATTCCTATTACCATCTATACCATCGTCTAGCAGACGTATATAGACGGGAACGTCGGCGCCGATAGCAATATCTTGTGGCACCGTGTTCGAACGTTTGTTGATTAATGCGTCAGAGACGTATACATGTTGCCTCTCAAAACAATAACATTAACAGTATGTAAGGGAGTCAGCAATACTTTCATGGTGGTTATGTCTCCGCTAACACATTTGCACCAGTAAATAACCTTATAGCGGCTTATCGCAAGAAACGAATGTTCCGACCACATTGATAGTGTCAAATCCTGTTGCCACAAGCAATGCTGCTGTTGTCTTCCGCCTCTCGAGAGGTGGAAGGCAGGAACGCATCACAATTATAAATGTCAACGTTAATACTTACGCGCCGAGCTGATGAACAACGCTGGCGAGAACTGCTACATAAAGGCACTTTTCTTTTTTTGCTATACCTAACATTTTTTGTGCTGGCATCTTGCCATCTGTGACACTAACAAATAGAATAAACTTCCCCGAGACATGAGAAATCGAGGTTTAGCTTGCTCGCATATGTATCGGCCTTTACAGAATACAAAGCTATATACCGGACGCGTCGACGGCAGTAGCAACACTAGTACCAACGTCCTGTGACGCTTTATCTAACTGGAACGTGTTAGAAGGGCTTTTGTGTTGAATGGGTGTTCTTGTCGAAATAAAATTGAAAGAAGACAGCACGTTAGCAATGATGTCATTGTCCAAAGTTCGCACCAGCAGCTAAGTAAAATACGGCAGGTCACTGCTGTAAGAAATCTGCGTCTTCTCTGGTTACGCATCACAAGATGGTGTTACCGACGCTGCTGCTTACATATAGTAAGCAGCAGCAGTAAACCCGTTATTGCGTAAATTGTCGAAGAGGCTAAAACTAGGAAGTTTTAGCTTGTCCGCAAATGTATTGCCCTTTGCGGAAGACCAGACTATACCGGAGACGCGAACGTGTGCAGCTGGGTTAGTGGCGCCGCCAGGTGGCACGGAGTGTAACCAGATAGGACACAAAGCTATATTCTTGCCGTAACCAACCATATTCTATACTTATCTGCTGGAGTAAAGCGTCTGCAGTGATGTAATCGTTAACGTGCAGCCGTTCCTTTATTTTTTTTCTCGGTCAGGAACACCCATACGGGACACGAAAACGTGTCTAAAGTGTTCTGGTTGAGCCGAGCGCCACAAAATGTCGCTGCCAGCGCTTCTGCATTAAGCCCCTCTATTCTATATGTGATTGCAGTTCACGTCTTCGAAACTCTCACTCTCTCCCATCTCGATAAACCGTAGCGCCGTAAGTGCACACGCCGGAGATATGCGACACGTATATACTGTATAGCGAGTTGTTCGCTCGTAGTGCGCAAGCAAGACGGAAGCGCATCCCAAGGGAAACAACGGGAGCGCGCGTCTGTGGTGGGGAGGAACAAAGCCGGAAGCGAACCAGCCACGGGGTTAACAACGAGCAGAAGGACGGGTAAACGACGTCGGTTCTCCGGACAGACGAGAAAGGCCACGCGCTCGCTATGGGAGAAGCATGTAGCGTCCGGGGTGGCGTTCCTCTCACACAACGTCCGCGGAAGGAGCTGCTGGACTCCGAGCGTGTAGCTCTCGAGCGCCCGGTGCATGCATCAAGAAGCGGCTGCGGCGAAGAAGCGGCTCTCGGGAGAGCGCCTGGACAGTGTTCGCGCGTGCACGGCGTCGGAGAGTGGCCTTTGTTTACCGGCGCCCGGCTATTTCCAGCTCGTAATCTCAATGCGGCCAGCGAGAGGGGAAGGACCCCGCGGCGAAGTCGCGCTGTCGATCCGTACACACGGCTGCGAATGCGCGCATGGCCCGAGCACTGTGTACCGGCTATTGTATGGTCGGCCAGACGAAAAACTCGTCCCGTCGCGCTTGGCAAATGACCGACACCGCGACAACTTGGTCACGTCTTTTGTTTAATGGAGGTGTACAGTTGACCAAAAATTGACATATCGTCGGTGCGACTTCTGGATCTTCCTGCAGAGCTGCTGCCGAGGTTTGAGAATATAATTCATCCATGCGCCCCCGAAATGTGATTCTTTCAACAGATCACGTAAATATCGTGTCTATAGCAAACTTCTTTCACGTCACAAAGTCATGTTTATATTTTCGCGGTCTGTGCACTTGTTTATCAAAGTTGAAAGTACAATATCTAGCCAATAAAAGGTAAACACAAGCACGCACAATATTTCACGAGATCTTAAAGGATCCCTGAAACGGTTCGGACAAATTTTGTAGACGCTTAGGGTGCAGCTTCAGTAAAACGTTCGCGCCACAATTTAAGTGAAGCGTCTCATATTAAGATAGATACGGAAGACTACAAGTCACCCTCCTCCGTAGCCATGCTTTTTCTCCTCAACTCGTTCGCCGAGTGGTAGGGACTAAGCTCTTCCTTTAACGGCTCTGCGTCATCATGTGACGTCGTGTCGTCTACTTCCGGTTATCTTGGAGTCAGAACGCGAAGGCTCTCCAACTATAGTGTACTAGATTACCTCCAGCGTCTCCTCCAGCGGCCTGGCCATCGTTCCCAAGCGAGAGCTATCCAAGCAGCGTGCGTTGCGAGCATTGTATCGTCCAGCCGAGTTTTTCTGTTGTTAACCACAGGCGAGATGGGCGTTTTGACGGATGGTCGGAGGCGCAAACTATAGCCCCTCCATACTATACTACCGCTGTGATGAAGGAGCTTTGGCGTAGACGTACGTAAGCGGTCTGATCGGTCTGCACGGTCCAGCTACCTGGTGGCGCAGAGCTTAACCAGCTAAACACAGAGCTAATTTTGCTGTAAGCAAGCGCAAAACATTTTAAACATTTAGGAAAACAACGTGTTCACGATTACGCTCCTGCCAAAAGGTTACACCAGCGGCAAAGTAGAATACACTTTGTTACTGCTATATTATATTAGCTCTGTGTTTTGTTGAGCTCTGTGCCACTAGGTGGCTGCACCATGCGGGCCATTCACGTTTGCGCCTTCGCTCATCACGTAAAGCGCCCAGACCCGGTCCGCTTGCGCTTGCGTTTACCCGAATACCGGACACGCGGAACACTAGTGTAGTATATAGCAATCTTTCGGCGTGAAGTGACGGCCGCAAACGCGTAAATGCTGGTGCCGATCGGATACCGACAACCAGCGCTGCAGTCAATCTGCTCGCATGTTGCCTTGCAAAGGGGCACGATGTAACAGCTTGACATGTCGCCGATCGCTATGTTTGAATGAAGCCCACAACGCGGAGGCGAACAACACGGAGCATGTTGTAACACAAGCAGACGACACTTAATTTGCTGTGTGCCAGAAGTGCTTCAGTGTAGTGAGAAATTGTCCGTATGCATTCTTTTTCTGTTACTTTCTTTTTCATAGAAACAAATTAACTAACATTCTAACTATTAAGAACAATGTTCGGTCACCATAAAGTTGCAAAAACGTATCGATGACGAGCCCTGGGCAGCCAATCGGATAGCTCGTCCTACTGGCATCACGGTCACCTCGCGTCACCTGGTCAGGGGCGGCTGAAAACTTAGGGTCGTGGCATGTTGAGATCGGTAGCGATGTGCATTTTAAACCCGTACAATAAATTGCACGCTTTACGCGGAGCACTTAGATGTGTCAATTAATGATCAGAAGATCCTGTCCTAAGGACTAATTACGTTTGTACAAAATCGTAGAAATCGTTTCTGGGTGATTTTTTAACATGCCCCAGCCTAGAGCTTTATTGTAATACTGCCAGTTCTGCGGTGCGCGAAAAATTATTTGTACATAAATAATTTTACTGCAGTGGTTAAAGTGTGACATTCAATACGACAGACGTTAGTGATACTGAATTTCAACAAGACGGATAAAAAGAACAAAGAATGCAGGGGTCGGAAGCCTTTGGCGCGCTATATTCAGGGGCGCTATCCTGCGCCCCTGAAGGAATGCTGGACAGCAGTGTGCGGTAGCACTGCGAAGTAGTGTGATCGCGCGACACGTAGATGGTGTCCTATATGTGTAGGGTTGTTCGTTTTCGGGTAAAACCCGATTTTACCCGATTTTTGCACCCCGAACGTGTTCCTAAAATATCGGGTAAAACCCGATTATTCCCGATTTTTGAAACAACTGTGCCCACGGAATTTCTGTGCCTCCAGTTGGCGCGCAGGCGAGAGGCGGCCAAAGCGGCCGACAAAAAACTCAAAACTGACCGTTGCCTCTCACTGCGAGTAATAATTAATTACCAAGGAAACGCCAAATTTTGCAATATTTTCTTGAAAGCAGCCCAAAATCTAGCCCTAATTGTTACCCACCGGTTAGAGCAAATCGAATAAATTATTAGTTTGCAAATTTAACCTGATAAAACCCGAATTGCGGAATTTTTCCACGATAAACCCGATTTGTCCCCTATTATCAAGCTGAAAAATAACGCCCAATTTTTACCCCCCGAATTTGAAAAAATATAAAACCCGAAAACGAATAACCCTATATATGTGTAGTGTGCCAACTGGATACTACTTTAGGTTCAGGAATGTTGCCAGATCTCCTGCCAAGCGGGTCAACGTTTACGCAGATCGGCGATTAACAGTGGCTTCTCAGAGCTGCCAGAGGCAGTGGCTCTACCCACATTTGCTGCTATTCTATTACCCACTACAAATAATTTAGAGAAAACTAGCATAGTCCTCGTCCATAATACGTGACAATATTTAGGCAAAGTCGTTTCAGGCTGAAATGTAGGCGCCGTTCAAACTGGAAGCATTGAATGCGCAGGTTACATACAAATATTACGCCGTTGGTTTCTAGAACGGCACACATTAGCTGGATAGCGCGTAATACACGTAATCAACGAACATTCAGCCGCATCGAGACTGTCCTGCCACAAAAGTGAAGACCGCGCCTTATTTCGATGCGAGAGCACGAGTCCATTCTTCAGAGGTGTACACATCGTCGGCGGGCTATGAATTTCGGCGATTACGAGGAGACAAGCAAAACTATATAGGGTCGACGCAGCGGTCGAAGCAAGTGCAGTGCATGATTACGGCCGGTGCACGCAGATGGCGAGCGATGCTAATTAGAGGTTGCGTGGCCGGGCACCACTAGCAGGCCGCAGAGGCCACGTGGAACGCCGCCTAGCCGCTGGCGGCTACTGTTCAATCTTGACCTTTTCCATAGGAGTCCGCGACGCGACGGGTCATCGCGATAAGCGACCGTCCGGCACGTAATTGCAGTCTCCGGCCGGGCTCTTTATAGCCAGCTACACCGCGCGTCCCCCTAGCTGCGATACTGCGTGAAGCCCGAAAGAGGCATCTATACAATCCTTCGGCCAGACGTGGGCGCAGGCAGTTCCTCATAGAAGGGGCAAATTGGCGCAGCGTATACATATATATTTTTTTTCTTGTGTTTTGAAACTGCTCTGCTTTTGCGCGTGGTATAGGGTGACACGAAGCTATAGTTGCCTAAATAAGGCACTGTCGCACTTCCTATATACGAAGCGGGGCTGAGACAAGTCTTTGACCTCTCGGCGGTAAATCAAGATGACTCTAACTCGTAACCATCCGTCGCTATAAGCAAAGCTGTGACGCTTCAGGGCAGCGATAATGGTATAACGGGTTTCGTAAGTTCTGTGATCGCAAGTATTCACACCTGTCGCGTTGGCGGAGGAAGGCCCTAGAACGCTCGGTTTAGCTCTTAGTAACTGATGGGTCTCAGAAACCACTGGAACTACAGACGATGCATATGACGTAGTTTCTTACCTCAAAATGCAACAAGGCCCTAAAATCTTTACAGAAACGCCCCTGAAACAGCGGCGGCAACGGTACGAAAGAAAGAGACAGAGAAAGACTCCTCAATTAATTTTCGTGAGGTTTGCCTACTCCAGAGGGGTAAGAAAAATGAAATGATATGCACAGTGCACGGCAGATATACGGCCCAAACAAAACACAGCCTACACATATGGCAAATACGAGGTCTGTGGTCTTCAATTTTTCATGAGATAAGTTTAGCTGGTGGCATTACATGTGCTTGCGTGCGTGTGTGTGCGGGCGTGTCCTCTTTTCTTGGTATTTTGTGTGCGTTATTTGAAGTATTAAAGCTGCAGACGGGAAGGCGAAGCATAGTACACAAAATAAAAGAAAAAGGGGGGGGGAGAGGAAGGAGCGATAAGCGTTCTCTCAGAACAAAAACGCTCTTTGTAGGTCATGACGAAACGGAACGCTAGAGGCAAGGTTTTCTCGGTGTTGCTTATTCGCTGCGGCAACGCTATATTGTTGCGTACCGCGCGATACGCGAACAGATTCGACGCACAATGGAGCTCATAAGTCAGTCTCGATCGGGAGACACGTGACAAACATGCGCGGACAGCCACACCACTAGCACGCGCGTGTGCGCAAGTTCGATGCACGAATGACCCCTTCGCCCGAAGACAGATCACAGAGCAGAGAGCACCGCGCGAGTCTCCGGTGAGTGGCCGGTTCATAAATTGGCGGCGCGCGCGGGCGCGCGCTAGGAGAGAGACCGCCTATGCGCGTATTACACCGAGGAACGAAACACGAAAGCAAAACTTGCGCAGCGCAGAATGGCCGTACAGTGAGGCGGCTGCCGAAGCCTCGTCGTCGTCGTTGTCGTCTTCGTCCTGAATAAATAGATGGCCGGCCCCCACGGCATCGCCTCGTCTTCGCCCGCGGCGGGGTTGGGGTCCGCTCCTTTGTTCCGGGGGCCGCGCGGAGGACCATAAAATATTGTAATGAGGCATTAGCGATTGCGTCGCCGCCGCCGCCGCTTGTCTCTGCAGCGGCAGCGAGCTCGCGGTCCGCGCGGTGGCATTCGGCCGACCGGCCGCCGCACCGCACCACCGCTCGCGCCGCGGGCCGCGATGACCGGGGCCGGCAATTACGGCCCGTGCCGGGACGCAATTATCGGCAGCTCTCTGCGCGCGTCGTCCGACCGGGCGCGCGAGCGATCGAACAACTCTCGGCACGCATTAAGGCGCCCGGGCCCAAAAGAATAATGGTGGCCGGCCATTACTCGAGCCTTGAACTGCATTTATGCACACACACACACACACGTACGCACAGACGAGGGGACGATTCTTGCAGCAGCAGCAGCAGCCAGCGGTAAGCGCGTCGGCGATGGCATGCCGCCGCCCCCGGGCGTTCGACGGCGAGATTAAGTGTCCCGGCGCGCCTAGGGCGGCCCGGGATTCGCTTTGTTGTTGCTGCTGCTGCGAGACGACTTCGAAACCCGCCCTCCTCCCATTCTAGTCTCTTGCTTTGTTTATTTCCCCTTTCGTGGTGTCGGGTGAAGGGTATACCCAGCAGCGACGATGGGCCCCTGTATAACTGCTCTGGCTTATACGAGCTGCTCGCGGTGAACTGGACCGGGCGGCCACGTATTTTTTTTTTTCTTTTTTCTTTTTTGCTTCTCGTCCCAAACAACCGCGGACGCGGCGACTGGCACCAATGTTCCGGGACAACAATGCCGGCCCCCTTGGTTACCGTTGTTCTTTGGGCAGCTGGGAATGCGAGTGCCAGTATATAACCATCGAACCCTCCCTGTTCAGGTGCCTGTTCGGCAGAATAATTCACAGGCGAATGACCGCCAGTACCCCGCATTTCCTGCGAGAAAACGCCCTTAACAGCCACCGGTATTAAGGATAAGTATTATTTCATGGTCACAAGTGGCGTCAGATTTGTGGTATACAAGAACAGCTGTGTAACCTTACGCGAGGGCAGTGAACACCGACGTTCTCCGAACGGTGCAGGTTAGCGAGCACAAGAGTTCTGCCGACTGGCACCATACGGTCGCCACCGGCGGTCGAGTCTTAGCCAACTCCCCTCCTCCCGCGAAATGCTGACTCCATATGTTGAAAAAAGAAAAGAAAACGCGATTGTGCCTCCGTAGGACAAGACAGGCCGCACGCGCCGAGCGGACGACAAACGACTGGGTATAATTTACATTCATGCGCATTTTCTGCCGTTAAACCCGGGAGCGAGCGGCAGTCATGCTCGTGCCGAGGCGTGCGCGCCCGCTCGTTTATTCGTCGGGATAGTTAAGAGCTGTGATTCGGGCAGACAACGGAGGGTAGGAGCGACGGCAAAAACAACCAGTGGCAGCGGCAACAATGAGGGAAGAGCAAAAAAAGAACCGTTTCGGCCCACGTGCACCGAAAAAAAAAGGACTGTCCCGCTATGGATAGTCTTCCTCTTGGAGCATTGCCTGTAATTTTCGTCGTCGAAGCGTCTCTGGTTATTCGCGAGCAGGGGCGGTCGAGACACCCGGTGTAGTTGTACGGGTGGTTAATCGAATGAAGGCGGACACACGCGGCAGGCGCTCCAACGACTCAACTGGGACGAGACCAAAGTGCCCGGGCTCCGCGTGCTCGCACGCGCAGCGTGATCATTCGTGGGCCTCGGCGGCGACAGATGGCGCTGCGGTCGCTTGGTGGCCGTTTATGACTGGTGCTGCTGCGGTCGGCCGGCAAACACTTCCAGGCCCCGCAGCCGGAGCAATTCGATTAAGGCTACTATCCAATTGCAGTGAATGTTTCTTTCCGCGCGGAGTGGACAAGGAAAATACCTCGTTTCTTTATAACACCATGGCAATGTACGGTCGCGTCACAGATGTTATCTCCGCGGCAGGGGATTACATATAAGCTTGCCCTGTCAGAGTAGTAGTCTAGATTTCTCTGCGTCCGCTGGCGCACGAGAGATAGTTCAATTAGTTCAAGACAACTAAAATAATCTCGAGTAAGCAGAAAACGCTACATCTGAATCGAAACGGGCAGCCCGGCGAGCTGCTTCTGGAGAGGGCAGTGGCGACGTTTAAGAAATTATAAACAACGAAGAGGAGATCTAGTGGCGACACTTTAAGAGAGTGTCTTCAACTACAATGGATTCTAAACATTAATGACACGCATGAGTTTTCTTGACTGCAGAAATAGACTCCTATAGAAAAACTTTAGTTGTTGGCGAAGCCCTTAAGCCAGCAGATAAGTTCCAACACAGTCGCTTCGGCTGCAATGAATGTTGTGCGTTTTTTGTTGAAAAAAGCATCCGCAAGATGCCAGCTAATGCGCTGCTGTTGCCGTGCGCGTAAAGATAGTGGGGTGTAAACGTCACCGTCGGCGAGCACATGGTAACCAGTATATAAATAATTCGTTCGGTAACGCTGATCGGGACTTGCGCATTCCAATTTTAATATAATTGACGTAAGAAAATCCACAATTATCAGCCGAGCTATTTGGCGCACATAAAACTAGGGAGCCCAGAATGATCCAAGAAACTATTTTTAAATGAAATTCGTGTGCTCCAGACAAATCCGGAGTTATACCCTTTCATGAACTGGAATTGGAAGCTGCAGTGAAATATGAGCCTTTTTACTGAGCACGTTTGGCTCATGAGGCAATAATGTCCCTAGAATGCTCTCTCTCTCTCTCTCTTTCTTTTCATGCTGAACTTCACGAATATATGGCAAAAGAATTTGCCTGAATAAATGTTTAACCTCTGCCTAGCATTAATGCATTCAGTCTACAGTGTTCCGAAACTGCAGCAATGCAGCTAATACTAAGCAACACCTATATCGCCAGTGCCCAGTCATCGAGGATTTCCTACTCTCGCAGACACCACAATTAAGTGCAGCAAAAATTAAACGCACTCGTGCTCTCGCAGGTGTTATGTTGTATTTATTGTGAACTTCATGCTCCAACGGACTCTAAGATAAGTACATTAGGTTAAACTGCCGAATGTTTGCCGTAAAGACGCCACAACAAAAACGCACGACTGCTAGTCTGCTAGTGGTCGCAAAATCCTACACTAGGTCGAGTACGGCCCGAACCGCAGGGCCCATCGGTGTCGTACTGGCACTTCGTACTCGCCCCTAGGGGGCATACTGCCTTCGGAATTCGGTGCAGTCTTTAATCCCGCACTACGCAGTTCCTCATCCAGGAGCACATAGTAACATTAAAATTAAATAATGGGGTTTTACGTGCCAAAACCACTTTCTGATTATGAGGCACGCCGTAGTGGAGGACTCCGGAAATTTCGACCACCTGGGGTTCTTTGACGTGCACCTAAATCTAAGTACACGGGTGTTTTCGCATTTCGCCCCCATCGAAATGCGGCCGCCGAGGCCGGGATTCGATCCCGCGACCTCGTGCTCAGCAGCCTAACACCATAGCCACTGAGCAACCACGGCGGGTGACATAATAATATAATGTGATTATATAACGCATTATACAATCTATCAAAAAAGAAAAGAGTTGTTTTCCACCAACTCACACCGAGTCCAAATTAAGACGCACACACAGTACAGAACCGCTTGTACTCGACAAGCCGCCACAATCTAGCAAGACCTCGAACATTGTTGAGCCATAAGGTAGAAACATGGGCCGATAGGCGTAGCATATTGCTCAGCGGCTGAACACACAAAGCTTTTCGTTCGCAGATGTCATTTGGCATTGGCTAGCCGCCTTCGTTAACAATACCCCCAGCATTCGGATTGGCTGTAATTTGCTCTTACCAACACATGTGGCGGAATGGCTTTTAGTGATTACGGACCCAGATTCTGGAAGAGCAGCGTTTAGGCAATGCACAAGGAAGATGCGTTTCCCTCTCTTCCTTGGGCTTCCTCTAATTAAGCGCTGGTCCTTCAGAGTCTCAACAATGTTACGCGACACCACAGCGCCTCAGTCCTAACTTGTCTTGACTTGGCTAGGCTGCAGTCGCGGCGGATGCTGGTACACTGAAAGGAAACATTTGTCTCAGCTTCAGAAGGGAGCGGCACGCCACTAGCCAGCCACGCACGGAACGTGTCGCGTCACTCCGCTTTCTAACCGGAAGACAACACCAGCCGCATCCGGTCAGCGCCAAGAAACAAACACAGGGCGAACACACGCGGTTGCCCCTTGCCGCCATTTTCACTCGTCGAAACCGCCCAGTCACCCGTCTGACAGAGTTTGGGGACACAATGCGGCACGCGTCCAGGACGGGGCCGAATCTCAGACGACTCTTCGTCAGCCTCTCTCGTGCGTCTGTCTCGTCTTGCGATGCCTCGACGTTCGAAGGACGAAAAGACAGAGGACGTCGAAACAGCAAAAGAGAATAAGAAAAACGACGCCTAGGCGCCGACGGGAAATAGGAGTCGTAGCGGAGGTTCTGGGAGGGGTCTGCCGAAAAAGCTCTCTTGTCTCTCCGGCGCTCGCCGAAAAACAGAAGAGATTGACGGCGCAGATAAGCGAACAAAGCCGGAAACAAAGGCGAAGCGGAAGCGTCTGGAGGCGCAGCAGGCATCGGGACAGAACGTTTTCCGTTTCCACTTTTTCATTTATTAGTGGGCTTCTCCTGCCTTTGTTGTGATCTTTCACTGGACTCCTGGCTGCCACCCCCTCACTTCCCCAGCCTCTCGGTGAGTGGCAATAAAAACGCGAATTGCCCTCTGAGCAATGAAACGCCAGCCCCAGTGAAGAAAAGCCACGCGGCGCCCCGTGAGGGTATACAGCAAAAAACGGTCCAGGCTTTCGAAAGGGACCGTTCTGCAAAAGGCTTTCCGGGAAACGTCTAGCACAAGTGAGTGCCTCACGGTGCGCCACGTCTTCCGAGGTACTTGACCTGACTGAGAAAAGTGCGAGTGTCTGTTTTGGAGATCAAAAAAAGATTGCGCGACATTAAGCAGAACGCGTTGTTACACAGCACGGAGTGAGCACGCGACAAATATAATAGAACGGAAAGGGGGCAAGTAGTACAATTGCTCATCTGTTTTCAACGCTAACCTTCCTGTCACCGCGGATGTTGCCGCCAAATCAAAACTAGAACTCTGGTCCCTAACACACAAAAGATGACACATTCGCACTAAGCGGTTACGAAGATTCCTTTTAAATTAAAAGCCTGGGCACACAGTTTTCTTTTCTTGTGAGAAAAAAATCTAGCTATTCGGATATTAGTGCCAGTTGCACAACCTTTCTTCTTTTTTTCGTAGAAAGACCAGAACGCGCAGCGCAGCAATGCCCGTACTGAACAAAACGTGTCCGTGTAACGAGAAAAGACACCAGCCGGCGGAACAGCAGGTCAAAAGCGGTCGGCGCGCCTTCATCGCGAAACGGCGAACGAGCCGAGCCGACCAACTCAAGCTGCTCCGTCAGACAGGCGCTTCCTTCTCTCGAGCTCCGCTTTGTCCCCTCGACGTGAAACCCGATACACGTGTCTCTTCCCCGTGGTGGCTTCGCAGAATTCCTTGCTCCGCCGGGCACTGTCATTGCCAGTATTCCCACCAGGACCGAAAACAACGACACAAAGAATGGGGAAAGAGGAGAGGGGGGCATCCAGAAACAAGGAAAACGAGACAATAGAGGGAGAGGGCAAAGGGCGTGAGGAAGGGCCCAGCGAGAGATAAAATAAAGGCCAAGTCGAAGAAAGAAGAAAGGCTGCTGCTGCAGATGACAAACGCCGGTTCTCGGTAACGGAACCACCGGGGGATGGAAAGACCCCACTTCAACCAAAGCTGTAGCTCCTCCTGTCGCCGAATGGAGTCCGCTGCCCCATTGGTAAAACTGCCTCGGGCCTGTCCTCGCTTCATTCTTCCACACGCATCCTCCCTTCCGCGAAGCGCTGCGGCGTCCGAAGACGCAGCTGTTGCGCTCGTGTAACCGGCCGATGCAGGCGAGGAAGTCGAACGGCAACTAGAAGGCAAGAGGTCAGCAGCTCGGGTTCCTTCAGACCCTGTCTCATCCAGTCTGCAGCTCGCTGGGACTATCGGTGCTCCCCTCCCGCTGCTCCGTCCATCTCTTTCGCCACTTCTCCTGAGCTGCGTCGCAGCTTACTCCACGTTTATCGTCGCCTCAATTCACGTTTTTCTCGTCTTCGAGAGCCTTCGCCAGTTCAAGGCATTCATTCCTGTGTGAGCCGCTACAAGAACACATACACACGCACGCACACAAGCGGGCGCGACGTTTTAACACGCTTCCTACCAAGCGCACCTAGCTTTGCCACAGTGCTCACGCGCCTTCGGAGAAGCTGACTGTTCTCCCGGCAGGTGACGACTTGCACTATGTGTAGCGTTTCATGGCAGTAGGACCGGAAAACAACTACAAAAAAAATCGCCTATTAACCTGCAAACAAAAGAAGCGGGTCTCCAGAATGTTTGTTGGAGTGGAAAACTCGTGGATTTTAGAACAGTCTGCGTCGAAAAAATGCATGGTCATCATTCGGGCAGCTATGGGTTGACAGAATAATGGCAAGCAAAGAATGCCCCTGCTTATGCCTGCCTCTTGGTTAAACAGGGGAATGTACAAATCCCAAAGCAATCATTAAACAATACGTCAGGGTCACGCCAAGTTAGTCACTGTTCACGTCACATTGACGCCGTGCCGCAATCCCGTGCGGACCATGCGAAATTTCGTCGGACGTATCGTATTCATCTCGTCCTCCCTTTCTAGTAGTCCGAGACCCAAGCCTCAATGAAACAAAACGAGCAGAAAAAGAACACACAAACAAACAGAAGAAACGACAAGAAAAGAGCCTGTAGCGGGGGTCGAAGGGCGTGGGGGTGTGACCTATCTGTTTCAACTGGGCCGCACACACGCACACGTTTGCTTCAGGGGGAATGAGCCTTCGAGAAACAAAAGGGAGGGGAAGGTGGCACGGCGAGGTCGCTGCTGTCGGTGCTTAAACGAGGAATAGATAAAGAAAAAGGGATTCGCACGCAGGAGAACAAACGAAGCGCGACACAGAGACACCGGGTTGCGGAGAAGGAACGGCCGCGGGCTCAACAGCGGAAGGCCGGAAAGCAAAAGAGGACAAGAGAGAGGTCGAGGCGTAATCGAGAGGCGTCAGAAGTTGTATCCTCGGCGCTAACATCTGGTTCTCGGCTGTGCGCTCCTTTGAAGAGAAGAAGAAGAGCTGCCTCCCTCGCCATGATCCCCCCGCCCCCGGCCCTCTCCTCCCGACACGCCCGCGTGGAATTCTATTGTCGCAACTCTCCCGGGGCAGCCGCCGCCAAGCCGCAAGCGGCAACGGCGGCGGCAGAAGTACAGAAGAGGGACGAGGCGGATGAGAAGGAACCAGAGTTGGAGCACCATGCGGTTCCCACAAAAAGGGAGCGGTGCCCCGACGCGGTCTTTTTTTCTCAGGACCACTTGAGCGTGATTTACTGTCGCCTCTGCGGACGTCCGCAGCTGCGTATAATCGAAAGCAAACAGGGTGCGTGTGACGGAGAGGGGGATGCCAGCGGAGGAGGGGTGCAGGGAGACGCGGTGGCGATAATTTTAACGAAGCCGCCGCTTGCGATGTGAGACAGCCATGCTGCCGAAAAAGCGCGCGCGGTCGCTTCCTTCCCGGTGCAGGACTTTGTTGCATGGGACAGAAGTCCAAGATGTAAACGCTCCGAGGGTAATCTCATCTGCTGGACAAATGTTACGCCCTCGGTCGTTGTTTCCGACTGTCACGCGATTGACAGAACCACGTGCCTGAATAAAAAGATATACAAAAGATCAGGGGAATCGAAGTGTCTCTGAAAGCTGATCACAAAGTTTAAAGAAGTGATTGATTCAAACCGAGTACGTACTGCTACGCCTACAAAAGAGTGTCAACTTGGGCTAGTTGCCAGATGTTAGGCAGAATAGAACGCAGGGCTTCTTGCATTCTGTTGCTTTTCTTTGTTCTGTCCCATAGGCTGTTTGTTGCTCTATCTTCCACTGTCTAAGCACAATAGGGTTAAGTGAGAGGTCGGTACGGCGCACATCAAGATTATCCTTTCCGACTGGAGGAACGCAAAATTCAGAAAGCGAAAACAGTACAAGACGCTCATCGGAGTGTTCTTTCAGTAAAACGACCCCCGTTGGTATTACCTAAGAGTTTGCACACGAAGTCTACAAGACCACGGATTCAGCTACTTCTCGATGATGCCTGCATTGAAAGCTACACACGTCCTTCACGATGTTGTCGATCAGCTCGTGTGACAGAGGGCGCCTAACGAAAAATGAATTTGCTTGCATGTCCGCAGTAACAATTCTATGTCAGTGCTTGATGGAACATGGTTAGAACGGCGCGTTTTGAGTACCGCACACAGAAGGAATGCACACGGGTCAGTGCTAAATATCTGCAACCTATATCTTGGCAGTCTCGCCTTACGGACTTCTGGAAAGTTGTAGACTGGCTATGAAGCTAGCTCTTCCATCCCCTTACGCTGGTGTTTCCATTTCTGCTTTAAAAAAGCGCGAGCAGGGCAAGAACCGTGAGGTGTAGAAGATGTATCACCGACATTATTTCGGGCTTTGTTTGGCTAAAATGTTGAAACGTAAGAAAAAAAAAGCGATATGTTCGCACGTTTAACACACCAGGTGGAACCCTTTCGCAGATCTCTCTCTCTCTCTCGACTGCCGGCGACATCATGCCAAACGTAAAAGTAGCAAAAACAGAAAAAGTAGGAACGGCGGGAAAATAAAGGAGAGGACGTGCGAAATATCAAACACAAAACGTGCACATTTCAGCTGCTATGGAGACGCGAAGAAAAATTTGAAGAAAGAGGCTCGGCGAAAGAAAAATAAATCAATAAAGAAAGGACAAAAGTGGAATGGCTGAGAGTGAGAGATTCATCATCCGGGAGCCACGGGCTTGGATACATTTCCAGGGCCCCAGGCAATGGCACGCGGTCGACGCGTCTAAAAACGGTCCATCGAAAAACACGCGGTGGGAGGGGGACACGCCGAACAACAAGCTCTGCGGCGAGGATCGAGACGGAACGCGGAGACGCCGCCGAGACGCCACCGATGGTTTCGGTCGTGAGAAAGACAACAAACGAGCGCCGAGGGACCGTCGGGTAAATTAAAAATAAGACCCGGAGACGAAGAGGGGACCCGAGCCAACGTCCGGAGAGCGGGCGGCAGGCTGAACGTCCAGCGGGTTCTCTCAAGAGCACGCAGCGGGCGTCGGTGCGAGTGTTAGCGCGAGAGTGTGTGTATACAAAGCATGTCCGGGGCGGAAGAGAAGTTAGCCAAGAGTGCCTCGCAGGGCGATACGAGAACGGTACACGAGCGCGGGCTGTTGCTACTCTGTATACCACCCTGGCGATGAGGAGCCCAGATGGCAAGTGCACTATACGTGGGCGCGCCAACAAGCCTCCTTCTTGCGGGAGAGCCGGCGCTATTTAGGCCACCGGAGAGAGCTGTTGCGACAAGAAAAAAAGAAAATGATAACTGCAGTATGAAGACAAAGAAGCTTTAGAAGGAAATGTTGCCTATAGATGGAGTGCGGCTTTTAAAGACTGCTCAGCACACAGGTGTAGCAGAGGTATGAAAAAGCAAATCAGTGAGAGGTGCAAACGAGTTCTTGAGATCCGACCTGCAATATAACCGACCTTATACGTGGGCAAACTTCTGTTCCCAACTTAGTTTCGAAAGCCGCATTCGCAACAAGTTTCACAGCTCAGAAAGAAAGCAGCGGCTATAAGCTCACGTGTGCTGGCTCTGCGAGCAAGGAAAACAGCACAAGGTGGCGCTGCAGTATGGCGGGCTGATAGGCCTTACCACCGGCGCTGTCTTAAGCGCTGTCTGTTAATTACCCCACGAAGAGCAGTTCGACGCCGTGAAGTTGGCGGAGGAGAGGTGGGGCGCAATTTAGAATCGCCGGCTCGCGCCCCAGTGTGTGTAGTCAAACATTAGACAAGGCGAGACGGCTTTTGAAGGGCCTGACGCACCTCGACCTGCAAAAGCCAAGACAATCCATTTTCCTCGCGTTGAACAACGTGACTGAGGCAACGTGCAGCAGAAAAGGCATCGCAGAGGTGAGAATACGACCACCGCACTTCCTCCCGCCTTCGTCTTCGGCAAGCGCGCGCCACTTCATAAACGGGAACGGCGAAGCTCAGCCGACAAGCGTGCCTGACGCAATGACGCTCTCAAACAGGAACTTTCCGAATGCGGCGGACCATCATCCATCAAGCCAATTAATTACAGAGGACCTTCCACCAGGGAACACGGCGTCGCGTCCTAAAAGATCGAGGCCCGCGGGGGCAAGGGTGCGCGGCGACTGGTCCGCGCGTGTAGCGGCCCGTGCCCGTGCAAGCGGTCATCCGGCCTCATCTCATATACAACGAACGCGCAAGGCGGTGCAGTACAAAGTGGCCGCACTTCTTTGTTCGCAGCCCACGGTAAAGAGGCTGGCGCGTGAAGACCGATTATAAAACGATATTCGTTATCCCCGAGTAAAACTGAGTTGCTGCGCGGTTACCTGATTTAACGCGGTAAGGCCGCACTGCAGGGGAACACCTCGCTGTATAACGTCTATCCGGCACTTGCTCGATGGTAGTATACACGCGCTTTGGCCTTGCTTTAAGATGACGTATACCCACTCGACTCTCAAAAAAAAAAAAAAAAATGCGGTGCAACTGATAATGCCGCCAAATTGCGCTTTGCTGGCAACCCTGCGGATGCCGGCACGACGTGATTGAATCGACTTTAGATCGACTTAAACACGAAAATAAGCTTTGGAATCGCTTCTTTTCTTCTTGTTTCTTTCTACCCCCGCCATCTTACGGGTCGAGGAACCGCGAAACTACTACACGCGACCGAGAAGATTCCTGCGGGAGGAATCGGCGGAATAAGAAACTGCGCATTACATCATCACTGTGTGCACAGGAGGCACGTTGTTGGCATCTGCGAGCCGGCCGCCAAAAGACGCGCCAGATAGGGAGAAAGAAAGGGAGGTGACGGCGCGCCGCCTGTACAGCGCAAGAAGAAAAGGCCGCCGGCGCGCGAACGGGAGCGAAGAAGATAATGCATCTCGCGCGCCTCTTTCTTCCTCGCGGCGTCCGATCACGTAATGCATCTTCGGCCAGAGCCTGCGTATCGGGGCAGCACCGCCGATGCGACCGGCGGAACGGGCAGGGAGCGCAAGGGAGCTCCGTACACCTGCTATCGGTGCCGCCGATCGGCTGAGATTGGCCGCCGCGCGGCCACTGCTGCGGCGCTACCACACCGCGCCACCGGTCGCCTACGGCGCGGCCCTCATTACGCAGCGAGCCCTTGGTCAGCTGCGTCCCGCTTCCTCCTCGCTCGTGGCTGGCCCCTAAGAACGTTAATCGGCCCCACCTCACCAGGCCGCGCGACGTCGTCGACGACGCCACGGCTCTCGATAATCAATGATTTTTGCGGCTGTTACGCTACTCGCCGGCATCCCCCGCTCCTGCAACACTCCTTTCGGCATCAGACGTGCGGACGTGTCCGCCACTGTGCCGAAGGGAGGGGGCGATGAAGAGAGAAGGACAGCTGACGCCGAGAAAGAATCGGCGGCTACGCCGATGAAAGCGCTTCATCATGTTAGGTCGTAAGACTGGGCAAGACGAGGAGAAAGAACAAGAGAAGGGAGCCGTCGGCGGTAGCAGCCTAGGTGTCCGTCGGGGGCGCCGACAGCGCCCGAAGCCATGCTCGCAGTGCTGAAGCAATGCGGCCATATATATATATATATATACCTGGCCGAGGCGACGCGAGTTAGACACTGGCGCACGATCGCGCCCCCTGGCGCCATTTGATCCGGTTTGTTGTATTTGGCTTTTCTCGTAAGGGCAGCCGTACACGTGGAAGAGCAAGACGACAATCGGCTTCGCGGGTACATCGATCAATCGCGCGCACGCATTCCGCTTTCTGCGAGGAGGAAGTGCTGGGAGAACTTGCGGCGCGAAAAAGCCGGAAGTCCACAAACTGAACACGCCGAGCAAGGTCTCGCTAGGTACACGTGTCGCGTCCATTTGCCAAAGGGGAGAGAGAAAAGAGGGGAACGAGATTAAGCGTAAGTGCTTGTTCTGTGCCTCGGCAATGCTCCCCCATTCCTTTTTCTCGAAGCAATGAAACGGTGTCGACAATCAGCTACCGGACATCCCGTGCTCTATACACAACACTATGTACGACCCTCACTCGTGTAGCGAATTGTTCTGAAGGCCGCTTCAAGGAGATTCCAGAGAGACCTCCCGGTCATCTGTATACATTTCTAGCGCAATTTTGGGGGACCCTAATGCTCTAATAGATGCACTTAATGCATCCACCACCATGATGGCGGAATTTATGTAGCTTGTAACGAGCCCTTCCTCGATCTCGCTTCGCGATTCGAAGACTTCACGCTGTGGGCTCATTTATTCTGTCTAATGTTGGCAGCTGTCGCGAACGAACCATTTGCTGCTGGGCATTGTCCGAGACTTCCGCCTGACTCCCGCGCCTGCGGTCATGTTGCGTGGAACGCCATCATTAATCGAATTTTTCGCTTCGACTCGGCCTTGAGACAGCGAAGTCCGTCCACCGTGCGGCGTAAGATTTTTCGATGTGACGTCCAAACCGCGCGCATACCGCCGAAAGGGAAATAGAGACACATAATGAACGATCATTGATCCTTTATAGTGTATGACCTTTCTTTTTTTTTCATAGCGCTTTATATTCGAGTAATCGAGAGCCTCCTACAGGGATATGCGACAGTTCACAAGCACAAAATATATAGACCGCTTACACGAACGCTCTTTATCTCCCTCTCTCTTCTTCTTTTATAGTTCGCGAACAGAATTATACGCGTTCTCAGCACAAGAGGCCTTGTAAAGCGTTACATGCTTGCAGTGCTGAAACGTTTCACAAACGGCTACAGTTGGCGAGTTCGCGCTAAACATAATGCCGCGGCAGGTGGGCTAACACGGTGTTTACGTTACGCAAGCCCGCGCTGTGAACGGACCCGTATGGTGTATAGTGCGGAAACGAAGCGCCGGAGACTCAACACTCTTGGAAGGGGGTGGGGAGTTCGTGCGCCGGCGGCGGCCAAGTGTTTACAACGCCCGGCGCTCGAAGAAGACGAGCACGAGCGGCGCAGCTATAGCTTGCGGCTGGCCCTCCTCGTTCCTTGCCAAGCCCGCAGAATGCGGCACGGATGGAGCTCACACCCCTTTAAACTGCGCGGAACAAATGGAAGACGCTTGCCACAACAACCTTGGAGCTAAGCCAGCATCCGTCCGCGCAGAGGCCCTCGATATAGTGTCGCGTGCGAACGACGAAAGGCGAGCAGCTTCGCGAGGACGTTAGTTACTCTGTCGTCGTCGTTCATCAATGTTGCAGGCTTGACGCGCGCGCCCGACGTGGCGGTATGGCCGCACCTTGCCACACTGGAGGAAGGCGAAGAAGGCAAACAGCTACGCATATCTAAAGTTTGGGGAGCGGCCAGACTCTACAGCTTCGCCATTGAAATGAAGCAGGATCGAAATTGAGAAGAGGTGTAGAAAGAGATATGGTAAAAACGAAAGGGACAGGGCGTAATACATAGAGGCCCAGAAACGCAAATATGAAAGAAAACCTTAAGTGCTGGCCAGACTTATACAACGCAACTTATTACACCGTAAATAGTGCAATCGATTAATCGTATGATCGGTTGGTATCGTTGATGCGATACGGCGCGCTTAAACTCTTAATGCTGCTATATAGGAGTAAAGGAGCCCCCTCCAAACCCACCCCCAACCACTTTATTTTTTATGCGTAGACAGCGAGTCCAGCAAACCCGTGAGGCGGCGATGAGGCAGGGTCTTTCAACGTTCCTCCGTGGGAGACTGAAGCCCAGGTTGCGTTAAACCTTGCGGGACGTTCAATAAAGTTGTATCCATTCATCCACAGACAGCGAGTGATATCAAAATGTTCAAGGACTCTAGTGATATGCATGTCCTTAAATCTGCACCCATTCGTCGTGCCGTAGCGTATATTCTTGGCAGCAGAGCGCACCTGCACTAATAGGCCAAGCGGATGGGGCAACTGACGAGGAGGTTAACGTATATACATGTCTGGAGAATCCGTCTTCTGATCCCTCTTCAAACCATCCGTTTAAAGACGCATGTTCCGTGAGCTGTCTTAGCACTGCACATGCTACGGTCTAAATCTGATCTATAGGCTGGCTTTTCGTGCATTTGATGCGGGACAACGGCGTGCTCATTTCTGACGCATACCACGTGCACTGACAGCGCCCCGACATATATTTGTTCGCGTCACCCGCCGTGGTTGCTCAATGGCTATGGTGTTGGGCTGCTGAGCACGAGGTCGCGGGATCGAATCCCGGCCACGGCGGCCGCATTTCGATGGGGGCGAAATGCGAAAACACCCGCGTACTTAGATTTAGGTGCACGTTAAAGAACCCCAGGTGGTCGAAATTTCCGGAGTCCTCCACTACGGCGTGCCTCATAATCAGAAAGTGGTTTTGGCACGTAAAACCCCATAATCTAATATTGTTCGCGTCAACGTTTCCTCGCCTCTCTATCGCACGCAGTACCGTCAATCTCAGAACGCCCGCAGATACTTCCTAAACCCAAGCTCCAAACGTGCGCGGTTATTCGCGGGTCCAGCCAGAGCCACTTTATCGCTGCCAAAGCCGTATGCGCTGCGCTGGTAACCGCAAGCCTCGGCATGATGTCATTATACGCGGCGCCTGCCAATGCGACAACCTGTAATACGCCACTAAAGACGCACTGCAAGCGCTCCAGTGCTCCTATTCGATACAATCTGTAGCCTCCTTCTTTCTAAACCTCGCCTGCCACACATCCCTCTCTCTCTATATATATACCGTAAGATTCGCAGTCTCGATCGCTCGCTCGCGCACGCACGCATGCACGCACGCACGCATACCCGAGGCCCTCTTGGATGACCGGAACAGGCATGGCATTTATACGGAGACGACTGATGCTGCGTTTCGGCCGGGGCCAGAAAGGCGGCCGTCGGGCAGCGGCAGCCCCCGTGTCATTTACACGTTGCTCGCTCGAACCGAGGACTATGCGAAGACGACGATCGAAGAACCCGCTCGCGCAGCCAAATATACGTAAGCGGTATAACTCGCGTCATTCCTGGGCCCGGCGGCGGCGTCGGCCGGGATAAAAGGCGCGCACGACGACTCGGACTGGTCAGCGTCGAATACCGCCGCCGCGCACACAGACACACAGACAAGAGGCCGCACGCGCTCGCTGCCGGCCGCACGCCTAAGCCTCGACATCCGCGCAGGGCTGCATTCAGTGCCGGCCACATGTATAATCGAGTGATCTCGCCGTCACGTTCGAGCTCTGCGCCGGGGCGTCAAACGTGAATGCGGGGCCTCGCGCACCCCTTCTTGGCCTCCACCTCCGCGCCATTCTCACGCTCTTGTCAGTTCTCGATGAACAGGGCGAGAGGGGGAGAGCACGGGCCAGCAGTTCCTTTTCTTGGGGGCCCCCGGCAACGGACGTTCGTCTCCTCGCGGTTCGTCATTGTCGGCATCAATTACCATCGCGCGAGGACCGCGGGAGCAGCACGCGTGCGAGCCCGCCGCCGGTCGGGGTGTCAAGCGGACGCGATGTGACACGCAGCGCGCACCGAGGTGGGACGGCGATGCCGCCAGAAGCAGCGTCTCGCTAGGAAAGAGTGGTGGTGGGGGAGACCACCCGAAAAGGTCGAAGGCCACGTCCGGCTGCCATTACTCAAGAGGCAGCGCGCCGAGGAGACAGCGCCTGACAAACCCCTTTTTCTTTGCGCGGTCGGAAAATTTGGGGAGTCCCATAGCGGGAGGCGGGACACCGTCACCGCAACACCCCCTTGATCTCCCTACTATACACGCCAGCTTCTCTGCCATCCCACCCCGCAACAGCCCGTATCAGCCCTCACCGCCTTGTCTTCTTCGCGATATGTGTGCCGGCTGCTGGGCGCCGCGAGATGAGGGGGGAGGACGTCCAAATTTGGATCGCCATCGATTTGGGGCCGCAATACGTGTTTGTGCTTCCGTTAGTGATGACCGAACGTGGCTCCGAGTGGAGAAGACGGCAGCTGCCCGCCGTCGCTGTTGTTGCGGGCCGCGTCGCTCAATCAGCCGACGAGAGCATCCGTTTTCGGTATAAGCACTTGGTTCGCTGAACCCTTGCCTGCGCTTCTCTGGCGCGCGTACATCTGTGCCACTTGGCTTGCCGCGGCTCAAGGAATAACGCAGCATGCTCTGAAGTCCCGGCCTGCTTGCTTTGGTGTCTTTCTTTCATAAAGTTTGGAGAACAATTCAGAGAACGGTAACTATATAGATATCATCTTTCGAAGAGCTATGGTTCGTTGCAGAAGTGCATTTCCTCTCATGCGTCTCTGCGATCTACAAGCAGGGCTAGGGTTGTGCAAAGGGATTTAAACGAAGCTTTTATAACAAAGAGATGCTGATTTCCGTGGTTATAAATGTCACTAGCGATAACGGGAACAGTGGCTATAGGTGCCGCTGCTGCTGCATACCTCGCTTGCTGAGATGCAATCAAGTTGCACCCATAGGATAAACCACCGCACGGTCCTTCACGTCTCGTAAAAGGGCCGACAGCACAAGTTGAATAAAATGAAGATCGAACAAAAAATGAAATCATGTACCATGGCGTATATGTGTACATGTTCTGTCTCTCATGAAAAAAGCGAAAGCTCGTCAGAGCGAGCTTTTCGATACTTGGTCTCACGGCATGCCTTCTAAAGTCATATTGCTATGGCGGTGGCCTCTGCAGTCGCTGGAAACGCACGCATGCTGGCGCATAGTTCTGAAAGTAAAAGTGCGCATTCACCTCCCGCGCCAGAAGTGGTGGATGAAAAGGTATCTGCAGCTTTTCAGGTCGCCTAAGGTCTACACCTACGTTTCCCATTGGAAACAAGTATCTTCATGTTGCCTATCGCCATAAACTCGCAGTCATGTGATCATCGACCTAGCGAAGACAAGAGCCCTAGTAAGAACACCGGCTCCAGCGAAGTTTCTTGTTTTCAGCAATTTTCAGAAATTTCAGCAATTGGAGGAGAGGGCACATCGTCAGTGTTATGCAGTGATGCTATGCCGCTATTACATATACGTTTCTCTTTCCCGCCTTATGGAAGCGTCATTACGTGAGCACGTTGACTGAGGTCAACAGCATGCGGGACCACCAAGACCAACAATGTAATAGGCAACGTTGCGAGGATCCCGCGGCAACCTCAAAGCGCGAAGAGGCTGGCTGTCTATACAGAGCACCCTGTGACATCACTGTTTTTCCTCTCGCCCTCTTAATCTTCCATTTAACGCGGAATTCCAAGACTCAGCTTAATGAGGCACCGGAGGCGACAAAAACGGCGGCCCGGTGTCTTCTAAATCCGCGCTCGCTTCCGCACCTGCTTCTAACATGACGACGAAAAAGTGCCGCTAAGCCGAGCCAGTGCGCGCGCGACGCCAGTCTTGGCGAAGAGACAGTGAGCGAGATGCCGGGTAGACAATGGGCAGGCAGCCACGCGCGCTACCCCCACTCCGTCCCGGTGTTGTTCTCCCTGGGAGGCCGAGCCCACGCGGCTGAAACCGCCAGCCTTTTAGCTGCGGCGTCGGCGGCTCTGTTTGTTTCCCCAATGCCACGTTCCCTGCGGCGGCGGCGAGGGCCAAATGGGTGCACCCCGTTGAGACCCCGCCGCGCCGCGCGGCGCTGGCTGGCTCGGCGCCTCGCGGTGTGCGGGCGCGGGCCCCGCTCTCTCGGGCGCTGGCCCACATGCGGCCCGGGGGAAGGACCCTGCGTTCGCCCCTTCTCCATCCGCCGAGTAAGACGAACCGTGAGCCTGTCGGCACTATTTCTACGCGCTAACAGAACGTCAAAGCGTCGAGCAGTGCCGAGAAACAAAACATTGCCCCGTTTAGCGGAAGAAACGATTCGCGGGTACACCCCCTGCGGAAGTAACCGCTGAAACTTGTTGACAGATTGCAAGAGTGCTTGATCTGTGGTGTTTCTAGATAACAACTTGCGGAGGCTATAGCGGGTCAGTTACACTAAAAGAACATATGCACTGTGATTAGAAAGAGTATGTTATTTTTTCCGACGATGTTCGTCAACACCGTGCTGTGTTCCGACTCTGCAAGGACGTGTATCCGCGCTGGTATACTTGGGAAGTCCTGAAGGCGTGAATGTATAGACACATTGTTATTTTCTCATCACAGTCGCTCTTACACGCCCAGCCTATCGCTTGCCCCCCCCCCCCTCACTCCAGCTAAGTGTAGAGGACAACCAAGAGTGGTAATTCATTTTCGGCCTCTGTTCTTCCTTTCTCTTCATCTCACCGAAAGAAAGAGGAAAGGAAAACGTGAATGAATGAGAACAAGTGTTCGTAGTGTAGCGGCCAACGACCGGTCAGAGCATGTTAACGAGATAACGCCAAGGACACCATCAAACTTGGCAAGTTGGCCAACGCCGTTCGTAAACGACGTGTCGGTAGCGGCACTGCGTAGCTGTCTATCCGAGGCGGCAACGGTTCTTCGAATGCGTGTTCTCGTCAGGTATATAAGAGTCAATAAAGAGTTCTCATGAAGCAGGACCGGCCTACCGGCAATATGGAAACTAATCAGCACAGACAGCCCTGCGACCGCATCGAGTTCAAGTTTTGCGGTAACCAAATAGAACTTGCGAAGAGTGCGCGGTGAAATCGTGAGGGCTCGTATAATGAATAACGAAAGTTCCGGTTAACATCGCGGTAGAGCGAGATGGTGCCTCAACGAACCTTAATTCGAGAGTTTCAGGTTAGGGAGATGCAAGCGTTGGGGCGCCCGTTAGCGCTCGGCGTCACAGTACTGCGCATGCGTAGACAGGTCTGCGCACGCGCAGTGCTGTGGCCCCAAGCGCTATCAGGCCCCAATGCTTGCGTCCCCCTAACCTAAAACCCTCTATTACCTGAAGGTTTCCAACGGTTTTCTAACGGTCTGGGATTACTCGAGACGATGCACTCGGCGCCCTTCAAGCGGACTAGACGAAATCTACTCCGTCCGCGAGAAGTGCGAAAGAACCAAAGCAAAACAGTGCTCATTCGCGGCAGTCTGTGTCCTAGGCATACCAGAACGTGTCAGCACGGCGGCCATGACGCGCATACTGCGGGATAAACGAGAGGCGCTGTCTCTACTCGGGTGTCTGGCTAATCTCTCTCCCTCTCTCACTCTGTTCCTCTTGTCTGTGCCGCATATAGAATAAATATTCCACAAAAAACCCTGCACACTCGTTCTTTACACCACGAATGCAAGGGAGTAGGGGCGCGCCCCCGGTCGAGGTTTCCGTACCAGTTTTATTCCCTTAGCGCCGTTTTCTCTTTGAACCCGGCGGCTTGCATCAATCTTCGCGCGAAACAATTGGTCGCCTTGTTCGGAAACGAGGCCCGCGGCTTGAAAGAACTGCTTCCACTATACTCTAAAGCCCCGGAAAGCCTGTGCCGCGCACTTTGCAGAATTCCTACTCGGCGGGCAGTTTTTTCTTTCATTATTCTAGCACCTTCTTTTTCGTCCTTCTAGGCATGGCGTGTACAACATCCAGCGCGCTCCAAAGTCGTGACCGTACAGCCCTCCCTACAAAATTAACGCCTTAACGCGAGACCCGCTCTCTCCCTGCGAAAGCATATATGCGATCGTTCCGAGAAGAAGGAAATCGCGGCGTGAATTTGTAGTCCCTATGAGTGCGCGAGAGCGACACAAGCTGCATGCTTGCCGGCCTACAAGGAGGAGGAGAAAGAAGTAGAAGAAGAAGAAGCATAAAGGCGTCGTGTGCAGCAATATTACTTGTAGCAACAAAAGACAACGACAATAAAAAACAACGACAACAAAGACAGGTCGCCTTCGAAAGCGAGAAAAAGCCTTGCGAGCTGCATGAAGGCTTCTCGAAAGCTAACCGCTAGCCGCGCGACTCTCACGCACACGCCAGAAAAACGCCGCGCAAATCAGTTTCCCAAACGAGCTTCGTCGACTTTTAACCAGACGCGCCGTGGCTGAGAAGCGTGTCGGGTTACTCGTTTGCTGGGGGGCGGTCATAACCAGCGAGTCAGCTGCGTCTGCTCCTACGACGAGGAAAATGAAAATCCAGAACTGAAGCAGGAGGCCTGCGCGAGTGCGCCCCGGAGAAGTGAGAGAGGGAGAGTTTCGGGGAAGTGAGGGAGGCCATAAAGGCGAGCTGCATATGCGAACGAGAGCGAACCTCGCTCAGCGAAACGCCTGAGAACTGCTCTGTCGAGGGTGTAGGATGACACCGGAGTGTGCAGAGCGTCGTCGTGACCTCGACTCTTGCTGGTCGCTGCGCGGCCGCGTCACAATAGCCATTCATCATTTAGAGCGAGAGAGGGCGCTGGTCGCCGCCGTCGCGGTTGTCTTGTGCTCGAGGCGCGCCACGCGTCTTTTATTTCGCGGCCTTTCTGATCATTCGTGCGGGCGATGTGGCCACGATATGCGTGGTCACGTCTGGGTCGAGTCGGCTCGGCTTGGCTGGGAGACAGCCATGCCACAACATTGTGCGCGTCTTAAAGCAGTGCTGACTCGACATTTTTTTTTTTTTCGGCTTTTCATCTTTTGTGACAAATGAAGTTTTCGAACTGGAAACGCTATATAGAGAAATACTGGCAGACCTCGGAGCGCCCTATATGGAGCACTCCGAGACTTGCTTTATTATGATTCATGAAAATGTACTGCAATGCCTTCCCTACAGACCAGTTTCGGTTTCGTTTCCCAGGAGGCGTGTTTGTCATGACTCAGAACCAAGTAGTTACGCAGACTTCAAAAACAGTTGACACGCTTTAGGGTGCACCTTTATCCCGCAACAATAATTATCATGTGTCTTGTCCTGCGTTTCCTTTCTTGAAAACTCTGCGCTCACTACTTTCCTATAAAGAATGCTGTGTCACGCTGATAACGTAGATACCGTTCGTGACCTGAAAGTACCGGCACGCAGCGTTAAAGAAATGAAAGGCACCCAAAGCAGATTACGGCTACCGTTGTGCAACGAAGACTTCTTTGGAGTGTAGGATCACGGCACGAACATCGCCACGTTTGGCACTCGCTCCAGCTCGCTAGGTCATCTGCTATGCTTGCTACATGACGCCACGCAACGACACAGCGGCGGCGTTCTTCACCGTCTCATCAGTGGATTTTCACTGGATTCGAAGCATTAAAGCCGCCGGCCCATCCACCAGGAATTTTCATACGCAAATATCGCTCATCACCGGCGCCCCACGTGACAGTGCAGCGCGTTCAGTGCGTCAACAAGTTGCCCAACAACCAAACCACCCGACTCCAACAACTTCATAAATATATATTAGACACGCAAAAAAAAAAAAGAAAGATCAACCGGGGGGAGGGGAGGGGGTGCCCGGCCCTCTCCACAGGACAGCCATATAATTGCGGCATAACGCGAGCCCCGCAGGCTTTTTCATGTAGTGTGCAAGAAAGCAAGCGGATGCGTCAGCGCCGGATAAAGCCGCGCGGCTTCTAAAACAGTGGAGGTACGTGGTGCGCCGCGAACAAGACACTTCCGCGTTTTTTTTTTTTCCTTTTTCCAGCGCGCACCTAAATCACGCATCGCGGCAGGCCGCCGAACATCAATTGCCGCGCCTTGTGTTCTGCACTGGGCTATAAAAACTGACCGCAACGTATAACAATACCTCCCCAACTATAGCTACATAAAAAGGAGGAAGAGGAATAGTAAAAGAAAAGCAGCAACAGAACAAGTGGGGGATGGGAAAACAAGAAGGATTGAAAGAGCGGGATCGAGAACTGGGGCGTGCACACTGAGGCTATAGGGCCTCCACTCGTTATATACACACACAGGCAACGCTGCAAACGATCGTACGTGCGCACACCTTGAATAAGCACACACACCGACACAAAAATAATAATAGAACTAAAATGCGGGAGAGCCATCACCGAACGCGTTTCACGGCGGTTTGTTTCCATTTCACTCCTTTCCCCTTCATTTCCCTTAAGCCTTTTGTTCGCACCGCAGCTGGTAGAACAAAGCGGTCGCATTGATACTCTGGCTGCAGCGGCGCGGGGTTTGCCGGGGGGTTGGGGGGGGGGCACATACGCGAGCCTGCTCTTCGTCCAGGCGCAGGCTGCCTCGCTTATGATGCAGCGTGCGCGCGCGCGGCTCGGCGCGGTGTGATGAGAGTCCCGTTAGGGCGCTCGCGCGCCCGGGCTGTTTACAGCGCGCCGCGGAGCGCGCGAGCTGAGCAAACAATTTCCCGCCCCACAACCGCTGGCGCGCGGGCGGGCGCCCCCTGACACGTGCGCCGGTCGGCGCGCGCCCTGGAGAACTCGATTGCAAGTTCGATATATGCATGTGGCGCGTGCCGTAATAGCGACGCTCGACTATGCGGGCACAGTTATGGGTACCGCGGCTATAGTGAAGTGGACATACCCTCATGGCACCTCTTGTATACATTATGTTGTTATGCCTGCACCATGGCTTCAATCCTCTTCGAGACAGATCAAGAAGCGATTGGGTAGTGTATATGTATATCCCGGGTATGAACTCGGATGCATGCATAATGTATTTTATTCGTGTTCTTGCCAAGACGTTTCGAGAAAGATTCACACTGATTTGACCTATAGACCTCGTGTCCTACAACGAAAAGCGACCGTGCATAGCGTTTCGAGTACCGCCAGATCACACGAATCGTCGGGATGTACAGCATCAGCATACCGACCCATCTCGTGGCCTTACGCCTTCCTATCTGTGTTTAGGCAAAGGCAATCGGTTTTTACCACACACAAAAAAAAATGGAACAGGAGATAGAAAGAAAAAAAAAAACACGAGGACACAGTTACGTTGTCCGCACACATGAAGGTGTTGCGTTAAGCATTTAACCACGCATTCATAAAAATAAAAAATAAATGTGTTTTACGTTCGTAATGTATCGGTAAGTTATAAGAACAGTCAGCAATATTGTCCTTGGGCTGAGGTCTTCGCGGCTATCAGAAGGATACCATGGCAGCGGTCTTGCTGTGTTGTGCTCCTTTCACGTGCATGGAGTGATGATGTCGGCGCGCCATGCATGCAGAGTCTAGACGCCCCGAGGTCTGATGACTTCCGTGTGCATCGTCGCTTAGTTGATGCAGGTGATGCAGGTGATGCGAGACGCGGCACGAAGGTCAATTCACTCGCTACTGCTGTCGCTCTTCCTCAAGCCATCATTTCGACAGCAAATGTCCGCGGTCACCGAGTGAGATGTGCTCATGTTTACCTGTGCACCCGTGTCACGACATGATTGCTAAGTTAGTTAGTAAGCGAATGTTTACAAGTTTATACGTCCGATAAATCTACTATCATCACTGCGCATAGCTGTCTAATACTTTACTGTCGCCATGGATGTTTCGCCTTTCGGACGAAACTGCGACTTTTGTTGATTAAATGAAGCAAACTGGGAGAAGCAAGCCAGCAGTCACTTCTGCTCATGTATATATAAGTTTGCTTTATACGAAAATAATATCGCTCGCATTTCTCTATTCACACTTGTACACGTACACAGGCAGTCGCACATATATTTTGCGCAGAAATTGCTATTATGAGAGCGGTGCGAGAACAGAACGTATGAAAACTAAGCACGGCAGGTCAATCATTTTTGTTTTCGTCTCGAAAGTACATGGGAGAACAATGAAATGTCATAACTATAGCATCAAACTTTGTCTACTTTCCTTTCTTTGTTCTCTCCCACCCCTTCCACCTGTTTCCTTTTCTTTTTTTCGATGTGAAATGAATGCACGTGAGCAAAACAGAAAAATGCGAATACGCGCGTTCTGCGCTATGCACCTCAAATAACTCGAGACGTCCGGAGTCGAGAGCACTGACAATTACATCCCACAGAGAGATAGAACGGCAGAGGAAGATAAAAAGAAAATAGAGTGGGTGGGTGCATACTGGAGGGATACAAGGCAGACGGATCGGCATGATAATCGACGCAAACGAAATGTCGATTCGTGTGTAGCCTTGCACCCGGTCGCGCACGTACGTGCACTCTTTTCAGCCACGATGCCACAAAGGAGCCGGCAAGGGAACCATAATGAAAAGAACTGTAATGCGTTTACATGCACGTATATGGGGACTCCGGTCCGGAAGATACGCAAACGCACACAGAGAGGAACGATTGCGGCGCAGTTCGTCAGAGCGATTGAGGCGAACACGAGCTTTCGGCCTCCGTGAAAGAGACGAGGCGCTCGGATTCACAATGAAGGCTGCGAGGCACCGGCGGTCCCGACCAAAGGGAGCACAAGAGATCACGATGTCACTGTCGCGATAACAAACGAGATTTGGGGGGGGAAGGCACGCGGCGGAGTGAAGGAGGTATCTCCCCTTTGATTCTTTTCCGACCGTCGGAGCCATGCTCCGAAATAATCCTGCATCGCTCGCGCACCGAGTGCCCGAACAACCGCCCAGAACACGATAAAAGCATTTGAAGGCTCAATTAAGGGACTTAACCCTTTGTGGCTCCGGACAAGGGGAAAAGGCTCCGGCGATGCTTCCAGCGATTCCCTGCGCGGAGGAAATTTTTACCTTGATGTTTGTCGTAATATGTGGAATAAATGATCGCGGCACGTTCTGTGAGCTGCCATGGTGAGGTCATGGCGAGGTCATGGCGTAAGCGGTGTGCAATACGAAGCCTTGTATGGAGAGAGAGAGAGAGAGAGAGGGAGGAACAGAAAGAAGACAGAGCGGGTCATGTTCGCGCGATGCCTCCAGTGTAATGCGCCTTCAGAAAAATGGAAGCATTGATCTGTCATCCATGGGGCGCAGCAATATTAAAGTATTACGGGTATACATATTCCCAGTAACGCGGGCTTCGTGGAGTCTGGAATGCGCCGCTGGACCAGTATACCGTGTGCAGAGGAATGTATTTGTTGCACTGCGCTTGGAGGGAAAAGTGTGCGGAAAAGCGTTTATATATAGATCCAAGGACCCCCCCCCCCCCCCCATTGCAACAGCCATTTCTATAGACTTTCTAGCAAAAATACGCTTTCTAGAGAGACTCGATATAGCTTTTGTGTACAAACCTTCTCTTTTTTGTGAGTGTTTGTGTGGCCAAGTACTGAGAGTATTGTTCATTTATGTCTACATGCAGGTTTCGGCAAACAGCATAATTGTTGAGGACTTCTCTCTTCGTTTTGATTGCAGATCCCCGCGCGCTCGTAATAGAAGCGCTGTAAGTAAAACAAAGTAGCCCGAAAAGAAGTTGCTGAGATGCAAGGAAGCAGGTAATTTTCCGAAAGGAACAAAGAAGAAAAAGAAAGGGAAGAATGGTAACTCGGCAAACGCCAACGAGAGACGAAAGTGATAGAGCGAGACACTCGACGGACGCATCGCGCCTTCGTTCTTAGTTTCGCGAGGTTTACGACTCTACCACGGGGAAGGGTACAGAGAGGTGGGGGAGGGTGAGACTTTTGAGAAATTCTGCCCCCCGCTCGCTCCCTCGCACTCGCCGCCGGCCCAGAGAATGATGGTTTGGCGCGTGCGCTCGCCCGTGTGCGGCGCAGAGCTCTTCCGAAGCGCGTTGATATGAATTTGTAGCCGCGATGGCCCACGGCGGTCGCCGAGGGACATCAAAATTTTAAAACCGTAGGGCAGGAGAACGCGCAGCGGGCCCGTTGGTTTTGAAGAATGGAAAAAAAAATAAAGGAGGGGAGGGGGAGGGCAGAGTGAAATACGAACGCAAGCGCCTGGGAGATATAAAGCGAAAGCGTAGGGAACTATACCCACGGAAATCGGAGATTTTCGTACCGGGGGAAAGGGAGAGAGAGAGAGGGTCGGGCGCCGATATTTCATGGCCGATTCGGCGCCGGACGACAGCGCCGGCCGCGAATGATGCGCGGTGTTTGCGGCTCGGGTTTTGAGGCGCGTGCTTCAAAATTTCATTGCCTCTTTGGCGAAGGCGGTGCCGACGAACGATGCTCGGGGAGGACGACGAAGAGGAGGAACGGAAAGAGAATTGTGCCGGCCGGCCGCCGCGGGCTGGAGTAGAAATATAGCGACAGAGACGAAGCCTATATGGCGCGAACGAAATGCAGGAAAAGGAGGAGCGCAGGAGCTGTATATTATACGCGTACACGCACGTACGCACGCATGATGGAGTCACCGCTAGCGCGCCTCGAATTGACTGGTGCGACGATTACTTTGTAATGTAGACGAATGCGCTTGGAAACCGCCTGCCGGGCGTCGGTGGTCGTGAGGTTTTATATCTCAGGGAGATGTAGGTACTGCGCGCACATTGGCGCCATCGGCCGGCGCGTGAGCAACACCTCTCTCTCTCTCCCTCTCTCTCTCTCTCTCTCTCTCTCTCTCTCTCTTTGTGAGGGCATTTGGAAATCGACGCATGCGGTATGTATGTGCTGGTCGCTGGGGTCTCAAGTATATATATATACACGCCAGCGGCTGCGTCCTGATATATCCACGTGAATGACTACTAATAATCTTACACAAACATTGTGCTGTCTTTTATTATTTAAGTATTTCCCCCTACATACCCTAACATGAAAGAAACAACAGAATCGAACGTTTGGAAAGAAAGACATGGAAAGGACTGGTTCTTGACGACAACTCTGAACAACATTTCCGAGGAATCTGCGCACTTCGCAAACGGTAACGTCCAACAAACTATGCAAGGAGATTTTTACGCCTTCCACGCATAACGCAAGGCAGGCAATCTGCGACTCGAGTAGTTGCAAACGAGCAAGCATGAATTGGTCTCTACTCACTTCCGTAACGTTTGTGTCAGCAGCTTCGCGATGTATATATTGCCTTTTGAAGCAAGAAATAATAATGATAGTAATACATGCAAACGCCGAGTGCCTGGCGCGCATTGTCGAAGTGCGTGCGCACACTGACACAGCGTGTAAGCATACTTCCCTGCAACGAGACGCACCTCTCCCCACGGTACGTAGAAAAATGCAAGCACCCGGCCACCCAACGGCACCCGTGCGCGGACGCGCACACGTAAGGACAAAACAGAAGAAGCTCGCTGCGGGCAGAGACAAGACTGCCGCGCGCGATCAATTTCGCCTTCGAATCCATCACGGCATTATCTCAACTCCATTTAACATCCATCCTGCGGCGTCGGCCACGCAGGGGTTTGGGAAAGCGAGGCGAGTTAGACGAGCGGCCTAGAAATAGCCGCCGATAACGGCTCCGGCGGCGGTTGCGCTTCCCGCGGTGCCAGTGGAGAAGAAGCGGCCATTCACAATCATTCGGCCGCGCTTGCGTCACACACGCACGCACACTGGGGGGCGTGTCACACCAAAAATCTGTCCCCTTTCGCCCCCTCCTCCCCTTGCCTTAACGTCCACGACGCGTGCCCAGACACTGCAGCGGCAGCCCGGAGGAATCGCTGCCCTTGTGCGCTTATACGGGGACTGGCGCGTCCGCCATAGCTGCGGCTGCGGCGAGCAATGAAAGAAGACGCAGGGAGAAGACGTCTGAATTATTTAGCGTCGCTTCATTACAATGACCAAACCGAAGACGCATGATCCTGCTCGCTCGCAGAAGGACCCTCGCTGCGGAGAGAGAAAAAAAATAAGGGTGGAGAATTTAGAATGACCAAGAGTCAGCGAGACGTGGAGCGGACGAAAAAGACTAAAGAAAAGAACAGAGGAAGAGAGAGAGAGAGAGAACTGATGCAGCGAGGGCGCTATCTATCATGGCCTCTGCCGCCGGCGCGAGCAATAGCTGTTGCGCTGCTCTCGGGCTAACGCGGCCCGGCCGCACATACACGCACTATGGTGTGTGTACACAGGGCCGCACGGCGGTGGCGGCGCACACAGGGGTGCGATCAGCACGGCTCGGCTGTGATCGGAGCCCAGGGTCCGCATCGCATCCATCTTGTTTGGTCCAGCGCGCTCCCCTCGGGGGCCGAGGGTTTCTTTCTTGTCCCGCCACCGTTACGCCCTGCTTGTCCGTCGCTGGCCGTGGGCGGGCGCCTATCCCCCCCCTCGCCTGTCGCGACCTCGGGACAGCAAGCAGCCAGTGGCGACTTGAAGACACACACGCACGCACAACGTGTGTCGCCATCTTTCTTCGCCTACTGCCTTGTTCTTGCTCCTTGGTCGCCCCCATCGCGGTGAAAACGCGACGAATATCGTGCTCGCTACCCCCGCCCCCCTCTCCGACCCTTTATATCGCCTCCATTGCTTTAATGTTTTCGCGCCGCCGCTGCTTCTGTTGTTCGTGCGCCGCGCCAACGGACGAGTGCCCCAATAGAAAGCGCCGCCGGCACGGCCCGGGGCATCCGAAATAAGCCATCTATATTTATATTGAGCAGAAGGGCATGCAGAAGAGAAAGAAACGGCGCTTTCTCTTTCTCTCTCTCTCTCTATCGTCGTGTTGGCGGTGCCACACAGCGCAGGCAGCACGTGTGTGGTCAGAAAGCTTTCCTTTTTTCTGACAGACAGTCGCGTACGCAAAGAAAAGAATGAGATGCACCCGAGACAGCACGGATTATCACGCGCCTGAATCGAACCAAGGAATATGTACGCGAGGGAGGATATTCCGCGTGAATACGTTTGAGACGTGCTACGCGGGGGAAAAAAAAAGAACAGAATCTCGAACTGCCAGAAGGAAACCCTGCGTTTCGATGCGTCATGATTGTAGTAAAAACATACTTTTTCTTTTTTGCAGACATGCATCTTTTACAACAAATGCAGGCGACGATAGGAACAATTTATCTTAACTGCGTCGTAGAAAACGCGAAAAACGAGCGCCTTGTGACGTTAGAAAAATGTCAATACAAAGCATTGCATGCGCACCTATCAATACTGATAAAACTCAAACAGCCAAGGTTTCCTCAGAGACTCTTGCTCCTTGTGTGGTTGTCGCGTTGGATTTGTGCTTATTCTGATAATGGCACAATGACAGTTATTTACTACGCACAACTGAGCAATTTCGCCGTCAACATAGAACGAGCCATTATACACAAGGCAAAAGATTGCGTAATACATATAAAACGTCTTCGAACACCTTTTTTATTTAATGTAGGTGGCCTTATCGCACACACTTGTGCTAGATTACGCACAGACGCCTTGCACTAGTAACGAAAACCATGTCTTCAAAAGCATTCAGCTGCGCTATACAATCTGCCAAAATACGCATCATACAGGTACGGAATGGTCCATAAAAAACGGCATGTTTTGAGAAATATTCAGCACGCTAATCAGCAACCCTCCTGGCAGTACACAGATGAAAAGACTAAGCGAGGAAGAGTTACAAAGCAGCACTCATTTGTGAGTCAGTATTGATAAAGGAGATGGCGACGGGGTGACATTGGTCAGGCTAACGACCCGAAGTAGAAGGCGGGCCAAATAACGGCTAGGTTGGAGTGTGGAAATAGGAGTTGCAGTGCAAAGACGGTTATGGATGGCAAAGGCGGGCAACAGCGGTATACTTGCGACAACCAAGTACACAGAAGAGAGAGGGCGAAGAAGTCGCGCGATAGTAACAACAGAGCGCGTCGCGCTTGGTAGTATAATGCACAATAAAGTATTACGGTTCATTCCTGGTGCTCCTCCGACCTCCCAGTGGGACAAAACGGAGCCCACCACGCACCCACAAACACACAAACACATAGACGCTCACAAGCCGCAGCGGCGCGAGCGATGGCGCGAGACGCTTGAGGACCGTGACCGATGGGTCGGGCTCGCTGGCGACGCCGCGTCGCTCTCCTGCGTCGTCGCAGTCAGCACGTATATAGCCGCAAAGCCGTGTGAGCTATGCTCGCAGCTTGTTAAAAAGCTCAGGCGGGCGTCGTAGTGCTATAAGCATAATCGCGAAGAAAGAAAGTAAAAGAAAAGGAGAGAAAGAACAGACAAACGGAATTCTGAGTGAGGAGGGCCCAGGGGCGGGAGGAACACAAAAGGTCGTGCTGGTCATCCGAGGCCGCATGCAACTTTGATCACCCTGAGGTCGGTCGAGGGGCTCGCCGCCGTACACTATATACCACTGATACGCAGTCCTCTTGTAGTAGCAGCAGCAGCAGTGCGGTGGTGCCGCCGCGATGTATGTGCAGGCACCCTCCGAGCAACCGGCCTCTTCCTTCTCCCGACCTCGAGCATCGCGCGGGCTTGATTGAGGGCGAAGAGTGGCCAGCACGCACGCACTCACAAACGGGGAGAGTGCCCGTCCCGAGAGAACAAGCGCCGGATATAATTTATAGATTCCGCCTGGACCCTGCTTGCTCGCTGCTCGCTGGACAGTGGCGGAATTGGTCATCGAGGTCCACTTCCCCCTTCTGTGTTGCTTTACTTCCGCCCCTTACAGTTTTTGTTGCCCATTACGCGCAGCGAGTGTGCGCCGCGCAAAAAGAAGGATGGCGCGAGGAAAAAGAAAAGAAACCGGATGGGTGACCAGCCCTGGTGGATACTGTGCACGTGCTCCGCGCTCTTCCGGGCAGCTCTCTCCCACCCCTGGTCTCGACAACGGCGATGCGTTTCAGGGAAGAGCGGCAGTTGCATTAAGCGCATCGACTGGAGAGAGTCACAGACGTGGGAAGTGTACGCGCAGCAGTACAGTGGCCGCATTATGGCCTCATCGGATCACGCTGCGCGGCTCTCCCGCGGCGGGCGTGCGCAGTGGCATTCGACTTGCTTCTTACTTTCAGATTGTCAGCGCATCAATCGCCGAGTCGCACAGTGCACCTTCTGGAAATGCCGCTTTATCCTAAATGACTTCCGTTGAATGAACGCCGCGAGTCCATGTACTCCCGGTTCTTGAGTGACTTGCGATCTGACCACTGGTATTTCCGTTTGATTTTCTTTCTTTTTTCTTTATTTCCTTCTTTCGGTGATGCCGACATAGGCGCTGAACAACGACAAGGGAAAATGAAGGAAGGGAAAAGTGGAGAAGGAAGGCAGGGAGGTTAACCAGTTTAGCTTAACCGGTTTGCTACCCTACACATGGGAGCGGGATGGGGGGATGAAAGATGGGGAGAACAGATAGAGAGCACATAACACGGCACACACATCGTTAGTTACAGTCTGTCACTCTTGCGCGGTACGTGACATCACTGTCACAGCCGCTTGTCCAAGCCAGTCTCCTTCATAAACCGAAGTAGTCCCTTCGTCGCCTTCAGCTGCGATGTCTTCGTTCGGCGATATGTGAAAATAGTTGCAACTGACAATGGCCTATTGTCAAGGTGCGCTAGAACGGACGCCAGGGATTGTCTCTCAACATTATAATTATCTGAACAACGACAGCGATCTAGAACAGTATAGCAGGTGCCCCCAAACGGACACAAACTAAACTTGAAGAATCCGTAGGCGGAATTTATGACGCCGTTACACTCTAAGAAGAATTCCGGGGAAAACGGGAGTAACTGCGCAGTTAGTCCCAAAAAGGGCGCTTTCGTCCCTCAAGGGAGTAACTGCATGGATGTGCGGGCCGTGTGCAAATTTTCGAGAGTAAGTGTTTAGTCCCTGGTCAGAAAGAGAGCAAAGGGAGGACGAACGGCAACAGTTACTCCCCATGCGCTCCGCTGTTTTCGTCCGTGTCGTGCAGTGATGCGGCAAAAACTGTATTTCTATAAATCGTGAATAGTTCGAAGTTCGTGCACTGTCTATTGAACTACATGCAAAGCAGCACTTTGCCTCTTCGTGAGAAAATTGTGTGAAATTTAAAGTTGGAATGTGAAGAGCCATGCCCTTCGTGCGCACACCATAAGTGAGCGATACACATTAAACGCGCAAGTCATTGATAGACTGCCAGGTTTTGCTGGTCAATAGCACCTAAGTTCCTTCCGTTCCAAGGAGATTACGAACTTAACTGAAGCGATGTGTAGCTCATATGGGACACACTAAGCGACAGAGCAATTGTCCGTCTCTGTCGTCTTAGGTGCCCCGTTTGAGCTCGCTACACGTTTACATCGCCTAGTGTCGCAGTTTAAAGCACCCTAAGAATACTCGGGCAGATTTCTTTTCGCTCTCGCTTATGGTTGCAAGTACACTCAACGTTACACTCTCCCCGCGCAGCATACACAAAATGCCGAGTCGATTTTACATTGCCGCACCTGCGTTCTGATGGTTAACCTGTCTCAATTTCATACCCCGTCAACGAATGTTGACTTTGACATCAACGCTCATACTGTGCGATACCTGCTGCCGACCGCTGATAATAGTGCCCCTTTTGATATGTTTTTTCTCATCGGAATGCACAGTTTGTGGAAAACGCGAATGATGGACAGAAACGCCGAAACGGTTGTACCTACAAGGGTGAATTTCATCCAAATGACCCTACACCTAAAGCAGGTTTATGATGAACTTGATACCCAGCCGGACTGGTACCCCATTTTGGTGAGGTGCCTATCCTTACCACCCTTCTAGAGTGGAACCACATTTCTACCCACAGTATGCACGATGCCTTTTCTCTGAGTGACTGTCAGTGTGCTCTCCATTCTCTGACTATGCACAACTGGTGAATATCGGGTTGTTGCTACTGTAATAAATACCATGAAAGAAAAAAAAAAAAATGTGCCGTGGTGCAGTGGTTACAGTAGCTGACTTGGGAGCGCGAGGACGTGAGTTCGAATCCTACTTTCGGGCACTTTTTTTTCCTTTTTTTTTCAGCTCAGTAATCTTTTTTATTAGCGTATAAATGCCTAATTTTATTAATTCCACCTTTGCGGAGCATTGGAAATAATGACCGTTACTCCCTTGAGGAGCATCGGAAAAGAGCAACTGTTAGTCCTCGGAGGATTAACGGCATGAGGAGTAACAGTTCATCCCCTCGCACTTACCCCCTAAAGGGAGGAATGGTTGTGGCAGATCAGTTGCTCCCCAAAAGGAGTAACCTCAGTACCCCATTTCCTCCTTTTCTTCTTAGAGTGTATAGTTCTGCTAACTTAGGAATATGATTCATATCATGGTAATATGGTTCATAGCATGGTAACTGTTCCCGGAATGACATCGAGGACCCTTCAGTCGATGTCAGCACGACTAGCCCTAAATATCCCGACGATGTGTAGGGCCGGAAGCCGCACTATGGAGAATATTTCGCACACAAAGCAGCCCTCTAGGACCTCTCCTAGAACTGTCTTACAAGAAAGGTACGTATAAGCGACATGAAGCGAATGCACAGGTTTATATGCTAACTCTCGATCGTTAAGTTGATTTCGTTCACTAGGAGAAGCACTGCTGCGCAACACACAATCCTGCATATTTACGGGAACTTTCAACCCGAGTTTCAGCGAAAAAGTTCACGTCCCTGTTAGCAGAGGCCAGTAGAAAGAACAAAAAAAGAACAATCTGTCCCGTGCATCGGCTTTATCGCGTGACCTTGATTACGCGCATATTAATGCAAGCGCGAAATCAAAACGAGCGCACGAAACCGGAATGCAAGAAAGAACAGCCTCGTGAAAAAGTATTCAAATATAGCGCCAGAGTGGCGCAATCCGAATTGATATAGATATAACATTTGCATTCAGATTTGCATTTCAAGGACTAGTATAACGTAAGCTGTACAAGCTTATGTGAGTCTTAGACGAAAGCTGCCCTAGTGGTAGTTTAGAGGAGCCGAGGTGAGCCTCACAATAACTGAAAGCCAATGTCTTCGCGGAAGGACTCAACAAACACGCAAGGGTAGAGCAAAAACACTGGGCCGAAATTCGCATTCAACGACAAAGGCGTCGCCAACGATCACCATGAAGGTGCACGAAGACCATACATTGCTTTGATGGAAGGGGGTGAGTCTGAATTTTAAAAGTTAGATAGAATGCAATAAAAAGGTATCACAGTTTCGCCAAAAGGGTGGTGCAATGAATGCGATAGCAACATGTTAGAATATTACACGAAGTGTAAGACTCGTAGCTGTAGTGGCAGTATGTATTGAAGTAAACGTAAGCTCACTAAGTAAAAAACGAGCTGCTGTGCTAGCGGTCCTCAGTTTGAACACTGCCATCGGACAATTTCATTTGTCTTTATCAATTAAAGCGAACGTCTTTCTTGCCGACTTTAGCACCGTCGAGTACGTGTCAAACTTCTTCTTTGGGCTGATCTCGGAGGTAGTGCACGGCCGCGCCAATAAAATTACGGGACTTTCAGATTTGTGCTCTTATTTTTATGAACTTTTAATATTAAAGGCTGAAGATACTTACGCTAAATAGCATGCGCTGTCGGTGTTTTCTTTCATGACATTTGTTTGTGGGCTGTCATTCTAAAATTTCTGAGGAATAACTTTCGCCAAGAACATAAGACCTGGTGTGAGCAACTTTAGTGATAGAATGGTGTGGCAATATAACCCGCATATACCGCATGGTATATAGCATGGCATGGCATATAGCATACAAATACCTAAATATACAGGGAACCTCAAGGCGACGGCTACAGCAAAAATTCCCTTGGTGAGTCCATATAATTGCTATCGCAATAATAGAGATATCACTACAAAGATATCGCACGTATAAACAAAGGCAAAACAGCGTGTATATTCCAGTAACAGTATTGTGAGCAGAGAAAAGTTTACGAATTTGCTCTGTGCTGCCTGCAAAGACGGCCGCCAAAGATAAGAAAACCTATTCGATCAAATCAGGTCAGAAAATTGCAAATTGAAATGAGTATTCGATATTAAACGGCTGCAAAAGGTGCACCGTAATCACTGCAAAGGAACAAAGCCCTTGTGGCGCACTGAGCCACCTGTGCTTGTTTTATGGCGCGGAAAGCGATAGAGGCCTAGTGCTAACGAAAGTACGAATTCTGTCGACCCTATCCGAACTTCCGTCACTATCCTGAAGTTATTAGCTTTCATACTACGAAGTACTCCGTTCAGCTAGTGCTACGCCACCTGCAAGTACTCTGAATCCACATGAACAATAGCCCGTAGCAACAGCCCCAAATACCTAACACACGGCTAGCATCATTTGCATTCACTCAGTCACACGTACGAAGCACGGACGTTATTATTCGTCCCAAGGCACAGAATACCACTTCTCGAAAGTGCGCTTTCGCCGCAAGCCAGAGCTGCTACGCGAAGAAGTCGATCACCTTGGCGCGAAGGAAAAGTGATGACGAACTCGCACAACACGCCGAGCAGGAAAGTGAGTACGGCATACAGGCGCTCAATGTGGCCGTTTCCATGGAAACGAATAAAGCGCCTCACCTCAGCGGAGCGCGAAAGGCGATCGTTGAACCTGGTTCACTAGGATCTGGATTGCGAAATCAAAGCCGCGGAGACGTGCCGGTTTTCCTTTAGGAAAACCACATCGGCTCTTTCTTGTTCGACGCCAAAACGTCCTCTTCCTCTGTCGTCAAGCCTGTTCGCACTTGTACTCAAATTGTGAAATTTCCTTTGAGCGATTTGCTACTTAAGAAGCGTATGGGCATAAAAGGCGAGGTCGAAAGACCGTCGGGTGTTGTCGTCCGTTCCTACGCTAAAGAAGATGACGCAAGAAAGCGTTGAGTTCGATGAAAACGAAGCCGGTGTACAGGCCATAGCATTTCAAGGGTTTCGGCTCTCAAAAGATTTGTCAGGGAAAACCGAATTAAACGGTTCCATAGTGGACTTTAAGGACTCCGCAGAGAGATGATAATTGGACGAACGTCATCGAACTCCTTTGGTCCGCAGAACTCGAAAAGGGATTTTTTTTTATTGGATAAAATTTACTGCACAGTACACTAACGATAAGAACCTCCCAATGCTCGCTTCTTTGGCTCGTGATTTGTCGTTTCAGCGTTTCAGTCACGGCAGCGCTGCCTTCGAAGCTTAGCCGCAGAATTCCCGTCTTTATTAAGTTGAACGCTCTCTCCTTTACCCGATTAATCCTACATATGACGCAGTCTAGCGATCTAGAACGAACACGCGAGCTACGAGAACTGCTGAAATACACGCCACGTACAAAATGGAGAAATATACAAGGGCAAAACCTAACAGCTATATATAGTAGCCGACGATAGTCTGCAGGCAAACTGGGTGAAGCGGTGCAAAAAAATAAAAAAAAAACATCACAGCTTGATCACTTGGTTGGGACAAAAATGTCCAGTTTATATACACCCTTGTCTTCGAGCTCCCCTTAAAGGCTTCATTCAGCACGCTGAAGCTGGTTCTAGGATATTTAAGCAAGCAGGCATCTTCCTCGCATGCAGCGGCCGGCTTCATTAAAAACACCACTTAGCTTAATACAGACATGAGTCATTAGTAGAGAAAAATATTTAATTATACAAATGCAGTGAGGTCGGCCTGAGGTACATTCCTCTAGCCAGCTACCCTGCGTTGGGGGATGGGGAAGAGGGAAGAAATGGGGAATGATGGGTGACGATGATGAGGAAAGATGTAAAGCATATATAGTAAGCTGCTTGGAGAACTTAAAGCCTACAGTTTAGGCCCGTGGCTTTTTAAAAAAATAAGTAAGGCTTCCATAGCCTTAAAACTCGATTTAACGATACACCAAGGGCCTGAAGTAACGTTCTCCGACAGAGGTGGGCTACCGAGGCGAGCAAGGACATTGTTCAACTTTTGACGCTTTTCCACGTACTGAGGGCAGTCACACAGCACATGACCTATAGTCTCTTTCACATTGCACAGTTCATGAGCAAGTGTAAACGAGGGGCACCACGAACATGAAATGGAGCGAGAACTAATGACAAGTAGAAGGTTCAGCATTCGTTAAGGCGACCCAGGCATTACACTCAGTGGAACCTTGGAGGGCACACAATACCGCCGAGGAGCCGCGAACACTGCGTAACTCTGCAGTTCGCAACACTATAAGAGAAGAAAAGATACGTGAACCGTTGAGGGAGGCGAAGCCGCGTGGGTGCGGACGGAATCTCATGTCACGCAAGTATAGAACAAAACACGAAAAGGTTGTTCAACCGAGCCGCAGAACGCGTTCGATGCGACGGACAGCGACGACGGCCCGATCTACAAGTGCGGCCCCGGTCATAAAGCCACGGACAAAAGATGAGCAAAGAGAGAACGATGAAGAGAGAAAGAACGAGGAAGCGATGACGATCGCCATGAGAGGGGAAGGGAGAAACCATGCTGTGCTAGCCAGCAGGCGCCCATCGGGAGCGATAAGAGAAAGAAGCGCAAAGAGAACAGGAGGAGAAGGAGGAGAAGGGCATCCTCTTCCACGCTGCGCGACGCCCTTGGCTAGCTCGGGGAGTCCGCCGAACAACAATCTGCGACGATGCGAAAGAAGACAATGTCCTTGGCGAGGCCGCCGCGGTCATTAGACAAGACGCACGTGGGGCACGGCAACGCAAGACGCGCGCAGGGGTGCGGTCCCGGGGCTCCTCGGCGCAACACCGCAGGGCCCGTCCTAATGGCGGCTCATAAGGGAAAGAATGCAGCGGGCGCCACTTAATCAAAACTCCAGCCGACCCCGCTGTGCGACGCGGGGAGAGAGGGCAGGGAGCTCCGGCGAGTGCGGGGATTCGACAGGCGCGCAAAGCCAATTTGGGAAGCTGCACCCACCGCCACTAGCACCACCGCCACCGAGCGAAACACTTCCACACACGCCGAGCTCCCGGGGAGGCGCGAGATCGAGCGCTCTCGGTTTTCCGCACCGAGCGAGCAAGCGTGCGTGCAATTGCGACCGGTTAGCGCGCGCCGGCTCGTCAGCAACCCCCGGCAAGCCCCCTGCAACACACACACATTCACAAACACGCATGATGCATCCTAGAAAGCGCGTATAGTATCGCGCCAAGCGCACATACCCCTACAAGGCCTAGCCTTCGAACTACCTGGCCTGTTTGTTTTCTTTCCAGCGTTCTGAAACTGTGAAACAAAGTCACAGAAGCAAAAAGGAGAAAAAAAGGTGAAAAAAAGAAATAAAGGAACAGCGACGTTGTCGGGATGCACGAAATTTCGGTCGCGCTTAGCGGTGACCGGTAATATATATCTCACCCCTCTTCTCACGGCCAATAGAGAGAGAGTGAGAGAGAGCAGCTACGTCTCAATAACACGTCTGTCTCGAGCGCGAGAAATGAATTACGCCGGAGTTAATAAATCACGCCGCCCGCGATCGACCTCACGTGGGTTGCGCCTACACCTCGCCAAGAGTCGCAGCCACGGCACAGAAAAGATGCGCGCATACGCACTCACAGGCCGCCGGCAGGCAAGCAGGGCTGCAGCGAGCGAGCCCGAGGGGCTCCGAGCATCGCGCGCGTACGAGTAAATACAGACCTCGCACGCCAGCCTGATCGTTGTCGGCGAGAGGGAGGGAGGGAGGGACGGGCCGGTGTTTGCATGCCCTATAGCTGGCCGAGTTTATCGAGATTAAAAACTCCACGCGGAATTGGTAGGCGCTCAAGAACGGACGGGCCGCAATAAACTATTCGAACCCCGCCCCGAATTGCGCGGGAGAAAGAGAAGAGTAATACCCAGCGCCGGGAACTTTGCGAGCAGCATATTAAGGAAAATCTAAGCGATAACGATTAAGCCAAGCCGAGTTCTCATTCTCACATGCGTTATCAGCCTTCACGTCGAGCCTCGAGGGCTTATGGGGATGGGTTTGTTGTATGTTTACTCAAATACTATATATTATCTTCCTTATGTTTAAAGCACGTTGAAGTAAACGCGTCATTGAGCAACAAATACGCACGGAAAGATACACAAACGACACGTCGACAATCGCGAAATACATACGACCAAGTGACACCAACCTCTGCCCTTCTATGGTGTAAGACACGTGCTTTCCCATCACAACGCCGCCTCGTTCGATTCATGGCCATATCATTCGATTCATGTCCATATCAATGGACAAAGGCCACCTAGTCATACAATGCGCACATACTGTATCACTTGAGAACAACACGAAAGTACACGCTCCTTCCTGGCGATAGCGTTATGAAGTATAGGCCTCTCGAAGAAACTCCGTTCTTTCTTCATGTATCGTATTAAAGAATCGATGCTTGATTTCCGCGAACAAGTTAGGCAGCCGCAACAGTTCACGTGAGCTGCTTCTAACGAGCCCGGCGACGAGGACGGGGCGCCGACGGAATGAGAGGCCTAATAATTCAACGACGCCGAGAACACGTCTCCAAATTGGCCGCTTCATGAGCTCCTACGCCGGCGAGCGCCACTCCATCTTGCCGGCACACACGCTAGCTGCTACCCTTCTGCAGCGCGCGGTAGTCGATCCATCAGTCGTACGGTCATCGTCAATGAGGACAAAGTTAGTTGGGCCGACGGGCAGCGCGCCAGGAAAGAGGTTTGCCCCGGTGGGACTACTTGGCATTGCAGTTAGGGCGACCTCGCCCTCAAGTGCACCGACATAAGTACGGTGCATCTATGCCTACAAATCCACTCTTGCAGTTGCGTGGAAGAGAGTTCATTAAGGTTACAACTGGAATTTGGATCAATGCAGAAATCAGACATTTAGTAAGCCCATTAGTGCCAGTTGACGTAAAGCACGAAAGTGTCGGTTACCTGCATGCAGCACGTAGCCGACACTGTAAACTTGGGTCCTTGGGAGCAGCGTGAAAGCGTAACAGTGCGATCTCCCTCGTGCAGAAATTTGACCATGCATCCTAGCAAGAACGTCAGAGCCTGAGAGCCGCACTTCGCCTCAAGCTTTGAAACGACACGTCTGCCCGTTCCCGTATATGCTGCCAGAGCCGTCACAAAAAAAGGCCGCGAAGGTTGCAAGTCAAATACAGCGCCCCGTGTACTGAATGTATCTGCAAGGCTAGTTAAATGCTGGCCCGTTAAAACAGTCTGCACACAGCCATGCAGACTATATATGTTCACTATATCCGCGTAGTGTGCCAGCGAGCTGACAGCCAATTTCGCTTTCTCTATTTTATTTTACTCCACAAGGTCATGTCATTGTAATCAGTCAACGCCTCCCGTAACATCGTGTCTATCACGGCTAGACGAAGTGTTCTTGCGTGCGAATCAATTTGCCAATATATTGGCTCCGGACTCAACGTTGCAAGTTGTACGGCAGTTGCTTGTGTGTGCGAAAGCTGCAGGTATAGGCGCTCGCCCTTTATTGATACAGGACGAGAACGGGTGAAGCGTAATTAGTTTTCGCCTTGCAAAGCCAGCCTAACTCGCATTTGTCTGCATATCAAAGCGAGGAGAAACACTAGAGGAAGTAGAAATAAAGAGAAGAAGGAAAAGAAGAGAAGAGGCGCGAGTTTGTGAGATCGCAGACAATATTATATGCCCAAAGATGCACCACTTGCGTCGCTTTCTACGGCGTTGAACAACACGTCCACGCTCTCGGACCTGGCTGTGTAGTTAGCGCCGTCAGCGCATCACTATACAGCGACCACTCCGGGGTAGCGACGTAGGATAACAAGCACGACGATAAGGGGCAGGCACCGAGGGCATGCAGCCAACAGGCACGAAAACACACAAAATGCAGCGAAGATGTAGTGCCCGTAACTCCGCGGCCCTGACGACACAGGCCTCGAGGCGATCACGCTGTGAGGTCGGCCCTCGTTGCGGCATGAGAAACGCCGAGCGTGCCGAACGGGCACGTGGCTCTGCGCGCGGTCTCAACAGTTGCGTGCAGCGCGGTGGAAGTCGCCCTGGCTGCTGTCAAAGCGAAGAGGAGCAGGTCGCAAAACGGCGAAGGTGCACGAGCAGGGGTTCAGGACGCACACAGGACATTCGTGTGTCCCTCGCCCCCTTGTGTTCGTGTCTGTCAGCGGTGAAATAATAATAAGTTCACCATGAATAAACAACTCGGCCAAATTTGATCGGCAGCAGCAAACTTTGGAAAGGTGTGCGGCTCTTTTCAACGGCCCTGGCGCCCTTCCTTGGCATCAATGAAGTCACGCGAGCTGTAGTAAAACCTGCTATATCTCAGAAGTGGCCGCGCACGCGAATTACATCTAACACGGCACAAGATCGCCACTCCGCGAGCTCCAGGATCACTGCAGCGTCGCTTGGAAGCATTGCTGACTTCACAGCGCCTTCACATTCCTGTGACTTTAACGGCTAGAGAGCTAAAGGAAAACACATGTGTGCTCCGCAGCCCGGGCGCAACGGGATAGCTGCAGCTATCCCGTTGGAGAAATCGCCTAGCCATCGCTGCCCGTTCATGCACGTGCCGGAAACACGTGGGAAAATGCATTCCACGTGGTTGGCAGAACGCAGTTTCCCACAATAATTGCTAGAGGGAACTATGCCGCTGCGATCGTCCAGCCACCGTGGCACTGAGGAGTAGTACACGGACGTATTCAATATTCGTGCACGTGACTTCAAACGTTCTTGGGGAGCTACTTTTGACCCTTTATATGTTTCCTAACTGCCGCGAAATCATTTTCTTTTTTCTAAACGCATGCAGACAATTAAACTGCGCATATGCATGATCACTGCCAATTGTTTCATTCGCAACGCACTGGTTTGTCGAAAACGACCAACCTGCAAAGTCGCAAGGCCGTTTGAAGCCAGAAGGACGAAGTTCGGGCAATTTTTCGTGCGCTGTACCCACATCACTCTCACGCGGGCTGAGCCGCCCGGCTCCCACAGATACACCAGCACTTGAGCTTCCTCTAGCAAGTCGTCGCCTGTATGTACTCCGCGAGGAAGGATCGTCCCTACCGCCGGAAGAAGGCAAGCGGCGATGCACCCAACTAAACGAGCCGGAGTTTAACGCCGCGACGAAGACGACGACAGCACGTGGCGGCGTCAGCGGGCTCTCTTCCAGCAACGGGGGCTGGTGCTGTTGCGGAGGCGGTGGCGGCGCCGTCATCAGTATAAAGCGACGGACGCAAGCGCGGCCGCCCGGTGCAGGGCGATCCATTGTGCCTCGCCTTCCGCCCCCCCCCCCCCCCTTTCCTCCTCCTTGCGCGGGGCATTGTGCCGACGCGAGGAGCTCCTTTGTTTCCCTCCGAGAGATAAGCAGATCTCGGAGGAAGGACCGAGCGCCGGTGGCGGCGGGCTCAGCAGAAGCCTCTTCTTCAGGGCCGGTGGCAGGAGATCGGGCTCATTATGGCGAGTGAGACGAGAGACGCCGACGCCGCCGGTGAAACAGACGACGCACTTGTGGCAACACGAGACCACCCGCCATGGGCGCCAAGTGACAGCCTGCCCCCCCCCCCTCCCCCACCCCCCCTTACCGCCACCCACTTCTTGGCTCTCACGGGGTATCTATGCCTCCTGGGGACGTTTAACCACGAACAAAGAGAGAGATCAGATGGGGAAAAAAATGAATGCGTCCTTCGGTTTTTGTAGAAATTGCAGTCTCTCTTTTTGCTTCGTCGGTCTTTATTTTTATTGCTTCTTCCGCCCTCCTGTCTCCGCTTATGACGGACTATAGCGAGCTCATTGTGCGTCGTTCGTACAGCGCCGAGTGCCGTCGATGCGAGCTTGCACGATCGCTATCTGGTTGGCCGCCTTTTTTGTTGTCGCATTTTGTTTCGTTTGTGTGTATATACATGGACCAAGGAAGCATGCGTCAACTTGATCCGAAATAAACTTGCCAGCGTTTAAAGAGAGAGAGAGAGAGGATAACGCACAAACAAGCTTGCTGGGCGACGCGGACACTGATAACGTCACGATCAGTTGCTCTTAAACAGCGATGTTCAAGTACACTAACCATGCAGTTGTTATCCCTGTTAATCAAAAGGAGGCGTTACATCTACAGAGAAGAGAATCCGTCAAGCGGAAAAAAGGGAACCGTAGCGCGGCAGAAGTAACAGGTTTTAGTTAGCCGTAGTTGTGGAATGCTTAGCTGAGCAGCAAGATCGATATCGTCGTGCTGATCAATATCTTGAAATATGCGCGGCGTTACATTTTGCCGGGAATTGGTTGTGGCGACTGTAATGTAACGCTTCTTCCGCTTAGATTTCTTCTCCCCTATGTGACCACGCGGATAGGCACCAAGTGAGAAAACATTTAAAAAAGAAAAAGAAAATAGTGTGTCTTTTTCTTGTCCCGTCAGCTTGCGCTGTTTTCGTTTTAAATGTCGCAGCCGTTTTGCAAGTTTGCTCGTCTGCTAAGGTGCCAAGCCCGCGCACACGACGCCTGAACAGCTCGTTAAAAGGAAAAAAAAAAGCTTTTCGGTCGCTTTTCGCCCCGTGCTTGCATCCTACGTGTCCTCAACCGTGTTCCCAACACTCACAACCAGCGACCAATAAACCCCATATTCACGGCCGGCTGCAGCGACGACAATGGAGCATCGATGTCCGGCTGGACAGGTGTCAAATTAAGCTGTTTCCGATATGTTTACGTGAATCCGACAAAGTCGGGTCGAGTCTGCTTGTCGGAACGAAAACGGGTCGTCAGGTTCATGTAAACGCTGGCCGGTCCGGCCGAGCAAGCGTCGAGGTGGTTCGGTCAACCCCAGCGAGAGGGGTGTTGTTGACTCCGAGAACCCTTTTGGCAAGATGCTTGTAAACGGCGGTCGAGTTAGGCTGGTTCAGCTTGACTTTCGACTCGTCCCGTTCGCGTCGATTTCACGTAAGCGAAGCCGGTCTAAGGAGTCACAAAAGAACGCGCGGTTCGCAGAAAACGAACCGGCAACGGCAGCGTGCGGTTTTGACTGTCGCGCACTGCATTGCCCTTATTGTTAAGGTATAGATGCAGAGATGCCTGAACAGCAACTGCGAAAAAGCGAACGCTATTGCGACAGAGATGAAAAAGAAAAAAATGGCACTGTTCCGGCCAGGGAGATACAGGTCGCAGGACCGAGATACAGCCCCAACACTGCCAGCGAAGACTCATTTTAATGTTCGGCGACGTCAATACAGCAGTGGAGCAACTGAACATCAAAGTATACTCAAACATTTTCAAAGCGTGGAGCACCAGCTATAACCTTAACCGCTACGCTGCTCTGTAACGCATGGAAAGGAAAACGAAAGAGTCCCTCTATTCACTATACTTTGAATGAGCAAAAGACGAGCGACCGGCTTCTGCAGCAGGAGAAAAGGCGCCGCGCCGGCGTCATCTTCGTACCGGTCCACGAGTCGCTTTTCGTTGATCTAGGAAGAAGGCCTTCCGCTCTCCGCTTGCAATAGCGCGTATGTTTGCAGCTCAACTGTTTGTTCTCCGACTGGATTCTCCCCGGATCTAGCGCCGTAAGAATTCAATGCACGAAACGGCGATACCGCGACTATCTTGTCCCGTCCCGCCCAAGACATCTTCCACTAGAATGGTTTCGGCCCTCTTTGCGTCCTTTGTCTTCGTCTGTCCCCCTCTTTTCTATTAGGCTGTCAAGGGGCTGAAATACAGTCCGGACTATAAAAGCACTGGCGTCATCTCCCAGCCGCAGCTGTTCCTTTTTTACATCTCTCTTTCTGCGCACCTCCCCGCCCCCCTCCCTCCCGCCTTTCACCGCCGAACGGTGGCTTAATAAATTTCTCCGCCATTACACCGTATACGACCGTGAGATTAAGCAAGCAAAAATATACAGGAGGGAGAAAGAGAGAAAAAGGAAAGGAAGAACGCGAACAACCTCTCAACGACGTGTGTAAGAAACGAAACGAGAATATTTCTGGAGGCTGTTCCCAACGGCTACTGCACTCCGCGGAAGACTTTCATCGCGCCGAACATGAAATAGGGGCCCCCTTTTATACAATCGACACCACAATTCTCCTCACCCCACGCCTCACGCGTCTTTCCTCCGTCCCTCCGTGTCACAAAGAGGCGCCACCGGTGCCGTGTAATGAGCCACGTATAGAAACGTTATACGCCGAGATGAGGAGGCCGCTGGACAGTGACGTCAAAGCTGCTGCCACGACGCGCGCGCTTCTACTTTTCTCTCTCGATCCACTCAGTCTGCTTCTTCCTCTATATCACAATTGTCACGTGCCTTCCCGATGCCGCGAACTCAACATAAAGCAAAAAAGAAAAAAAGAAAAAGCGGCAGTTCGGACAACCTGCGGGCTTCTGACAACCCGGAGACTACATAACGCGTGTGGCGGCGACGTCACACCAGTTCTTCCTCCACCAGTGCGGCCATCCACTGAGACCCGTACTTTTACGTGGCTATTCGAAAAAAAAAAAGACGAAGGAAAGAAACCTTTGTGCACAACGTTTAACTCATGGATATGGCAGCAGGGCGGAAGAGCTTTGGAAAAAAAAGAAAAGGCGATGACGAAGAAGCAAAAAGATCTCACTCATGAGACAAAATCGCAGTGGAAAATATATTGAGAGAGCAAGAAAATGGCGATATAGGAGACCAAAAAAATATATATATACGAGAGAGGAGGGAGGGAGGTGGACGAGACGTGACGCTACCCTGTAAACAACAATAGGCGGGCGGCACGATCAGAAACGCGCGCGGCGCGCTATGCCCCTCTGTGTCGTCCCATGCATGCAGCTATATAGCTGCTGGGCAGCGGCGCATTCCTCTCGAAGAAAGAGACAGGCGCGAGGATGAGCCGTCTACAGTGCCACAGCCCTCCCCGGGTATCGTCCCTGTCGAATCCGCAGCGGTGCGGCGGCGCAAGATCAAAGGAGTCCGTCGTGCGCTCAGACCGCATCGGATATATATAGTGTGTGTGTGTGTGTTCTCGCACGGTCCGATATACGCGTGTCCCACCCGGCGCGTATTTTTCACACAAAGCTGATACGCGCACACCATAGGCAGCGGCCGACTAGTTGCATACGCCGCTGGCAGTGCGTGTCATGGATCTGCCCGTCCTTCGCGTACGTTGGCACTGCACGCCGTGTCAGAGGCGGAGGCTTTCGCGCCCTTTTCTTGTTTCGCGCCGCAATATGCACGCCCGGTAGCGCGCCGCTTGTCTCGTTTCCAATTGCTCGGCTGAATCGCGCCGTCGAGCGGCAGTATACATGCGGACGCCGCTGTCTCTCGCGCGTTGGGGATGCTTCTCCGCAGTGACGCGACGGAGGTACACGTCCGCTTTGCGCGAACGTCAATGCGTTCAGTTGCGCGACGCCTCGTCGACGCGCAACTATGCGGTGCCAGAGAGAGGCAGATGGGGGGAGAAAATAAAGTGGTATAAAAGGATCGAGTGGCAGGCCGGAACCACTTGAACAGGTCCTTCGGGTACAGACGTCGAGAATAAACGTACTGCCAATTCTTCACTCCCCTTCCACCTCCCTCATCCCTCCCCCCTTTATTTTAGTCTCCTGAACTTTGTGCGACGTATAAATTGCCAGGAAGCCTGTAATGTGTCGTGCTGCTCGCTTTATTGGTAACTATACCGCAAGAACAGGCGGTTTGATGTGGAAGGTGTTGCGGTGGATGGAACCCGCACCATCCAAGAGCACTCAACAAACTATGTCGATGGATAAGGCCCACTTCTGCCGAAGGGCCCGTTCGTGACCTCTACAAGGGTACTGATTTCAAGCCTTACTTGTGCACGTCTTTACGGAAATTAGTATATATGCATCTGAGCCGTCATGCATAACAGCCGCTAAACTGTGTTCCGTTCTGCAATCTTCTAATACTATCTCAGAAAAGAAACGCGAATATAATCGGCGCTTTTGAGGCCTAAATATCGACTTAGCCAAACTCAACAACCGCGTGCACAACCTCTCATCGCAGCGTCGCGAGCATGCGCGACTGTTGAGCAATGCCAACATGCAAAAACGACAAACTGCGAGACCCTCCCGAGAGAAACATTCGCTAATGCGAAGCAAACGGTCAACGAAGAGTAAAAGGTGGTCGTAAGAGATACTACGCGGCTCCTCGAAACGCCGGGGCACGCAGCTGCCCCGCCCCGTGCAGAGAACGCGGAGTGAAGGGAAAGAGAAGCTCCAGCGAACCACACGGGCGCAGGGACGGACGGATGAGCGATCACAGTATGCAACTGCCGGACCCAAACTAAAAGAGAGTCGGTCGGCCGGCCATGCAGCTATAGCCACGCAGCTGACGACGGCGACAGCGTGAGCTCCGCCTCGTTATACCCCGAGAGCGAGCTAATTGTTTTGTTGCACGATCGCGAACGTAACGGATTAGGGGAGCCCCACGACGATGGGTGGTGGCCCGCGAAACAACAGTAGTCGGGACTTTAAGGCGGTGGTTCCGCGCAGCAGATGGCGGCTGCTGAACGAGGGCTCGCATATATAAAAGCACGTGCTCGCCTCACATACCACGAGCGTATACGTGCGTACTCATGCCGTTTAGGAGCAACGAGCACGGCGACTGAAGAACAGGAAGGAGGAAATAAGCAACAGAAGAAACACTCGCTGACCGGCTTGCTGCCGACTTGCTGCTGCTTCCCAGCGTAGTGTGGCAGCGGCGGTGGCGGCGCCCACCCTCGATTCTGACACGCGGACAGCCTCGTCGATTACCGATGGGCGACGCCCCCCTATTCGTCTCGTTCTCGGCATCAGCGGCCGATCTCGTGACCTCCCGCGTCAAGTCTTCTCGCAACGCCGGGAGCAAGCGCGCACGCTGCAAACTGGCCGAGCACCCGATACACTGCACATGCCCCTTTCCCTTACGAAAATGAGCACGGGCCAGTCTGTAGAACACACGCAACGTACGCACGCATTGCAGTTCTCGCAGGCTGTTTTACTTTCCTGTAAACCTGTCCTTTGGGCTGCAGCAAGCCATGTAACAGACTGTGCGTTGGCGTCCCTTCGGTGCAGTATTGTAGTGGTCCAAAACTTCCCAAGGGGTTGCTTGCAGAGAGTGCATACGTGGGGATCAATCCACAGCAATAAGCATACAGTTTTCTTCAAGCGATTTGCTGACTTTCGAAGAAACCTTACTTTACACAAAGTGTGCAAATACATGTAAGTGCAGGCACATGCGAAAAGAACGATGCCGATCCAAACTCTGTAGCTGCGACGCGTATATATGAGGCGAGAGAGTTGCGAAAAATGAAGGCGGGCACGACAGCGTGTCTCTACAAATGACGACGCGCGCAAATGCCAGCAGCTGGCTGTTATCGTCCCGTTATCCCGATGAACCGACAAAATTCAATCAGCTCGAAAGCCCCAATCAGCCGGGGTAGTATATAAAAGCGGGGGAGTTGGGTAACGACAAATTTGTCAGCAAGAACTGTTTGGCCATTGGCAAGTCGCCGTTGCCAATATAATTTGCTCGACGACTCGCTGACGTCCGTTTCATATACTAGGCGCTCCTGCAGCATAGGTAGTGCACTGTATACCAACCAATAATCGTATATATCTTTGCACGTACGTCGCACATAAAAAAAAAGTTTTTCAAAATATAAAGATCGCGTATAGCCAGTAAACTAGAACAGAAATATCGAACTCGTTGGCGTTCTTTTTTCTTATTTTTTTCTTTTTTCTGGGCGGCACAAGCGGAATGACATTAACATTGTCGCGACAGGACTTATTGACCCGGAAAAGGAAATGAGTCGATGGTATCTGATGGACGAAAACGCGAGGAAACGGGCATTATTCCATCGTCCTTGGAGCCGATTTAGTTCGTGCGGTCTCTCGGCCGCGCAACTGCGCTTGCGCACAATGAGCACGACCCGATTGTACGTGATTCGGGCGGGTGTTAATGAGACAGAGTTCGAAGCACTTAATTAAGCGAACGATTTCCACCCGCAGTATGCATATGCATACACGCGTCACGTTTCCCGCACGCTCTAGTTTCGCTGTCGCCACGAAACCTTGGCACGAGGACAAGGTCCGAGCCCACGGAATATGTGCAGACTTAATTATTTGTTCACATCGCCCTAATCTGTATTTTGGTGCGGTTCTTATATCTGTTCTAAGGCAGGCAGCCAGAAAGAGCTTATATACAAAGCAACACGCTAAGTAATCTGCAGCCCGTTTGTCATCATAACCTCCAGAAGACACATAAATATGGCGAGCGTGTTGCAAGCAAAAAGACACATCACACGCATTGCTTGGGACGGCCGTGTGCACCGAGAAAACGTGATTCGAACAACTCAACAAATAAATAATCCGGTGGAGTTTGCCAGTTCGAGTTTTGTATTTGCGCGTACTTGCCCTGCCACATAGCGGTATTAGAAGATTTTATTTATGTCTTACTTATTTTTCCAATACCGTTGTTGATTCTCAACACTGTACTGAAGGCGTGGTGGTATATACAGCACAGTATATACTTAGAGCTTCCCATTTACTGCCGGACACCAGCGAAAAAAATACAGCCATTGCGTGACACCTCCCTGCGTCCCCCCCCACGGAATTGGATAGAAAATCTAGACACAGACTTGCAGAGGTCAACCATAATATCATAGGTAACCGAGCAAGCACAGCAGAACACCAAAGAAGAAAAGACACAAAAAGAAACGCCAATTAAACGTTGCCGCGCCAAAAGCCAATTCTTCGAGACGAATTCTGTTTTCAAGCTTCAGTGAGCTGAGAGCATCCGGCTTCCTTGGTGCGCTTGGCGCTCTCATAACCACCTGATGCCGAGCGACCGCACTGCGTGCCACTCGTTTGGCTTGTTTGAAACAATTCTGAAAGCCAAGGCACGCACGCACGCACGCACGCACGCACGCACGCACGCACACACACACACACACACACACACACACGCACACGCACACACACGCACACACACACACACGCACACACACAGTCAAAACTGGTCGGGCGATGTAACACAAGCAAGCAACGAAAATTGAAAAAAGCAGACCAGTCATATAAGAACAAAGCGAAGGCGATTAAAAAGCACAGCGAATCGCAGCAAATCCGCCACACATCACAGCGGAGCGGCATTATAGCGCGGCCCGAACTTGAGTGCACACCAGGGGGCACACAGAGCAGGGCTCAAATGAATGCGAGGGTTATAACAAACACACGAAAACAAGCGAACCCCACGGAAGCCGAAACACCAACGAAGCGAAGTCCGCGACGCCCTCTTCGCTAACGACAAAGCAAAAGCCGGCGCGCGGGCTTCTCCCGAGAACATTACCGCAGCGGCTCGCTGTTGCGGGGGCGATCCACCGCGCAGCGGCTGGCTCCACTCGCCGCGCGCCGAAGTAACCGTTGCGGAACCGTCATCAATGGAGGCTGCTGCTCTCTGTGCGGGAAAGGCAGCCTTCCAGGTGCTCCTGTTTCGACCCCCCCCCCTCCCCCTCCTCTGCCTCATCACGTCCCCGCGTCTTCTTAGTTTTGCCTCCCGGTGGTTGCTGCGGTGCTTTCAGCCACGCGCGTATATGGACTCCTCGCAAAGCCAAAGCCTCTCACGCGGCTTCGGGAAGCGATGCTAATTAAATAAACGAGAGAAGAAGCAAGAAAATGAAGCCGACAGTGCGACACAAAAGCCTCCATATGTGTACCGGTGGAGGAGGATGTTCAGTGAGTGAGAAAGAAAGGAAGAAAGAAAGAAAGAAAGAAAGAAAGAAGAAAAGAAAGAAAGATGCCTGAAATTGTATCTATGATCTGTTTTGCTTTGTTCAGCAGAGCAGACCGGTAAAAAAAATGAAATAGCTTAAGCAGAGATGACGTGTTAAATATATTGCAAGCAAATTATGTAAGCGGATATAAGAAATGCATCCGCTTATATAGAACAGGCAAAAGCGTGCTGTTACGCTTCCGGTCTGGCATTTCTCTTCTGCGTCAACAAAAGCTGCTTCTTCAACAGATATTTTCTGCCCCTCGTTTTTGAAGCTGCCGATATAGAAGGATCGCGTTGCAAGTGAATATCAAGCACGCCGAGACATAAACATCATAATACAGATGCTTATAAATAAATTCTGGGGTTTTACATGCCAAATTCATAATATGATTATGAGGCACACCGTAGAGGCAGGCTCCGGTTTCATTTTTACAACTGGGGTTCTTTAACGTGCATCCAAAGCGCGGTACACCGGTGTTTCTGCATTTCGCCCCCATCGAAACGCGACCGCAACGGCCGGGATTTGATCCGTTGTGCTTAGCAGCGCAACGCCATAGCCACAAAGCAACCACGGCGGATTATAGGCGCTTACATTACCATCAAGTATGGTGTTTATTTTTAATTTGTGCACCGGTTACCAGGAACCCTGCCTTCGCAAGCGCGGTGACAAGAACACGCCGAAGTGTCTTCGACGGGAAGCAGAGCTCCTGTCGCGTCGACAGCTCGATCCACCACGTACGTTACCGTCGTAACAGTAACCCCGCCATACACAGTCAAGGGAACGGATATGGAAGTGTGTAGTATGGAGATACGCGAGCACCTCGGGTTCAGCCAAACCATCCCATCAAAACGCGTGCAGTGTATATACACGTACTCTGAAGCCACCCGTTTCCTGTCGAGCCCCGAAATACGCTACACGCCCCTTTAATTATGCACGCAGAGATATCTTGCCGCGTCTGGCGCGTGAGATTGCAATCGTCGCTGATCTGATTTCGCCCGCTTGTTTCTCATGTACGCCTTTGATTTCCTCTTGCCGCCGACATCCGGTTTCGTTACCCCATCAGGGAGACTCGTGACACCCTTATACGGACTACGGCGCCCCTTCCCCTTTAACAAAATTAATCCGCCACATGTTTCCTTTCAACGGAATGGAAAAAAAGAAAAGGAGGTCGGAACAACAATGAAATAGACTCATTCTGCGGCTTCTCTTGCGCGCGCTCTCTTTTTTCGAGGGTAGCCCCACAGCCGCGACCCCTTTTGATGTCACCGCGCAGAGCGGACACGCGATCAAGAGCAGAGAACAACACGCGGACTCTCTCTCTCTCTCTCTCTCTACTGTGGGTTGCTACACTACGATCACGCACTCTCCCGCAACACGAGTGCCTTCTTCTCTATAGTGCATGAGCTTTTCGTCGAGGAAGTGCCACCGCGACTCTGTGCCACCGCCGCATAACGCCGCCGCATTATTCCGCTCGTATTCATTCATAAGCGCGCCGCTGTAACGAGGGCGGGCCTAAGGGGACCAAGTAAACTGCTTAAAGAAAGAAGAAATCATCATCCAAAGAAAGAAGCGAGAGAGAGAGGGGAATCGAGGATGATTAGAAATTAAGAAACGAAACTAAAAAGCTAAATACCAGTAGAGTGACATACGCACGGAGATCGAGCAATGTGTGATTCGGTTTTTAAACGAGCTGTACGCCGCATGCTGCCACCACAGCGCCGGTAACGGCGGCGTGCGAGGGATGAGGAAAGGGTGCGAGCGCATCCTGGACACGGATGGTTTCGGTCGAAGACGACGAAGACGAAAAAAAGAAAAAAAAAAGCTAATAAGATGAAATAACGGGCAAGAGTTGACAAAGAAGGTAAAGCCTTGCATGGGATATATATACAAGAGACGATGAAAGGTGCCTGGCTGTAAATAGAACAAATCTGTAAAAATAAATAGACAGAACTATTAAAGACACGTTGCTCGTCTGGAAGACACGCAGAGGCGAAACAGATGAGAGAGAGAGAAAAAAAAAGAGACGGGGAGAATAAACCTTGAAGAAAGAGGGTGCGGCGGCATCCTGGCCTGCTTAAAGGGCGGGCCCGCTTTATTAAATTCCCCAGGCGCGCACCACCATATCACCGGAAGCGCCGCATCCGTCAACGCTTCCTATATCAGTTGCAACGCCGCGCGATGGTGCCGCCTGAGCCTGGCGCCTCGTGACCGCACCGGCCCCTCCTTCCGAGCCTTCACGTGAAGAGTGATACCAGTCTATGCGTTTTTTATTTTTGTTCTGTCTTTCTCGCCCCTGCTCGGGTATCACCACAACATTAAAATTATGTTTCCTTTTTTTTTTTTTTTGGTCGCCATCCTCGAAGAAATAGCGAAGTAATACTAGAATGAAGAGAGTATGACGAGAGAGTTTTGTCCACAGGCCGCACTCGACAATCCGGAATGATACAGTGCAAAACCAAACATGGACAAATAAGCGACTCGAATACGCGCTGATTATTGACCGACGACCATTGCAGATTGCGTTGCCGTTGTGCCACGTCGGAGTAATATTTCTACAGCCCAAAGAAGAACGGCGAGAATACGACATTGCAGATGGCATAAAAGAGAGGAGGGTCAATTAGGCAGCACCATAGTGGGAAGCTCCTGATTAATTTCCAGTAGTTTCGATTCTTCAACGTGCGAACGTTTCTGCATCCCGCCTCATGCGCCATAACGCGGTCTCCACGAACGACCGGGAATCGGGCCCGCAACATCATTGCTCTGCAGGAAAACACTATATAGTTACAGAGTCACCGCGGCATCTTCGCAAGGCACAAGCCTTTGTAGAGAAACCGGGTGAGAACTAAACATTGCGCTCTGTGTATATCGCGTCTGCTTGAAAAATTTCGGTAAAGACAAGTTAAAAGAATGTGAGTATCACAAACGAGGCGGTTCTCTAGAGTTTTGCCGGGTATATGACAAAGAGTGCTTTGCACGTTGGATGAAACTTCTTGGACAATGCCTTACACGGGCATCAGCGCGATCGCTTATAATGGCGCCGCTACCAAAAGAGCAGAGTAGAGAGAGAGAGAGAGAGAGAGCAGTGCACTACAAATTGTGACTGAGCGTCACGGTGCATTGTGTGGCGTTGTATGCACGTGTGGGTGACTGACAATGTGGCGTCTTTAAAAACTGTGACAATGTCTACGCACAGATGTTCTTATGATGCCCATTCTTCCTTTATTTTTTTCTGTGATCTTTTGTGTCCGGGTTGCCGCTCCGCCGGTACATGGTAGCCAACCGCAGATATCCCGCGGTTAACAGGCAAGTCCGTCGTTTACCTTTGCCGCTATCTTTCTCGGGCGATAATAAAGACTCACAGCTTTCTTGCTATATACATCTTCCTTCGCTATCACTAGCCCGTTGCACGCGCATGCGCGAAGCGGCGGCGCTGCTTACGTCGCTTTTCCGAGAGAGAGAGGAGGCCCGCGACCGGGGGCAGCTATAGGGGGCCGTAAATCACGGCTGTCCCTGAGTAACGGGCCTGGACAGGTGGATTCCGCGGAAGACAAACTCTTCGCCGACGCCGCCGCTACGGCGCACGAATGAATGCGGCCGCAGCGTATTCCTTTTGAGAAAGACTCCACGCGGCTAAAGGTCTGCCGCCGTCACCGCGCGCTGGAGCAAGCACAGTCCACACAAAAGGCCGCCGCCCCTTTCCCCTCGCTACGTGATGGCGGCTGAAGGCATCTATCCATCCGCGGCACAAACATCGAAATCTCGGGGCTACAGCCGCATCTATAGAAAGGCACGCGCCGGGCTGCAAGAAATCGGGTGGCAGCTATAAAAGAGGAGCAGGATTGATCGCGGCCACGCCGGCCGGCGCCAACGCTGGAGTCGTGCCGCGAAGCGTATAGCAGCAGAAAAAGGGGCCTCGGCTTTTGAAGGAGGGAATGGGGAAAGAAAAACAAATGTAGCGCGCTATTCGGTTTCGGATCCAAACCACGTTGAATGTAGATGTTGCGCTCGTGATGGGCATTGTTATATACAGGACAAGTTTCGTACGAAGTTCTAATGCAAGCTAGATGACGATTGAAATAAAAGGCAGTAATTACGTCAGCTTCGTTTCGACTTTCTCAGAGGAAGCCAGCGGGAGATGAAGGCCGAAAATAAGAAGTCACGCTTGAGGGTTGAGGAGGACGACCAAGTAAACAAACAAAACGACGCACCGAGTTTCGTCTTCATAGTTTCCCTATACGCGGTACTCCAGAAAAATCAGGGCTACTCGCGTGCACTACGATCGCCCGACCAAGAACGTGCACACCGGTCGCGCTTCGAACTTAGACAGGCAAACAAAAAAAGGTCTGCGGAACAGAGAAATAGGGAGATCACGGATACTTGTTCTGGCAAATGAAGGCACTAACAAATCTCCACGGCTCCACATCCACGAGATGGGAAAAACATGGAACAAAGAATCTCGACATTTTCTGAAAATTAGAAACGAACGCTATAAGCTCTAAAGTGTACAAAAAAAAATAAAGAAACGAGAGAATATCCAAGTCGAGGCTATACGAGGTAAAAAGAGGTATTAAGTACTCTAGGACGTAAAACACCTGCTGGTGACTATATATGGCGGCTTCGAGGCAACCACAACAGGCATCACCATGCCCGCTTGTCGCCAGTTATGCGGAAGCAGTCGGTTGTTACAAAACAGCCTGCCCGATCTCCCCCGCGGTGTTCCATTCGTCCACTTGTCCAAAATTCTTCCCTCTCTTTCCACTTCTGTCAGCGTTCGCGCCCGCGCTATATAGTGACAGGCACTGGCGCCACGAAGGTGGCGGAATGCGACGGCTATGCACCACACAGTGCCTAATGGCGCGGCGCCACGGCGTCGCGGGCCATGCACGCCAAGGTCGATACTATATCGCGCCAGACGGCGTGCTGGGCGCGCTGACGGGCGCCTTTTGTTTTCGCCGCGAACAAAGAAAGACGGGCCCGCCCAACAACAAGCGGGTCGAACGAATGTATATATCACTCACTCGGGTCACCCGATGCGGCGAAGGAAGAACATGTTGCAAGTTAAACAGCGCGAAAAGACGAAGACTTGAGAGACACGTAAGGAGAGGTGGTATATAGGGAGGAGGATCGGCACGCCCCCTCCTTCAGTGCTGGCGGCGTCGCACAATGCACTTACAGCACGCGACGAGTTCCAGAAAGTAGCTGGCTGTGCCAGCATCCCTTGAGACGAAGGTAAAATACTGCAAAAGCGCCGTCGATTAACACTCGAGCTTGTTGAGTCTTTTGTTTTTTAATATGTAAGCTTGAGCGCCAAGCCAGTAGCGCTACCAAGACGTGAACTTAGCGGTGGACACTCACAGTATGTGCTGATGGCACGCCGGTCGCAGTATAGGCTACAGATTTCTCGGAAATGACGATCGACCACATGCGAAGCTTCGGGCGTGGTTAGTTTCTGAACGCTTCATGCAAATGTTATCTCTCGCTTAGTCAATTTGGCATGTAAATTATAGCATTGTTCCAACATACTCAGCTGCTAACGAAGTCGACGATATACACTTTCAATTTACGCTGACAGAACAAGCTGACATGCACCAATTAGCCTATAAGTAAATAACGAATTACGCGGAAAATGTCGATGGCTGCACTGTCGTTTCGAAGGGACGTCTTCAACGGCGCCTCGTAGTCGTTTCCAATGTGTCCGTGTGGTGAAGCGGCCCACATGCTACCCGAGTGGTGGGAGTGTGCCCTTGCAGTTAGCCATAGCCGAACGTACCCGGTCGCAGCGTTTAGATAGCATGGCAAGATAGCTCATGTAAACCGGATTTAATTACATTATACCTAGCTTAGCTTATACATAGCCTAGCTTCAAACCTAATCTTCGTGTTGCAGCAGACGTGCACGCGGCAGTTGAACAAGCCCATCCTGTATAGCCAAGCTCCACGCCACAACCCCTTCTCGAGGACAGATGCGTCTGCAACAGACTTTCGAAAAGTGTGCACCCGTGAATCAACGGGTGCACACTGTCGTTTGAAGAGACCCTTTACACGACATTATTTCGGTCTAAGTCGGGAATCCCTTGATCAAATGGAAGAAGCACGGCGCTCGAACAAGCGCTTCGAGAAATCCCGACAAACGGTGAACTACGGCTTCTAGTGACAAGACATGCAAGTCAACAGATATGAAATCTGCGGAATGCGTGTCTTCCACGGGGTGTGTGATTACGGCATACCGGCCTGTATGGCGCTCTCTCTGCATTCTAAAACGTTTGATCTGATATCAAAGAAACGGCGCACCCTATTTCTCAACGAATGACTTCTCGAAAGGGAACGGTATATACATACCTGCATGCAGCAGACGTAAAACTGCTATGCATACATGCGCAGAGATCAGTTGGCGCAAAAACGCTTACGATTCGAATGTTTCGAGACCATTCTTTCACGGAAGCGGCCGTGTCGTCTTCCGAACAAATGCTACGAACAACTCCGAATCCTGAAAGGGCCCGCTGTATACACCGCCTTGATATAAGTACTCAAAGGAACGGTGCTCGGCGAGAGAAAAGCGAAACGGCTATAGCCGCTTCTGATATGCCCCTCACGATTTAGCAGCGCCATCTTGATGCGAATGAGGGTACGGACTCCTTTGGCCAAAAAAGACGAAACGTAAAGGGCAGCCGCATCTATACTCCAGGTTGAATAGCGCGCACTGTATACGTCCATTATCTCGCTAAAGTCTGACATGAGTCGTTTCTCATAGCGAACTTGCCACGGTATCTATACCGCACGCACGCCCGCCCAGCCCGGCCTTAGATAAAAGAATCAGCGCCGCAAAAAATGACCGACAGAGGAACGCGAAGGTCGTGTACAGCCAAAAGATCAAGAATGCAAAGGGTCGCGAGACACACCACCAGAAATAATATCGTTCGTTTCTCTTTTGAACGCGTATGTATACGTCCTCGCGTTTTAGCACAGTCGGTGCTTCTTCGGCGGCGGCACCGTACAGAGCGAGCAATATGACGGAAAAAATGAGGAAAGTATGCGAGATGCCCGAGAGATAATTTACAACGAAAACGGGCGAGACTTCGGCGCGCGGGGGGAAACGGCCAGCGCGGCAGCACGAAGATCCCAAAAGGGTTTTTTTGACCGGCCGCGCAGCTCCCGCATTCCGAACGCGCGCCGGATAAATTCAGGACTGGGATACTTCCTCTCCTCTCCCCCCCCCCCCCCCTTCCCGTCTTTAGCTCGAGAGCCCCCACCCACATGGAGGACGGCTGCTGGCGGCGAAAAGCTGGATCAACGCCGGCGGTAAGATTCCAGGTCCGCTTCATCGGCAGCTCACTTTACGGCCGCGGGGCGAAGAAGAACGACGGTGATGCCGCGTCGCGCGCATGCGTGCGAGCGTTCGTGCACAGCGCGCTCCGGGAAGAGGTATCATCCTCCCCATCCACACCACCCCCCGCGTGCCCCTCTTCCCCGTTCCCGCATTGCGCCGCCGTATCGCGAAAAAAGGGAAGCGCTCGAAAGCAGCCGCGAAAGGGGGAACTCGCTTTCGCGCCAGCGAAGTGCACGAGCGCGTATGCGAGTGCGTGCATCCGCACATGTGCACACATGCAAGAGAGACGCAGATCGTATTTCTGTACGTCTGAATAACTCTGTGTTCCTATATACATGCGTAAATACGAAAATGCCTGAATATACATAAATATGCGTGTGTGCGTGTGTGTGTGTGTGCGTGTATGTGTGCGTGTGCGTGTGTGTGTGTGTGTGTGTGTACGAGAAAGATACCGTGTTTATTTGCGAGATTAAGAATGTACGTTTGTGAACGCTTGTGCGAATGTATGAGTGGGCGCGTGCGTGTCGCGCCGCTTCCACCTGGTTTTCATGGCGCCAGTATGATTGCAAACAATCTCTATACAAAATTTAAGAACACAAAACAAACGCAAGCAGAAACGCCCGCCGAGGCTCAGGTAGGAAAAGAGAAGTTTAAAAGATGTATCAACGCGTAAGAAGCCACAAACAAGCCGGAACGCGAACAGCTAGACAGTGAAAGCGCGCACGTAAATCATTGCCAAAAAAAAAAAAAAATGCAGGCCCCGGAAAAAAAAAAAGAAGAGCGAACCAAGGGACAGGCAGTAATAAAGTGAGGCCAGGACGGGGCATCTAGGAGACACACAGAGAAGGAGGGGAAAGAGGGAAACGGAGGGCGAAAAAAAAAATGCGGCACGAGAAGCGCGCGCGCGATGAAAATAGGAAGAGTTCTCCAAAGCTGCGCCCTAGGAGCCCGGGAGCGGCCAGATTTAAAATATGGAGAAAGGGGCAACTCGCAAAGAAGAACCCGGGGCTTCGCTCGCTTGCCTGCATGGCCCTATCTGCGGCGGCGCGTATTAAAAGCACGACGGGGACGAGGCCCATTTTTTTTTTTTTTTTTCTTAAAGTCAGCGGTCGCGCGTATTGCGGTATATGCTGCTGCCGCAAAGGAAAAAAAGAAGTAAGGAGAGAGATAGAGAGAGAGAGAACAGGAAGACGCAGGCAACGAAAAAAGGTGGAAAAAGCGAACCTGTGGACTGCAGCTATGCCTGCCAAGGGAGAACGAGCGCGGCACATTGCGCTACAGCGGCCGGGAAGTGTGTTCTCAGGGGTGTTCGCTTTCCCGTGGCGCGCGAGTTGTGTGCGCAGGCGATCCCAACGCGCAACCCTTGTCCCTCCCCCAATCCCCCTTTCTGCTCGTACGGGGCGGAAGGCAGGCAGGTCCACGCTCACGGTGCGTCGCGTCGGCTAGACCGGAAGCGCGGAGCATCCTCGTCATCCTTTCCCGCCACGGCGGCCGGAAGCACAACGAGTGCGCAACGGTAGCGGCGGCGGCGGCGGTGGAGGCGGCTACAGCGGTACGTTCCTTTTCTTTTCACGTAGCCAGGCGCAGCGCGGCATCCAGGTCGCTGACCTAGGCGAATAACTCGCGCTGCTTGCCGCTACTGCTGCTCCTCGGTGAGCACGTGTCTGTGTGTGCGTATGTGCGTGAAGGGAGGGGTGCGTAGCGTAAGTTGCGTGTACGTGTGTGTGTGTGTGTGAGAGAGAAGCACGCATTCCCGAGGAAGGAGACCGTGACAATGACGTATGCCGCTTTTCCAGACCGCGAGTGCGCGCGAGTAGCGAAGTTTTCAACTCCCCACGCCGTCGCGGCGCCAGCGCTCTAGAGGCGTCAAGAAAGTAGTCACAGAAACAAGGTTAAGACACAATCTAGAGCGACTGCAAGGTGAAGGAGGGCGATTGCAGTTCCCAGGTCTCTCTCTCTCTCTCTTACTGTTGCACCTTGAACCCTCCTATGGAGCCGATCCCCGTCGTGATAACGTTGTCGCTTAGCCCACCACGGCAGGAACCTGCTATCGTACGATCTTGGTTGACGAGGTTCGATGCGTCGTGACGGTATGTACAGCTACGTTGGTCAACAAGTGACCAGCGAAAGTGAACCACTCTCCGTGACAAATTGCTGCGCAAGCAGCAAGTATACTTGCATATTGCGAGCTATTGGCGCGAAAGAACAGAATGAGCAATGGTCAGTGATAATGCCAGCTTCCTGTGGTCAGATACGCCAATATGACTTGTACACTTGTTGCCTAATGTCTCCCGTTATCTCTCAGTGAGCACCATAGCACAAGAGAGGGAGGAGGGCATTGCTGGAGAGCAGATCACGCATGTGCATCGATGTGGCTGGCGTTTCTGTGAACTGACTCCAAAAGAAAGAAAGCATCACTCTCGCCATGCTCTTGCCGGTAAGTGCCTTCTGAAACGTTCGACGTAGCGCTGACCTACAATCTAACCTCACCTGTAAACACATCAGCACTGCGTCCTGTGAACAGTGAACGTAAAGAAAGACAAAAAGAAGAACCTGGCAGTTTCATCTCGCGACCATTACGAGCCATCCGCTAATGACTGCGCCAGAAAACAGACGCGAAGCGAAACAAAAGCTCGCGAGAGCCGAAGGAGGGAGGCCCACATAAAGGACGTCCGGTGGCAGATTTACCTCGGCGATGAGGTGAAGGAGGCGACTGCGGCGGTGTGCGAGTCACAGTCAACGGCTCGGCGGTCGAAGGCACATAAAACATACGCACACCCACACACACACACGCACACACAACACTGGAGACACAGCGTCGAGAAGAAGGGGTTCGCCTCTGGGACGCGCGCGCGATAGAGGAGGGGGTGGTGGCCGGAGGGGCCCGCAGCGCGTGCGATCCCGCGCTACCGAGCGCGGCACCGCGGCGGAGCTATTTCGGGACCTGTCCTCCCGCAGTCTCAGAGAGAACGGGTGCCCAGGAGGAGCGCGCACGCGCGCGTGCGAACTGCCGCGAGCGGCCAACAAAGCGCGCCCACCGATGCCGCTCCGTTCGGACGACATTCGCGATGCGCGCCTTCGAGAAGCGAGACAGGCGCGGCGTCCCAGCCCGTCGCCGCGCCAAGTAAACCGCGGAGATATGTGTTCGCGCGTGGGTTTTTTTGTTGTTGTTGTTGTTGTTGTTGTTGTTGTTTGCCCAAGTGTGCGTCGCAGCGTTAAACCTGGCCGCAAAGCACGAGAGGGATGAAGACCTTTTGAGTCCGCGTCCTATATAAGGCCGCTCCAGCGCTCGGCTCTTGCAACGAACACCGGCATAACGCTTTTCGTTCGGTTGCGGCTTGTTCTTATGAAAAATCTTTATTGTAAACGAACTGCTTCATTTATAAGAGTCAAAATCTGGCGATATATAAATATATATATTTGGGATTTGGAGTTCGGTGCAGTGCGTATCTGTAAAATTCGTGGCGACAAAAGGGACGGCAGCGAACTCGCTAATAACTAATGCGTAGGCATACACTCATGTGTTACTCGACCCCTTCACCGAAAATAATACACGGGGATTGCCCATGGCACACGAGGCCGATAATTTGCATGTGATAATCTTGTTCAAATACGTTAATTTCCGTGCCTGCTGTCCTGCCTCATAAATCTCACTCTCATCCCTGTGACGGCTGACGGATCACCGCTTAGTGCACCTAAGTTTTTTCACGGGGTTGTCCTGCATTTCAGAACTCCTAGTTTACCTTCTACGTTGACCAAGCGGCCCATGAGCGATGTAGCTTCGTTATGTCGCTTGCGTCTGCGACAGTCCCGTCAGCGTCTTATTGAAGATAGCTGGTGTCATTGTGTCTCTCAACAAGGTGTGTGCGCTTGGCGTGAAGACCGCACACAGCACCTTTTCTGCTGCATTACTGTCCTGCCATCAATGACCATTGGTCTGCTTTGCAGAGTTGTAACCCATGGCTTTGAGCAGCACCACGGCAGAACGCTACGCGTGCTGCGCGTAACGTGTCCGAGCGGCGGCCGCTTGTTGTAATGCAGTGCACTCATACCTGCGCGCACTAAACGCAGTGTTAAACGTTTCTGCGACCCCTAAGCGCTCACCACGGAATATAGCACACATATGAATGAAATGAAAAAGGCAGAAATGAACTTTGTCGCAGTAGAGAAACACCGGGGTTAACGTCGTCGTAAGAGCAATTGATTGTACATATGTAATACTGTGATGTTGGGCACATGTGCGGAAAAGAAGCCGAGTCTGCGTTCTGAGCGATTCCTGATTGAAAATTGTTGGAAGCGTTTCTCAGCACACTGTTACTGCTACCAATGGCACAAGCCACTGGCACACATTAAACACGGCGGACTGTTTCTGTTGTGGCCTCAAAACGGCTCAATTCTTTTCCCTCTTGTGGATTCTTCTTTGTCGTTGACCGTGCGTGTACTGCGTTCTTCCATGTTGAATAAGCAACTAATCCAATCTTTAGAACTGCGAGCCGAAATCACAAAGTTTTCCGTTCGTAAATGTTTGCCTCATTGGCCCCGTGTGTTAATCATATATGTGTGCTATCACGGTTGGTTCGAGCCCTTCTCACGAACCGCTCTCTTCAGGCCGCGGACTGCTCAGTGAATTCGGCCCTGCGTTCCGAGCTGAAATAAACACATCGCGGAGAAGAAAGCTCGAGCGCATACAAGCTGACAAGCCCACACAGGCCTCATCCAGCCAAGCTTCCGAGCATGACGCCACAAAGATACGGTCGCGCTACCGTCACTTTCAATGCAGGCAAGAATTCTTTTTTTTTTTTTTTTTCTTCAACAGACTGTATACTGGCTTTAGTTTTCTTAGAATACAAGAAGAATTGATGTGGTGAAGTCTTCAAAACTTACTTCGCCAAAATTATTGTTCAGAACGGCTAAAAGCGAATGAGAAAAGTGGCTGTGCTGTCGCCTGCTCTTTCTATCTGCAATATGGACGTTTGTTTGCAAACCCACAGCCTCCTCTGCATTTCGTTCCCCAATTTAATCATGACGCTAGTGTGGAATACAAGCTTCATGTTTGCAAATAAGAAAGCTATGACGTCGCTAGAGCACAGGCTCGTGGGCCAAATGGAAGATAAACAGTTTTTCTAACTTTTCGCCGAGCCACTTTAATTCGTGGCGGTAATAATGCGCAGCTTTGGTAGTTTTCCTATGCAACGATAAAAAAAAATGAAATCAGGACCAATAGTTCTGGCGCACCTGCCAGAACCAGCAGGTTCACGGTGGGCAACGGTAGGCCGCTATATGTATGGCGTCATGCCCTGTAGCAGCTGCATGTATACAAAGACGTCGTCTGTCAAGCAGAAGCGCGTCCGCGCAAATACGTGCGATTCTACGCCACCTGCTGCCTCGCGTGCATCGCCACTCGCAGCGTCGACCTTCAGAACGCGCTACTACAATGTCACCTTAGGGCAAAGTGAAGTTTAGAAGCGCACAACGCAACGATGTCTCTATATATAGCAGTGTGTCACATCGTGCACTGACCATTTGGAGCCTCTGCTGCACGAGCAGCTGATCTCGCAGCTGCTGCAGCTGGTTGATCATCTCGGTGAGTCGGCGCTCGTTGTCCCTCAGGCTGCCGCCGGACAATGCGAGCCGCAGTGTCTCCCCTTCCAGCTGCAGCGTGACGCGCCTCCGGCCGCCGTGATCGCTTCCATCCGCGTGGCCTCCGCTGCTTCCTCCCCGGGACCTGCGAGCCATCGACGAAGATGCATGCAACACACAGGTGGCCTGCAAACGACCCTCGTCGTCTCACCGACACTGTGCGTGAGTCTGTTTACTCGCGCTATACGACCGGCCGGCCACCGACAATTAACAGCCGCGCTGTGGAAGAAGCTGCGCGGGGCATTATACGACCCACGCGTATAGTATATATACGCGAGCTTGCGTTTGTGTTTGCGCGCTGTGCGTGCATTCGTGCGCTAGCTTGCGTGTTGCGGAACCTAGCAGTCGCATTGATATCGCCTCGTAAAGCGCGCCTATATAGCCTTGCTCTCCGGGGGCTCCCTGGGCAATCCATCACCGTCGTGGTTCGGAGCAAATGCGTGATGTGCAAGAAGCAAATAAAAATGAAATTGTGCACGAAGGATAGGCGCAATCCCGCACAACGAGGATCATAAAGACTGACTGAAGAAAGAAGAAAAGACAAAGTAACGTCAAGAGCCTATACAGTTGTGCAACAGAATGAGAGAGAAACAGATTCACTGCTGGTGAGCAAGAACTTTAGAGTCCGCCTGCGGAATAAGTGCGTTCTCAGCTACTGATAGGCATTGGGTGACGGCTGACAGACCAAAACAAAGGAGAATGACGATGGTGACGATCGTAATCGAATAGCACGGAGTTAGAGGACGGCGTGAGAACTTCACATCGCCGCACTGTAGTACAGTTACGAGTGCAATGTGCGGGTCGTCACGCATTTATAATAAAGATAAAGAAAGAAAGAAATCCGTCCGTGAATGCAGTGAGTTCGTGATATAATCTGTACTTGCAACTTATATCGATACTTCGGAGTACTGGCTTCTATCGACGTTCAAAGACGAGCGCGAATGATTACTCACGAACAGGTTCACGGAAAATTTCATCAGTTCCGATTACAATTAATATGATGATGATTGAACCGCTAGAATGATCAAAAGAATCAATGGCTAGAACTTTGGCTGGTCAAAGACGAAGACCTATTCAAACTGCTGGAAATGCCATCCGTTTCCGGTCCTCTCAGGCAAGGCTCACAGACATCACATAGCGCTACGAACTAAAGTAAGCAGGCCAGCTTCGATAAACTTGGGACAGCGGCCCCACTTGTTTGCACATGCTCGGCTTAAGCAAAGTATTACGTGCTATAATTTCACATATTGAGCAGCACCAATTTCACATATTGAACCGTCACGAGAGCCAAGCTTGGAAGTCGACCTCAACAACTGCAGCATTGCTTTCTTCCCTAAAAAGGCGGGGATGAGGATACCAAAAGTGCTATTCCACTATTCCGGGCGGAAGGAAGGAAGGAAGGAAGAAGTGGAGAAGGAAGGCAGGGAGGTTAGCCAGTTTAGCTTAACCGGTTTGCTACCCTAAACATGAGAGCGGGATGGGGGGGATGACCGGGCGCAACGCATCGCAACATCATCACGAGATGCTTGAATAGAAACCTGGGGCAGAAGTCACGATTGTTTTCTTTCGTAAGTGATCTTTGCCATTGGCCGGTTGCCTTCGCTAACTATATGACCCGCTATGAAGGTTAGAGAGTTGAGCATGTTGCTGGTTCATGTTAAAATAAGAACAGAGCGAGAGACAGAGACAAAAAACGAAAGACACACACGGCGCTGACTTCCAACAGCTTTTGTTGGAAGTTGTCGGAAGTCAGCGCTGTGTGTGTCCCTGTCTCCCACGCTGTTCTTATTCTAGCAATATGTCCAGCACGGGGATCGGCTAAAGTTTTCTCTGAAGAACCATTCTAGCGTAAGAAGGTTTTGTGGAGACGGGCTCTGAGCCCCAAAATGACCTCACACCATGCAACACTTCCCGTCGCAACTGACTTAGCCGACAACCAATACGTTCAAGGTTATCGCAAAATCCGCTAAGCTTCTCACCGCATGCTCTGCTCTCCAGTCGCCGTCGTCGCGCACAAAGCTGAGCGCTCGTCCGCAACGCGCGCCGGGGCAGCGGCGGCGGTGGGCGCGAGCCGTGTGGCATAGCGCAGCGCGCAGGAGGAGCCAGTCGCGGAAGAGGGGCCCCTTGTGCGCGGGGGCCGCGACGAATCGAAGCGACGACGGCGACGCGAGGCGCGCCGGCGCACACGCGTCCGGCGACAATCGGTTCGCCACCGGCGCGGATCCATTGTTCGAAGACCGCCTACCGCGCGCGCGCGCGAAGGGAATGCGCTGCAGACAAAGGGAAAAGGCCGGAGGAGAAAGAAGCCAGCGAGCCGAGCGCTGTGCCGCGCGCTTAGCGGAAGAGGAGAGGAGAGAAGCGCCGGCGGGGAGCGCCTCCTCCTGAGAAGCTGTCTTCTCCGCGGAGGCCCGGCCCATTGTTGGGAAGCACCGCCCTGGCAGGCATTGTCGGCGGCGCGCTCGGCGCGCGCCAACGACGTCGGCGCGTGCGCGAAGGAAGGCGGCCTTTCGCCGAGCGCCAATCTGGTCACGAGACAATGGCTCTGCGCAGGACACACAACAGCGCGGCCTCTCCTCTTGCCCTCCATTTCGTCCTCTCTGTCGCTATCTCTCGCCTCTTGCACGCGTCGCCGCATCCGCCACCTCCCCCGCGGTGCCTGCCTCCGAGATTGGCGCAGTACGAAGACACGCCACGTTAGCCCGCGCACCGACTTCCTCCATTGTGCCATCAACGCGGAAACGCTTCTCTTTCCCTCGCGCCTGCGGCGGTGGCCAACGCAGTCCTTATTCGGTTTCGCAGACTTTGCAGCGCGAGCCGATTTGGGTGCCGGTGCACGCGCACCGTTACGTGTGCCTGGCAAGTGTTCCCTGTCGCCGGTATCTTTAGTTGCTACGTTAAGCAACCTGCGGAGTTCCGGCAGCTTTTGTTAGCACACCGTCCGACGGTATTCTGGAGTAACACTGTATTCAAGGGGGCGCCGAGTTTTGCATGCCAGGTCTCTATTCTTTCTTTGGAATGTTGGCTAGCTTGCCAAGCAGAGAAGGGCGACCAGAAATGACACAGTCTTAATCTGCCGAGAAAGGAACACCAAGAGGAGTGGAGCCAGCCTACCTGATTCTACTGCTCCGAACCAAAATCTGCCACGTCGACCTGCTTACGACTCTATCGTTCAGTCACCACCAGTGCGAATCATTATGTTGTTATGTGTTTTAAAATAGAGGTTTCTCGCAAAGATAACGCTGATTGCTTTCCGGACAGCTCCCCAAATAGCTTAACGCTAAGTGACTTGACTGCATCTTGCCTTCTCCTATGCACAAATCGGCATACCATTGCATGATTACACGGGATCAGGTGTACTTGCACTCGCTCCATAGTTGTACTCGTGCTCACACCGACACTCGAATCTCTAACGCTGCCAGTGTCAATAGAGTCGATATACAGAGTTTCCGCTTGTCCGTATACGTAATTACCGTTCGTTGAATATCGGGTTACCTGGCTCATAAACGTGAGCAGTCGTTTTGCTGGCGCCATCTTGCGGCGCAGAGTTTAACCAAAGAGAGGACCCAGTTATAACTGCAGTAACTGACCACATGCTACTTATATGCTGGTGTAAATCGTATAGGTAGCGATACAATCGGCAACGTGCAGTCCCTTTTGCTTTATATTGAGAGAGCCCTTGTAACACATTCACGTTTCACTTGCTGTTGGAGAAGCCTGACGAGACGTCGCTACAAGCGTCCTTTCTGCAGTCCATGTTTATCGTAACTCGGTGTACTTCCGTAAAGCGTAAACGTAAAGCGTAAGCACTTAAGCTCTAACATTGGTATCGGCGAGTCGTACACCCGTAGTGCATTGCTCTTGTAAGCCCCGTTTAATTGCCTGTCATTTATTCTGAAGTGAAGTGAGACAGGCCGGCATGCTCACTCACCCTCACTAATAACTGTGAACGCGAATAAGTGCTTTGCTGATGCGAGTGTGAGAACATGTCGCTGTGAAGTGTGAACACAGTTGAATTCTGCACATACGGGTATATGCGATCGCACGCGAGCGAGTACGATGAGGTGCATTAATAAAGTATGGGTAGCTGAGTGGGAGCGAGTTCCACCTAATTCTGTCATGGTACGTTTATAAAGCCGGCTTGCCTAGAGTGGTGGGCTTGTGTCTCAGTGTATGTATGCCTCAGCAAAGCCGATTACACAGCGCTGGGCTGCTGGCGTCATAGTCCTCATTCCTCCCACTTCATTATCTTAAAGACATTATTAGAAGCAGTACAAAAGGGGCGGGTTACGCAAAAGAAACGCCTCATGCGTCAAGGCTTGCCTGGAGTATGCGGCGCACTTCTAGAGCACGCGCGTGCTCCCGACCGGCCGTGCTCGAGTGAAGGCATTCGGGGCAAAATATTTCCGCTCTTTAAGCTGCATTCACACGGCGCACCAAATCCTGCGGACGAGCATGGCATGATTGATCCTCAATAAATCGCCCCGCGAGCGGATTAGCTGCTTCATTCTTGTGCGCAGCGTGATTAGAGGCACCGAGCCATAGGATACTATATATAGTCCGCGGAATTTGGTCCGTCGTGTGAATCTGGTCTTAGCGTAGGAGAGCCTACTTCGCAGTCTTGCTTAACCTTTTCGTTTAAAGTCCGTGTCTCTAGACATTCTGGAACTTTAGCAGGGCGCGGTAAAAGCACACGCGTATATAACGCTTGCGCACCCGTACTTCTATATAGGAGACAGGCGCATATGGCTCACCGGTGTTCGAGCGGCGCCCTGGAGGAGGCCCCGTCGTTGAGCGTGGCGCTCGTGTGCATCTTGGAAGTGAGCCTCTTGAGCACGTCGTCCATGGACTTCTTGGGGCGTCCCCCTTCGGACGAAGTCGGGGGCAGCAGTGGAGGTGGCGGCGGAGGCGTCCTCTGGTGCGCGTGGTGCTGCTGGTGCGGCGGCGGCTGACGGCGCTTGTGCGGCTGGTGCGCGACCGACAGCGCGGAGGTTGTCGTCGTCAGGTTCTCAGCTGGCGAGCCCGGTCCGTACGCGTCCGAGTCCTCGGAGTCCGTGTGCCGGGAACCAAGGAGTCGGTCGCCCGGCGCGTAGCCTCCGTGATAGGACGCGTTCCTGCACGCGCGGGAGACCGCTGTGAGCGAAAAGAGTTGCCGCGGTCGCTGTGGGCGTCAAGGTCAGCTGCCAACGAGGAACGAACAAGCGCTTGAGGCCGCTGAATATGAGCTTCGGAGTGCTTTTGTTTTTTTGGCAACACAAGCCATAAGAAGCCACAATCCTAAAGAGGACGATAGAAATCACTTCAGAGTAGGGCATATTGAGCTAGTCTGTACATGGAGCTCATTACGAAAAATCCGCGCGGCTTAGACAAAACCGAAGGTTCGCGTCAACGTGCCCATTTTCTCCGTTTTCACCTGTTAAGCAGCGCTGATTCCTTACTATAGAATTCCCTCATCGTTCCTGGTTTACTTTCACAACAGTGGCATCCATCACAGTATTATATGGCACGCGTGTAGCACGGTGACTGCGACCTTTGCCAGAAAACACGACTGTCTCATTGGGTAATGTATGCATCATTCTTTCCTTTGGATGCAAATTTATTGTCATCATGACTGACAGACAGGCGCTCAAACTCCAACCAACGAATTAATATTATTAGCAATAACAAAAAAATTCCGAATACGCAGTCCTGGTTATTATATCGCTTCCCAAATATTCAACTTAACGGTACTTCTTTTGGTGTATTCGTGTGTTTTCCATTTTTACAGCGAAGCTGTTAAAGGTTACTTCCACCACTGCAGGATCGTGTCCATGTTTTAACACAAAACTATCATAATCAGCAATGACTCGAGCGTCGTCGTCGTCTTCCACAGTTGCCTAGTTGGCGTCCCTCGGCGCTACCGCGTTATAGCGTGCTCTTGCACTGCTCGCACGTTCATCGTCGTCATTAATTCATTAATTAAGAAACACAAGGAGGTAACCAATTTTATAGCAAATTTCAGCCAAGCTGTTAAGGGGTAGTTCCTCCAGGATCGTGTCTGTGTGCAGACACAAAGCTCCCCATAACGTGCGCCGATACCGAAGATAGTGCAACGCCGGGCAGACCCGCGGCGGAGTTGCAGTTCGCCATTAAGGGGCCCACATACACAGCTTCGCTGGTCATCCTTCTTCACAGAGTAGAAGGGCACTGATTATTTTTTCCTCCATATAACGTTGTTTACTAGATAGGCTGGAAGACGACCATCGCAGCTCGCAGTTCTATAGAACTTGGTTCCTGTTCCTTCTCGCATGCGGATTCGCAAAACGAAACGACAGTGAGGTGCAAATCGGCCTGCTGACCCGTTTGGGCTGTGCGCCAAGACGTCCGAGCCGAGGCTGTCCGAGCGACCGTCCTCGTCGAACTCGTCCAGGGCGGCGGCACGCTCGTCGTCGTCATCGTCTTCCTCGGCGGCCGCCACCGCCGCCGCCGCTGCCGCGACCACGTCGTCGTCTTCGTCCTCCTCCATGAGCTGATCGGGGGGCCCTCCCATGAGGGCGCGGCCGGACAGCAGCGCGTCGCCATCGCTGCACGCGGCCGACGCTGCGGTCAGCCTGAGGCGGCCCGCGGCGGCGGCGGTCTCGTCGTCGTCCTCCTCTTCGTCCTCCTCCTCCTCTTCCTCGTCGGCGTCGGCACCTTCGCACAGGGCGCCGTCTTCCTCCTGCTCTTCCTCGCTCCGCAGCTCGTCCGTCGACAGCTTGGTGGGCGGACTCTTGCGCTTAGACGACATGCTCCTGCGAGGCAGGCAGAGAGAGAAACACGCGACAATTAGAGCGGCACTGAATTCGAGATGTGTACATACAGTCTACTGGTCTCTTCTTTTTTTTTTTTCCGCAGAGCTCTAAAGCATACACAAGCACAGTTAGCATCTATATATCAGTGTGTGTCCCGGCTGCACTTACTACCACGGGCTCAGTATCCCTTAAAAGGACTTTCATGCGGTCCAGTTATAAACAAATAGCTTCATTAAAGACCCAAAATAACAGACACGGAACGAAAGAAAAGGGCATAAACGGAACAAGTGCTACTGTCAAATGAGTCTACTGTCAAATGAGCTTACAGTAGCAGTTGTTCCGTGTATACACTTATATATCGTGCCGTATCTGCCTTTTTTTTTTTTTCGCTCTTTAACCACGTTATTAACATAGCGTTGTTGTAGCTGAGCACCAATTTTCAGGTTCAGACCCAAGCCACTGCGGCTACACTGCGATGGGGCCGGAAGGTTAAAATAATTATGTACATATATATTGCATGTAGGAGTTAGCTGGACAAAATTTGTACGAATTCCTCCACTGCACTGGGAGTATTTTACTGTTCGAAAGCAGAATAAAATGCGCCGATTACTGCCGTGCGCTCCTAAACTCCTGAACGCCACTTTGCAGCTGAGCATATTGAATGCCAGCAAACCGCACCATAAGGGAACCCACTTCCAGCCGTCGTATATCCGCTTTGTGGCTATGGCACTGTGGGTATCTGCCCTCGCACATGCCACCACATCTGCATACCACTCAATTCAAAGCACACACTGCTATTCTTTTAAAAATACCCGCCGTGGTTGCTCAGTGGCTGTTTGGCTGCTGAGCACGAGGTCGCGGGATCGAATCCCGGCCACGGCGGCCGCATTTCGATGGAGGCGAAATGCGAAAACACCCGTGTACTTAGATTTAGGTGCACGTTAAAGATCCCCAGGTGGTCAAACTTTCCGGAGTCCTCCACTGCGGCGTGCCTCATAATGAGAAAGTGGTTTTTGGCACGTAAAACCCCATAATTTTTCTTTTAAAGATGTGGGCCCGTATTTTAGGAACATTTTCCCTCTTTTGCATCGCAGAATTCACGCGAACAAGGCACTCGTAAGAACTACGCAACGTAAGTGTGCGACATAAGGTAATTTTACTGCCGACAGGAGGCAAACCAGATTGCATTTTTTTTCTCCACATGCGCGTTCATATCACGTAGCAAAGCGTACATGCATGTCGCCTGTCGAGTGCATCGATATTGGAGTTCAGTTAAGCGCCAAACAAAGAGAGACTGCGAGAAAAGTGCTACCTGCAGCAGCGATGCCCAAGCCACGCAGCTTACGCAGCCAGCGCTATATCATACAGGGCACTTCCAAGAGAAAACGCCGTGTACACAGGCCAGAGGCGTGCCCCTCAGCTTAGCGTGCGGAAGCACTATGTCAAAGTTTCTTAGGAGATTCGCGGGCATCGGCGCTAACGCGCAGGAAAACAGGAACGGAGAGGCCCTTTTACACGTGGCCGCGGTAAAGCACGCGAACGAGCAAGTTGACCAAAAGTGCTGATGCTCGGGGAAAATGCTCTTAGCGCCGCAATGGCAAGACCGGACCGCAGGGACGCAATCTTGCGAGCGTGCCCTTCGGGTTTCAGCGAGCAAGTTAAGCAAACCAGCAAGCCACCGCGAAGGGCAGCGAGCCGCGGCCCTGCCGCCGGCCACGACAAGCCAAATTACGAAAACGATGCGGGCGGGCGCCGGTGTGACGCCTCGTGCAAAGAGGAAAACACGCCGCGTTCCACCCCCCCCCCCCCCCCCCCCCCCACGCTTCTCCGAAGTGCATGCAGCGGTGTTGTCGATGCCGACGCGGGAGCGGGCGAGGAGCGCGGATGCGGGGTGCACGTGCTGGGTCCGGCCGGCGAGCAAACTCGCCACCGCTTTTTCGTAATTGCGCGTCGGGTGGATATGCCACACCGCGCACGCATTCTGAACCGGGGGTGCATGGCGGGGTTGGTTCGCGCCGCAACAACATATACACCTTCTTCCTCTCCGCCCTTGCTGCTTGCAGAAGCCGCGGTTGAAACTGCGTGGCAAAGTAACGCGGCCACCGGAGCGGGCGTAGCCCAGCGATGTGCTCAGAACTTTGGAGAGCCTCCTCCTCGCTTTACACCTGTGTCGCCTGCATCTACATACCTTTTGTGCCTGTGTGTGTTGTCCTTTTTCACGTCTTACAGCTACCGAGTCGCCTGCGCTTTGCTTAACATCTCTTCTCGGTTCTCCATTTTCCCCGTCCTTTAGAAGCCGAGCTTATTATATTTCTGAGCAGTCGAAATGAAGGACCCCCCCCCCCCCTCCTGTATGCATTTCGCGCCGGCAGGTTCGTTGGTGGTGCGAGAGGTGAGAGGAGGAGGTGGATTCCACGTGTGGCGCAAAGTGTGTGTGCGCGCGCGCGTGCTTGCATATGCTAATTTGCTCGCGAAGCGCGTGGAGGACGCGAGCTAAAGGCCTCGCTGTAAAGATTCCCGTCGGGAGCGCATTAGTCACGGCGCGAAGTGCAGTTATCACTCGCGGCGCTACAACACTTGATAAAGTGGCGTAGCGATCAACAGAAACAAATAATGCAAGAACCTTACGCACCGCAATGCATTATCCATACTGGAACGTTATAGCCTACCATATATCACAAAGAACGTTCCAGAAAGCTGATAGCAAATGAGAAAATAAAAAAAAACAATACAAACCAAGAAATCGCGCGTGCGGGAGTCTTCGTTATTATTGTTTCAGACTATGCAGAATTATTAAAGATCGCCTGCTGGCAGACAGCACAATTTTAATCCTCGAACTGGATTACTCGAAGAGGCGGAATGTCATTGCATGCAAGAGAAATCGTCATGCGAAGTCGACTAATAAAAAAAAAGTGCTAGTTTAGTTTCTAACTGACAACTTTACGGCGCATAATAGCCGGTGAGCTTGCAAGGCGAATCCGCTTGGCACGAATTCTTAGGATCACGCCAGTTTCGAGATATTCATTAACAGAGTGTGTGACCAAACAAATTGGCGTTCCAGTTACTATTACACTTTCACGCATAAAACGGTGTTTTAGAAAAATAAGCGGTACAACAGTGCATTTTATCGTAACTTTTACGGCGCATATACCAAAAGCGGTGCCATCCATAGAATTCACAAGGTAGCGGGATCGAATCCCGGCCACGGCGGCCGCATTTCGATGGGGGCGAATTGCGAAAACACCCGTGTACTTAGATTTAGGTGCACGTTAAAGAACCCCAGGTGGTCGAAATTTCCGGAGTCCTCCACTACGGCGTGCCTCATAATCAGAAAGTGGTTTTGGCACGTAAAACCCCATAACTTAATTTAATTTTTTTTAATCCATAGAATTCGTTCCAATGGGATATGCCTTGTCAACTCACCGGCTACGAATATAGCACATTACAACACGTGCCGTAAAGTAATTAGTTAGAAACCTAATTGGTGTATTGTTAATTAGTCGATCTATTTCCAGTTATTGTGCTAGTAATATCCGCCTCCTCGCGCTTTCGATTCAATGATTATAGAATTCTTGTATCTGCTAGTCCCGTTTCTTTAAATTCTATGCATGCAGCGTAAAGGAGGAAAAAACACACACTTTTGCATAAACATAAACGAAAGATGACTACGTGTATTCATGTCTGCGTTACTTATCGGTTTATTTTATTTATATCACGCGTATACAAGTCCACAATTCGGATCTCTATGTGGAAATGAAAGACGCAGTAAGTTCGCTTCACGTTGCAGTATAGTTGCGCCAACTGCTTCCTATACGAATTATCCTACTCGGCGAAAAGTACACCGGAGTTACCTTATGGAGACACCGAAGCCGTGTCATGATTCCGCTGTTGCAAACGAAGATCCAGTAAAAAAAAAAAAAAGAAATAAAGAAATGGTGGCTCAACAACAACAACAAAAAAACAACTAATTGCAAAGGCAATCAGTTGCAGAAAATATCGAGGCGTCTCACTGTTCACCTTGCTACAGCGCTCCGCAACGTTGCATATGTTTTCTTTAGAATTATGTAGGGCAGTATACAATTAACGTCGAAAGCGTTGTATGTGCCCACGTTTGGTCACGTGGTACACACTCCTTAGAGTGTGTGCCTCGCCATGTACTGCCGCGCCTGCTCCATAACAGGCGCCCGCGGTACACGCGCGCACAGCGCCGAAAGGGAGAGAGCTTCAAAGTCACGTAATGCCAATATTTCTCCGCTGGTGCGCAGTGAGTTCGCGTGCTGAGCGCCCCCCCCCCCCCCCCCCCTCGGGCGGGGGATATTGTTTCCGAGCGTAAAACGCGAGCTCCGTATAACCAAATTACCCTCCCACTAACGAAACCAGACGCCTGTCTCCGACTATAGCACAGATCGGCGCGTGCGCGCAAGCGACGCAGCATTTTGTCGGCGACATCATGCTACGGGCGCGCATTAGCGATGCCAACGCGTTCTCTGTGCTCGCAGGCGCAACACAGTATACGGAAACGCGTAAAAGTGTGAGTGTGCGCGCACATATAGGGAGAAGTGGAGGGGGAGAGGGTGGATGAGAGGCTCGGAGCGTTCCGTGGATGTAATGTGTGCAGTGCTGCGAATACGTGCACGGCAGAACCCGCTCCCGCGCTACTGTACACAGTAGCGTCTTCTTTGCAATTTAGCGTATGCGCTTGCGCGTTAATCGTTAATGGCTATACCCCGCCGAACTGAGGCTATCTTCCGAAGAACACACGGCGAACAACATGTTCGCATTGTCTTGTTTGTACACAGGTGACTTATAAGTTGAAGATGGCAAGTTTCTTCGTGCACGCCGCAGGGATGGTGGAGACGTCGGTGTAAGGAACACGCGGCCATGTCATATATGCATGCTGCTTCTTCAGAGAAGATTGATCTCGGAAACAGCGGGGAACAGGCGAGGAAGGCAAGCGATGACGACAATCGGTGTCAGTCAATCATGTAACGCAAGAAACGATGGCGAAGTCACTGGGCTATAACAAACACGCTTTGATAACGATATATAATTTTTTTCTTTTTTACGAATACGGTTGAAGGTCAGTCGCTAAAGACATCGGCTACACATAATAACCACGGAGATTTCATGAGTATACGTGAAACGTTCTGCCCGCAGTGAGATACTTTCCTCCGGAACGAAGAACTCGAATCGATTATGCGCCAAATCATGTTCGCTTTGACCAGTTATAGTTGTGCCATGCGGACGGGGGCATGTTTAAGCGAAGTCTTGACGTTGTTTTCGAAGTCTGACCCACAACACACTTCATAAAAGGCATACCGAAGTCGATGTGTGACGGACGCGGATTAACGAACGTGCCTAAACCGCGGGCATAGCGTTTCCGGTATGTCATATATCTGCGCTAGCAGTGCGCGCAATCGCTACAGCCGTTTAGATAAACAGTCGCGTCGGCCTGCTTCTGTTTAACATCAGGGAGTGCGCCGTGCACCTCGGCACTGGACCCGTAGATATATGCGGGAAAGAAGGAACGTCTTAATTAACGGCGGCCCGTCCCGACATCTGTTCTTTTTGGCGGTTGGGGAAGTGCGGCGGACTCGCGGAAACACGAGCAGGCGCGATAATTGAGCGAGTTCAGCGTACCCGTGCGCGAGCACGAAGAAGAAGCGCCGCCGCCCAACAAGTGCTGACGACAACGACGACGAAGGCGACGCCAGCGCCTGCGGACACTCCGTGCGCCACTGACACCACGAAGCCGCCGGGAAGCCAATTAGCCCTACGTCGAGCGAGCACGAAAGTTAATCTGTGACGCAAAACAGGAGTATACGTGCTTCGCGGCATGTCTCAATGCACGCGGCAGGACGTGGGAGAACGGTCGCGCGGCGAGTTGTTGCGGAATTAATGATGCTCCGGAGGCGATAACGGGCTGCTGTATCTGCGGAGTTGCTCGAGGGTCGGTCGGAAGCAAAGCGACACTGTTGAGATGTGTGTGTATACGCGTGCACGTGGTATATTCAGCATATGCCAGTGCCCCTCCGGTGGTTCATAGCTTGACAGCATGAACGATACTAAGACAAAGTGTGCGAGCGATTTAAAGACTGCGAGAGCAAAATAGCCGCACGAGACAAAGCCGGCGTTTCCTGCACTAAAATCACAGCAGCAGCAGCAGCAGCAGCAGCAGCAGCAGCAGCCTTCCACGCGTGCTCTCGATACGGCAATTTCAACTTTCAGCGCGTTGTTTGCGAGCGACAAGTTAGTGAGGAAAGCCGAAGCATAACGGATTATACAGCAGCGGTATATATCTATACGTATATATACTACGAACGGCACTTGCACACGGGTTGTGCGGCCCATTAGAAGCCCACGTCCGCAGCAGCCTACGCGTTCGAGCGTGCGCGGAGAGCTAAGTTGCGGTGGCCGTGCACATGTAGCGTGTATACCCGAGCCCAGCATACATGTGCACATACAAGCACCGATTACGCACTCACAGCTCTAGATGAAAGAGCGAGAGTGAACACAACGAGTGGCAGGACAGCATAGGCGCGGCACAATACACAGCGCCCCCTGTATATATCGTGCGTTACTCTCGCGTAACAATCGACGAAGCGCTTTGAGAGGCACGGAAGGGGGGAAGGTGCGAGCAAATAATGCTGGGTGCAGCGCGCGGCAGCCATGCCCGACGACTCCTAGAAGGCGATACGCGGCTAGATATACGCGACAAACGAGCCCAGCCACGCGCGTCGAGCGTTCCGAAGAGAAAGCCTAGATCCTCTGAGGGATAAGAGGCGACGACGACGCCACGCCGAGGCGAATGGCGTTTGTGAATACGGACGACCGCAAGAATGGGCCTCAAAAGCCCCTTCAAAGGCCGCGACAACGTATGTTATCACGGCCGGACTGGAACGCAAGCCGAGAGCGCAGACGCACCCGCGATATTACATAGTTCGTGTTTGTTTCGGTCGAGTGGGCGCGCTGCCTCATTCAATGCGCGGGGTGTGCGTAGATTGCGTGCGGCGGTGTCGATTTAACGCAGCTACGCCAGCACACAGGGGCTCCATATATCTTATACGACTACTGTAGCTCCTTTTATGTTTCAAAGTCGCCCCCAGAAGTGCTTGTTGGTTAATGCATATAGAACAGCGAATAATGTGCTCGCATTTTATCGATTTTGCCAAAACCATCGAGAGCGCGGCAGGTGGCGATTATATATATACGCGAGGCAGGGGTGCCCTTTATCCCCACTGCTGTTTATGATGTACATGGTGAGGACGGAAAGGGCGCTAGTAGGAAGTAACATCGGGTTTGATCTCTCATAATAACAGGCGGGTAAAGTAGTAGAGCCGCAGCTTCCAGGTCTGTTTTATGCGAACGACATTGTGTTGCTAGCTAACAAGGAAAGTGATATGCAAAGTCTGGCTAATATCTGTGGACAGGAAGGCGATAAGTTAGGTATGAAATTTAGCGTTAAAAATCAGGTGTTATGATATTCGATGAAAACAGCGAACAGACACTGACAATACAGGGCCAGAAATTACCTCGCGTAAAACAATATAAATACCTTGCTATATGGATAAACGAAGGCAACGGAAACAAAGGAAAACTATTAACAGTAAAGGGGAAGAGAAATGCGGTCATAATGAAGCACAGAGCGCTATGAGGATACGATAGGTACGAGGTGATCCGGGGTATGTGGAAAGGTGTAATGGTTCCAGGACTTACATTTGGAAATGTGGTTGGTTGCTTGAAATCGTGATTATTCAAAAGAATAGCGCAAAGTAGCAGGGACAATGACAGAGAATACGACAGGACGAGCGCTCGTCCTGTCGTATTCTCTGTCATTGTCCCTGCTACTTTGCGCTATTCTTTTGAATAATCATGACACACCAACTAGCCCAGCTTTCTGCTTTGATGCTTGAAATCAACGGTACAATCAGGACTCGATGGCAACCAAAGGTCAGTGGGACGCCTCACATTGGGCGCCCACGGGAAGACTACAAATGAAGCTGTGCAGGGTGATATGGGTTGGACAAGTTTTGAAGTGAGGGAAGCTCACAGTAAAATTAATTATGAAGAACGACCGAGGAATATGGAAGAAAGCAAATGGGCTGGGAGAGTGTTCAGGTATTTGTACAGGAATAGCATTGATACACAGTGGAGGAAAATAATTAGCAAGCTTACCAGCAAGTATGCGGCTTGTAGGTGAGCAACACAGCAACAGAGAACGTCAAGCGGAAAGTCAGAGTGGCTGAGATAATCTCACGGGTGGCGGCAATGGAAAAGAAACCTGACATGAGTAACTACCTAACAGGAAAAAACGAAATCAGGAAAGAAACAATTTATGATAACTCAAAGGGAAGGTCATTACTTTTCGAAGCGAGATCAGGATGCCTTAGAATACGCACTTATAAAGCGAGGTATAAGAAGGAAGAAGGAGCATGTGCTTGCTGCAGTAAAGTTAGGGAGACGATGGAGCATGTTTTATTAGAATGTGCAGGTATCTGGCCAGCGGTCGATTTAGGAATCACTGGCCTCCTTGGAGCGAGAGCAGGGGGGAAAGTAAGCATGTCCGCTATAGAGATAAGTATGACGCTATTGGAAGATTGGTGGAAGAAAAGTAAGGAAACGACAAACAACGGAGGCGTACAAAAACAAAGTTCCCAATAGGCGTTCAGAAACCTTGGTTATGAGGATTCATCGCGGTTTTCTTCTTCTTCCTTTTCTTTTCGTTGTTTTTAACATAGGTAGGACATTAGGCAATAAAATAACAAGAGCTTGGTGGCGGAGCCCAGTGCTCCGTTACAAAGGGGATGCTCATAACATCCATCCATCCATCCATACATACATCCATATAATCCTTTCTTATTTCTTTCTTTTTTCTGAGCAGAGGTGAGAGGAAGAAAGACAAAAGGGCGATGCGCCTCCTCAACAACCAAGATTATTGATATGTACTATGTGTCATTTCGGCGCACCACATGGCGTCTTCGTGCTTCATACACGATCAGTTTGCCAACACTCCGGTTTGAAACTACACCCCTAGCTTCGTCACTGTGTTTCGGGTTATAAGGCAAAGCCAAATCGGCGCTTTATGCCGAACCGATATTATACGAATCCGAATCATCCTTAGGATGACAAGTTGTTGTCTATGTACGACGATGCCCCAAAAAGAAAATAAAATGTGTAAAAAGAAGACCCACATATATGGCACACACGAGTGAACAGCACTTGCTACCCCTATAGCGGTCAGAAACTAGGTGAGAATGGGCCCGTACATGCTATAGGCCACGCGGCGTGGCATCCCCATACTGATCGGTCCACTCCTTCGCTCGCCGCCGCCATCTAATTAGTTCTACTCCCTTCTTCTTCGGCCAGCTCCTACCGAAGCCAAAAGACCGGTAGCCAGCCTGCCGGCTGGCCGTCTATGCATGGACGCCGCTTTCTTCGGCACTCGATGCGTCTTCTTCTTCTTCACCCACGGAGCGTTCCCGGTCGGACTACATATCTCGGTGGCGCGCTGGCCGCATCGGTTATCCAAGGAGACGCCGCGGGCCCCTCCTTCCTCAGGAAAGCTGCGGCAAGAGTTCGACGGCAGGGGCGGCAGCAGCTCCCTTGGCCTTTACGCTCTCCTCCTCCTTCTTTTGTTTCATCTGATCGCCGCAGTGCGCGCAGAGAGAGGGAGAGCCCGGAGGGCACACGAAACAACCATGCGCGCGGCTACCCCACTTCGCGCCCGGCCCAGAAGGTGTTCCCGACGCCGGCTCATCATCGACGGGGATTGTCCGGCGCGCGTCGTTCCTTTCATTATTAAACGGCCGACCGGCCCGCGCTTACCGATGCTGCTGTCTTCGGCGGCGCGTACGTAATGGTACGCGCGCAGGGCGCGTACGCACACATAGCGCCGGCGATCTCCGCTGGCGCAACAACAGCCCCTTCTTTTCTTTTGTTGTTTTACTCCTCGCTTTGGTGTTGTCTTCGCTGCGGCGCGAAACAAAGAAAATAGAAAAGAAATATTGAAGTGGCTGCTGCTGCTAGTTCTTATAGTGGCGCGCCACTCCTTCGGCAGTCCTCCGAAGCCAGCGGCTCGCTGGTGATTATTCTCCCTCCCAAGACCGATCTGCGCAAGTCCGCTCAGTAGCAGCAACAGCAGCAGAAGCCGAGGCTGAAGACGGCGGCGGCAGCAGCAGCAGCAGCAGTAGGGGGCTTGAAGCCAAGCCAAGCTCGGTGGCGCGCCAGGCATTATTTCTGACCCGCTGCTCGGAACACACAGACACATCACCGTGGGCGAGCCTCGAAGAACAAAAGGGAAGAAAGGACCGAGATAGCCGCTGACTGCGTGTATGCCCTCGCAACGCGTACATACGCCGGCGGGAGAAAACAAGCTGGCATGCGCACGAAGGGAGATAGAGAGTGAGCGAAGGTGGCGGGAGCAAAGAAAGAAGGAAATAAAGATAAAGAGAGACAGGAAAATTGAACGACGGCGACCGACGCCCTGTAGGTCCCCTCGGGGAGCGATGGCATGCAAAGAAGATATAGAACCTGCGCCGATGGAGAAGCGGGCCCCGACGTATGCAGCCCGTAGTATAACCATACGGCAGGGCCAGCCCGCCAAGGGGAGCGCCTGGAAGAACAATGTCAGAGACCTCCCCGTCTTTCTCTCCCTCTCTCTCGCCGTGCTTTTAAAGGAAGACGACCTCCCCGTCTTTTTCCTCTCGATTATCAGATCCAATTTTCTTTCCTTCATTACACCACGCGGGACTCAGTGGGCAGCTCGACCCCCCCCCCCCCCTCCTCTTTTCGATGGTGGCGGCGACCAAGAACAACAGGTCTCGCTTATATGCGGCGCGCTTAAATGCACATGAAAGAGAAAAGCAAAAGTGGATACATTGGCGCGAAGAAAAAGAAAGAGACGCGACCGGGAGGTGGTCGCGCAGGGAGGGAGGGGGAGGATACAGGAGTGTGTAGCGGACGAAAAAAAGGTAGGTAGGTAGGTAGCAGCAGCAGCCGGCCGTCTTGTTTCAAGGCTGCTGCCACCTGCAACAAGCTCACGAGTGTTCGGCAGGCAAGCAAGCAAGCAGCCGGAGGCAAGGAGCACTTTGTTCCACCGCGAGGAGACTTGTTATTGTTCTTCGGCAAAACGCGCCTCTTTAAGCAGCAGAAGAAGTAGTCTATATCTCTCTGCCCCGGTCCGGCCCGCGATCTCTCTCTCTCTCTCTCTACAGCTCTAACGACTGCGGCGCCGTTCCTGTTATTACGAGTCGCCCAAGGAGCGTTTCGAAGTCGGGGGACCGAAAAAAAAAGGAGGGGGGAGGGGGGGGGGGCAGTCGGAATCTTTCTCCCGGCAGCACTGTCTTTGTCGGGGTGGCCACGGCCTCACTCGAAGAAGACAGTCGGCTAAGCTCCAGTCGACGTGCGCGTTCTTTCGGAAGGCTGCGCGGCAGCTCTGGTCGCATATACACAGACGCACAGCGCTGCATCGCCCGCAGCCACAGTTGTTTCAATGCACACGCGCTGCACGTTAAGGAGCAGCGCGAGATGTGTGCCCGCAAGCGGTGGAAGAAAGAAATGGCTTGAAAGGCTCAGCCGAGGACGAAGAACAATTTCTCATCCTTCCTTTTTTTTATTTTTTTAGCTCCTCGCCATCATAATTGCAGCGCGGCTCCTGTCTGGCCGCTATCGACGCGCACCGCGGTATGAATAACGTCATTGGAAACATTATATACATGCCGAGGCTGGACGAATTTCGGCGGCCCTCCCCCTGCCCCCTCTCCCACCTTCTTCCCATTCAGCCGCGCGCGTGGCTCTCGGGAGCTGAGCGAAGGCGAGTTCGAGAGGAGAGAAGAAAAGGAAGAAGAATGCAACAAGAGGTATCGAGATCGAAAGACGAAAACTCGGTTCGGCTCTTGGACGCCGGCCGGCACTGCGTACACGGCGGCAACGATCTGCGCTGTCGACACGCTAATTCGATCGTGAGCCATTACGGGCATCCAGCTTCTTTTATCCGGCTAATAAACGAAGCGCGAACGGCGCGTTCGCGCGCCGATCATGCGGGGCTGCGCTGTTTGTTGCTGGTGGTTATTGTTGAACCATTAAGAAGAGGAAGGGAGGGCGGAGCGGTGGATTCGCAGCACGAGGCCGCAGCTGTAGTTCGCCCAACGGCGCCAGCGGAGCAGCAGCGTTCATCACAGTCAAAGCAAAAGCGAACTGAAGCAGTGGAGCCGGTTGGAGTGAGGGAGCGGACGCGACGCGAGTGGGACTCGATATAGTGCGTATAAGAAGTCGCAGGCGGAGCAAACCGATGATTACGCAACGCTGGAAGTAAACAGAACGCGCGTGACGTGACCGTTAAGATGATAAATAACTCGCAAAGAAAAAAAGAAAAGAGAAAAAATTCTTATTTGGACAGTCTTCCTTGTACACAACGCAACGCGGGCGGCTCGCATTCCGTACTCTGCACAGCGATTGCGTGAATATAATACCGCGTGCTGTAAAAATAACGCGGCCCATAGTTCGCTGCTTGCATTTCGCATTCCGGTACTCATTGCGACAGCTCGGGAAGTGCGAGAGCAGGCCGCATGGATCGAATGTAATATATATAATTAAACCGAGAGGCGGTTATGGTAAATAACATGCACCTTATAGTTTTTCGTCTGATGGTTCTGTGCCGCTGCAACACAGATATACTATATATATTGCACTGACGTTTGGTTTCGAAACTTACCTCTAGCTCTTACGAAACAGATAGCATTCTTTTGATCCCGAGCACGTACAACTGTCGCAAGAGCAATACGTATTGAAACACACACAGACACACACACACACACACACACACACACACACACACGCACACACACGCACACACACACACACACACACCCGCGCGCGCGCGCATTTAGTCATATAGCTGCGCACTTCCTATATAGGGACTTGTCGGCTTATAGTCCGTTCGACTATATACTGCAAACGCCGGACATCACACACACACATATATATATATATATATATATATATATAGAGAGAGAGAGAGAGAGAGAGAGAGAGAGAGCACGCGTAACACGATACAAACGTTGTTTTTTATATCGCGTCAAGAACTTGGGCTCTCAGCTTTGAGTGACGTGCATTGCTAGGTGTAGAATTGTACATGCTCATCACTCCTTCCTTTGCGCTGAGTGGCGCCTATAGCTCTTCATTCCTCGGTTAATAAATTCCAACTCTCTCGATCGTCGAGAATGCGCCGCTTAATACTCAGGCAAACGAAGCGTTACATGCCGAGTCACTGTATAACGTCCATCGTTTTGTAGAACATGCAACAATTGACCAACTATTTAGAGCTTCTCCCACCGACGTTCATTCGCAATATCTCTGTCAAATGTTTAGTGCTATACTATATATACAGTATACTCACTATGCCAAGACGCCCAGTATATGATATAAATGTTTATGTGCCGCCAGTGCTACTGAACGATATAAGATTGCGCTTCAATGCTTGGGCAAACAGGGACACTTGCTCGAATACTAAAACGCGATCAATCTCCTCGCACGATTCGAATGATCAGGGTTAACCGATCGACACTCGACGCTGGGCATCCGAAGCACACGGACAGTGTAGGGACGATTCGAACCGCTGTTTTTGCGGCGTTCGATCGCATAACAAGCCGACTGTGGGTAAAATGGCGCCGGTTATCGCGATACGCCCTGCGCGTTGCATGCACTGCGTGTACGCGTCCAGAAACCACATGCTCTGGCTGTGCGAAGGAAACGCACTCTATTGAGCCTCCAAATCTGGCGGTGCGTGCTTGAGATGAGGCAGCATCGGCAGTGCGAAAGTGCTACGCCGCACTGAATACCAATTAGGTGCTCGGGAGGGTCCCTGCCTCATCAAAGTCAGCCACAATATCTGCGCGTTCGGCGAAAGGCAAACGACAAACAGGTGATTAGTCACGGCGCGTTCGAGCCTGCATCGCTTCGCGGAGGCAGCAGCAACAGCGCCGGCGCCTGGCTAGGCAGCGGGTAAACCGATAAGCACACCGCCGCGCGGACAAAAGAAGAATGAGTGCCGGGAAATCACAGCATTCTCCGGCCTGCACCCGCCACCACCTTCGCCAGGCTCGCATAGGGAGAGGAAACTATAGAGGCCGGACGGCGCGACGTATGAGTATCTTTAGAATCAACGCTACAGCGCCGCCAATCAGACAGCGTGACGTCAGCCCGTGGGGACTGCTGACCTCACTTCTGTTTCTCGAAGATTGCCTGCTCCCACGCAGTGTTCCTCTCGCGTATATGCAAGTGCGAAACGAAGAACAGAAGGCGCCATTTGATAATCGAGGCGCAGCAGGAAAACGGCCACTTATTGTTCGCGCCGCCGCCGCCGCTCCTATACAGGGGCGCACGCGCGGCGCCTATGACGCACTCCCTGCCGCCATCCTTTACTGCGCAGTCGATATATGTCCGTTTGACGACGACGACTGTGAGCCAAAGAAAAGATGGCGGCCAGCAAGCGAGCAACGTGGTCGTCTCGAATATATATAGGTTTCCTTTAAGTTCTCTTCCTCTCTTTCATCTCGGAGGCAGCGCAGAGTTGTTGTTATACGTGAGGGCACAAGGGTGCAGCTGAAGGTCCGACAACAGGCGAACGAAAGAATGAAAATCTTGTGACGTGGTGTGTTTTCTCAACGCTCTCTCGCGCGCGTCCGAAGCGGTGTCTCCTCTCCTATACTATACTATACGCATATTTTTTGGCTCAGCCTAACAACAATGACGCTTCATTATGCGTCGTATCAAAAGCAATAATAATAATAATAACAAAGAGAGAGAGAGAGAGAGAAGGCCGCGCTAACCGTCACCATGCGGCTGAGGAAATCCTTGTAATAACAGCCGCTGCTGCTCTCGGCCATATGCGCCCGTTGGGCAACGCTCTATCGCTTCGGCGGCCGGCGGTGGTTAATAATTCCGCCGAGCTAAAAGAAAGCAATGAAGAAAGAAAGAAAGAGAGAGAGAAAGAAACACGACAGACTCGCAAGAAGCTGCTCTCGCGCGAGCCTTCGAGAAAGCGCGCAAAACACAAAGAGAGCGACTGAGAGAGAGAGGGAGTCGGGGACGACCGAGAGGAGCGGCTGTGATAGCGAGCGGAACCCGGAGGAGGGGTGGGCAAAAGCAACGCAACAATGATAATGATACTTATTAAAGGCGCGATAAGCGGAGCCTTGGTCGAGGAAATGGCGTTGAAAATCGGCTCGCCCCTCTAAACTATGTACGCTCGGACACGCGGAGGCAATCAATGGCGCTCGCATAGATGTGGTGGACAAACCGCGGACCGAGGAAACACACGTGTGCTGCCGCTGCTGTTGCTGCGCTGGAGGAAGGGACAACCGAGATACGAAAGGGAGAGAAGGGTGAATACATCGACGCATGACGAAGGAATTACGACGGTCATATCTCTCTCTCTTTTCATTTTTTTACCGGATCTTTCTAACCACGTTTCTTTTTATCGCGTCTTCATTGTTAATTAACTCTGCTGCCCACTTCGGCACCTTTTATTTTACCTCGCCCAATGTCTTTCTTCGCTATCGACTCTGCCGTTTTCAGCTGCGTTTCGAAGCAGCCTTTGTGCCAGGTTCGACGCGACGAACAAGAAGGGGCCGCTCCCACGTACGCTCCATACGAGAGCGGGAGAGACGTTGAAAGCAGCGGTTGCAGCAGCCAGCAGCAACAGGAGGGAGGGGGGTCCTTGGCCGCAACTTTTACGATAAGACTCCCCGCTGAGGTAGGAGTGCGGCTGACCAGCCGCGCGCACAGGCTGGACCGGACGCTAACTGACCATTCCCGATGAGATGCTGGGCAGGTAAGTACTACAGCCGCAGGTGTCCCGTGCCGCGCTGACAGCCGATACACGACCGAGGTCGACGTGTTGCGCAGATATTTTCTGCCGTCTTATGGCCGCCGGTTTCTTTCTCTTCTCCTACAAACCACGACAATATGCGAGACCAAACGAGATAGTCATCGATCTCGTTTGGAGCGAGCTCCGATATGGCAGAAACCACGATCCAGACGCCTTTAATCGTATATGGCAGATGCGTGTGGTACACAACAAGGCCGAGGGAAACAAAGCTTATTATTATTTTGTGAGGAAATGGCCTTGGCGAGCCTGCTAAATAGCACGGACACCTGCGCAAGAAGGAAAATGGCGGACGGTCGTACCGACGGACGGATGGACACCGAGAAGAAAGAAAACAAAAAGGTATTACTGCTTCCAATAGTCATAGCCGAGCCAACGACTACAGATATATATAGGAAGAGGGAAAGGTATGAAGGTTAACTAAGGACGTGCCCGGGTGGCTACCCTGCACGTGAGATGGGACAATGGGGAAGGATAGAGCAGAAGATTAAAAAAAGAGAGAGAATGGACGACCACAACGACAAATAATATACTCCTCTGACTACTATATATGACCACGACCAGCCCGACATTCGATAGTACTCTGTTCGGACGGTAACCAGAAGCGAAATCGCAGGAGCTATGCCGAAACACTCCAGTATATAACATTCTAGCGCTCCTAAGACCTCTGACATGCATCTGCTGTATCACGGACGTGGTGATCGTATAGTTTTTCGGCACGAACACTCACCACAGGTCCTGCAACAAGTGCCCCGATCAGTTTTACCGCAGATGCAGTTGCAGCGTATACGAGACACACGTCCGCAGAAGCCATGTTGAGGGGCTTCGTAAATACGAAGATAAGGAGTATAAGATGCCACGAAGGCGGACACATTCCCGCACCAGGTAATCTCGTGTCGTTTTTTCAGTCTTGTACTCCTTTCGGCACCGATGTTAGTAAGGGAAGCCAGCCGTACAGGGAAAAAGAAAAAAAAGAAGGTTTAGGCACTACCACGGGAGAGTGATTCGAAATAATCACGTTGCACACGGTGCTCCCGAGTTTATCATGCGATCCCCGTATGCTAACGATGAGTTCTAGCATAACCAAATAAGTACTTCATGTCTGGTTACCATGCGAACCATTTTATAGGCTCTTGTTTGCAAACCTTTTCAAAAAGTTCACAAAACACTTCGTAATAGTTTCGCCTAATAATTCACGTTACACGCATCAGCGCATCGACACGTACATAGCCGCCGCATGTCCCTGCGTGGCGGCATCTCGTTAATCCGGGGATAACGATTTGACGCTAACTTTCTTTCCGTTTAATGGAGACACCAAAAAAATTTAAAAAAAAAGATGTCAATACCATATGCTATATATATAGAGAAAAAGTATCACGGTTGCGCAAACACACCTAAAAAAAAGAAAAGATTGCCTACCGGATAAGGCGACACAAAGGGGGTACACTCGTGCCCGGACTCGGAGCATGTGTTTTGCGCGTTGTTTTCCAAGTCGATTAGCAGGTACGAAAGCCAAAGGTTCATTCTCATTGGTATTCATCACGCCACGCGCGCGGCGCCATGCCACCTATACTTTGACGCAATCGTTTTTTTTTTATCGTCACTCGGAAGTGGAGGAGGACTGTGCAGAAAGAACGATAGCCTCACATCCATCCGTGGCACGCACGCCAGAAGTATTAGCACGATCTATTCGAGGCACAGTACGCTCTACAGAGCCACGTGACACGCGGAAACGCATGCGCGGTCACGCTCGCAACGACTGCAGCCGTATAGCCCTACAGAACAGAAACAAGGCGATCACCTTCGCTCCTTCGGGTATAATTAAGCATGCTATCTATCATGCACGTGGCGTTCCTAACGAAGTATTGGCGATGTCATAGCTCAGAATCAACCCGCCGTTTTATAGCACTGCGACGTCACGGGTACATAGAGCGCAGCGGTAAGCAGTTGGATATAAGAATGTTTCATATTTATTTTTTGTTCGGAACGTTTGCCCAAGGATATAAAAAAATTATATTGCACAATGTACAATAGTACTGACGACATATACATCTCTAAGTCGGTTTCGGCAATACTCATCAGTATACGGCTAGGTGGTTGTTTGGCCCGTGGAGCAAACATCGCAGCCATGTGGTCACGTGGAATGAAGGCCCGTTGTTTAGAGGTGTCGCGTCGCCGGATCCGGTTAACGTCAGGGCAGGTCAATATCGTATAAGAATTCATGCGTGAAATCACGCATCTAATCTTCCGCAGACGCTATGGTGCAACTTGGTTGGCACTTTACTAATCTTAGCTAAATTATGTCCTTGTTAAAGCAGTCAATATTACCGCAGCTGTCCGCGTTAGAGTCATTGTTATAGCTGTCGTTGCTGCTGTAACTGTTGTCGTTTCTGTCCTGGTTAACTCGTGTGCAGCTATTGGCCATCAGGAGGAATGTGTACTAAGCAGTTCCATAGGCAAAAAAAAAAAAAGAATAAATCCAAGCAGGAGACATGCCAACATTCGTGGCTTGGTATGTCATACATAAAACAAATATTGCGGCCATAGAGATAGCAATTCGACAAGCGAGGAAAGAAAACAAGAAAAATAAAATTTGATAACAGTTATCGTCGTCCAGTGTTTACGGGAGCGCAATGAAAGCCAAGCTGTTGTTAACGTGCAGCTGTATACGTTGCGAAGGCGCGAGCATATAATGCCACGATAATATGCGTGCTCCATATCGGGCTGCATGCGCCCTTCCAAGGTCTCGCGAAGGACCCTCGTACAATGGCGCGAGCCGCTGACAATCCTTGGGCTTGACGAGATTGCTGCTAATTGATTCTCAGAAATGAACTTTGATTAAACCAGTCGATCGAAATTTGATGCCGCCTGTGCTCACGGCCTTCAGCGTTTAGTTACCTTCAACAAAACAAACAGACACGCCCGTCCCGGGGTGCAGACCTTCTGAAGGCTTCTTCCTGGCACGCTTGGCGAGAAATGGCTTTCATTGCGGTAACGAAGCAGTTATTTCTGGCAGCACGGGCACACAAGATAAAAATTGAAGTATATGCTGCAGCTGTACTATACCGTGTATATGACTCGTATGAATGCCCACGTATATGAATATATGAAGCCCCATGCTATATGAAGGCTCCCGTACAGCTAGGGCAGAAATTTCTAGCCGAGCTTTTGAGCCAAGCCCGTGAACACCAACTGCTAGAAAAGGGAAGTTGTAAAGTCAAGAGGAAACTTGTTCGGCGACTTGACTACAGGTAAATATCCGCTTAATGGGACGAATGGCTGTTCCCGCAGCCACCGGCAACACAACTTCACGCAGATGACAGCGGCATATCATCAAGCACGACAGCAGAGGACGGATCGACCGCGCGTCGGTGTGTGACCGCCTGTCAGCAACAAGTTCACGGTCACGCGTGCGCCCAGTCATCTCACCTCATCACCTCTGCAGTTTCATCGCAAGGAGTACACGCAGCATGACACGGACACTAGCGCGCGCGCGCGCGATGAATTAAAACAAACAACGTAACCAGCGAACTCTCCACCCTTTCCAAGCGCGTGGCGACGACCTACTTAAGAGGAGCGCATGGCGACTGCAGATGGTGAGGATGTGGGGGGGGGGCATTGAGCGTATCATGTTGCTCTGGCGACGACAAAGCGAGCTGTAGGCACATACACACGCGCTCAAAGGACAGAACGCGGAACGATGCCGGCGAGAAGACGCCACCGCGCCAAGGCAGAGTCGGCGAGGGATGGGGCTATGCAGCGCACCGCGCCAGGGCGGTCTCAATTCGCGCCGCCGCGGCACCATCCATCAGGGCACCGACAGGGCCACCGACGCAGACCGCGACTGGAGGACGCGCAGCGTCGACCGCGCCGCCGAGGCTCATCTGATGGACCGTCACCACGCTTGTCCCGCCGTCGACGACGACCGCGGCGATCGTGCTGCGGGCGGGCGGGCGAGCGCCCTGTTACGTAAACGCGATGCGCTGTCGGTATGTACGGGACTCGCGCATGGCACCTTGTCCGGGGGGGCCACTCCCCGAGTGCCTTCTCGGCTAAAGCCGCGCGCACGTCTCTGGAAGGAATGTATATATGCAGCACATCACCGGAGAAGATTGCCGTCCACTGCTTCTATTAGCGAGAGGGTGCGGCACCGCTCAAAATGGACCTTGTTGGGCCGGGTTACGCGCAGTTGTAGTTTGAGCTCGGCATTTCGCATCATCTGATCTTGACCTTATACGGAACTGAGTAGGCAAAAGCAGCGATACTGTATAAGAATTGTCGTTGTTTCCTTCTCGTGTCATATATACACCATCCATGCATGTCCATCACAGGTGGACGTTGACGTTACCCCCAAATAGATGCCGTAAGATCGCGCACGTCGTTGATTCTTGCTATACTAATGATAGCTCAAGCGTAAGGTGCGAATGTGCCACGCAGTTCTATCCCGTATCGGCTGGAGAAAGAGAAGTGTGTTCACAGTGAATTGTCACAGTGCCGAGCTGACATGCAGATCCAGCGTCAGCAGTGGTCGTTTCAATGAGCTAGCAAAGCTTCGAAGTTTGAGTATTTGCTCGGTTAAGCAAAATACGTACTTAAAGAAAATCGCGACCCACCTGCGTCACTTTCTTGCACTTTATCCAAAAGTAAATCCGCCGACAGTATGTACGTTAACGTCAATCAAATGGAGGAATAAAAACGTCGTCATGTATTAATTTACGGCTAGCTATGTTTACCGCTCATATAGGAGGTTGCGGCCAAGTACTGCACCAGGGTGGCCAATCCTGCTCTGGTGAGGGAGTGTGTTACCGGTTCTGGTCACCGGCATCAGGCCACACTCCAGGCCTGTTTATGCAATTTTATCAACACGCGGATTTTTTTTTTTTTTTTTTTTTTTTTTTTTTTTTTTAAATCCGGTGGAAAATTGCGCGGCACCGGGATTCGAACCACGGACCTCTTGCACGCGAGGCAAGAGGTCGGTGGCGTAGAGGTTCTACCTCTACGCCACCGCTGCAGCTCCCTGGCTCTCCCTGGCTCCGGACAGGCCGCCATTGGAATATGAACCTGGCAACGTTTAACGCAAGAACATTATCTAGTGAGGCGAGTCTAGCAGTGCTATTGGAAGAATTAGAGGGCAGTAAATGGGATATAATAGGGCTCAGTGAAGTTAGGAGGCCAAAAGAAGCATATACAGTGTTAAGGAGCGGGCACGTCCTGTGCTACCGGGGCTTAGCGGAGAGACGAGAACTAGGAGTCGGATTCCTGATTAATAAAAATATAGCTGGTAACATACAGGAATTCTATAGCATTAACGAGAGGGTGGCATGTCTTGTTGTGAAACTTAATAAGAGGTACAAAATGAAGGTTGTACAGGTCTACGCCCCTACATCCAGTCATGATGACCAGGAAGTCGAAAGCTTCTACGAAGACGTGGAATCGGCGATGGGTAGAGTGAAAACAAAATACACTGTACTGATGGGCGATTTCAATGCCAAGGTAGGCAAGAAGCATGCTGGAGACAAGGCAGTGGGGGAATATGGCATAGGCACTAGGAATAGCAGGGGGGAGGTATTAGTAGAGTTTGCAGAACAGAATAATATGAGGATAATGAATACCTTCTTCCGCAAGCGGAATAACCGAAAGTGGACATGGAGGAGCCCGAACGGCGAGACTAGAAATGAAATAGATTTCATACTCTGCGCTAACCCTGGCATCATACAAGATGTGGACGTGCTCGGTAAGGTGCGCTGCAGTGACCACAGGATGGTAAGAACTCGAATTAGCCTAGACCTGAGGAGGGAACGGAGGAAACTGCTACATAAGAAGCCGATCAATGAGTTAGCGCTCAGAGGGAAAATAGAGGAATTCCAGATCAAGCTACAGAACAGGTATTCGGCTTTAAGCCACGAAGAGGATCTTAGTGTTGAAGCAATGAACGACAATCTTGTGGGCATCATTAAGGAGTGTGCAATAGAAGTCGGTGGTAACTCCGTTAGACAGGATACCAGTAAGCTATCGCAGGAGACGAAAGATCTGATCAAGAAACGCCAATGTATGAAAGCCTCTAACCCTACAGCTAGAATAGAACTGGCAGAACTTTCGAAGTTAATCAACAAGCGTAAGACAGCTGACATAAGGAAGCATAACATGGATAGAATTGAACAAGCTCTCAGGAACGGAGGAAGCCTAAAAGCAGTGAAGAAGAAACTAGGAATTGGCAAGAATCAGATGTATGCGCTAAGAGACAAAGCCGGCAATATCATTACTAATATGGATGAGATAGTTCAAGTGGCTGAGGAGTTCTATAGAGATTTATACAGTACGAGTGGCACCCACGATGATAATGGAAGAGAGAATAATCTAGAGGAATTCGATATCCTAGAAGTAACGCCGGAAGAAGTAAAGAAAGCCTTGGGAGCTATGCAAAGGGGGAAGGCAGCTGGGGAGGATCAGGTAACAGCAGATTTGCTGAAAGATGGTGGGCAGATTGTTCTAGAAAAACTGGCCAGCCTCTATACGCAATGCCTCAAGACCTCGAGCGTACCGGAATCTTGGAAGAACGCTAACATAATCCTAATCCATAAGAAAGGCGACGCCAAAGACTTGAAAAATTATAGACCGATCAGCTTACTGTCCGTTGCCTACAAAGTATTTACTAAGGTAATTGCAAATAGAATCCGGAACACCTTAGACTTCCGTCAACCAAAGGACCAGGCAGGATTCCGTAAAGGCTACTCAACAATAGATCATATTCACACTATCAATCAGGTGATAGAGAAATGTGCGGAATATAACCAACCATTATATATAGCTTTCATTGATTACGAGAAAGCGTTTGATTCAGTCGAAACCTCAGCAGTCATGGAGGCATTGCGGAATCAGGGTGTAGACGAGCCGTATGTAAAAATACTGAAAGATATCTATAGCGGCTCCACAGCCACTGTACTCCTCCATAAAGAAAGCAACAAAATCCCAATAAAGAAAGGCGTCAGGCAGGGAGATACGATCTCTCCAATGCTATTCACAGCGTGTTTACAGGAGGTATTCAGAGACCTGGATTGGGAAGAATTGGGGATAAGAGTAAATGGAGAATACCTTAGTAACTTGCGCTTCGCTGATGATATTGCCTTGCTTAGTAACTCAGGGGACCAACTGCAATGCATGCTCACTGATCTGGAGAGGCAGAGCAGAATGGTGGGACTAAAAATGAATCTGCAGAAAACTAAAGTAATGTTTAACAGTCTCGGAAGGGAACAGCAGTTTACGATAGGTAGCGAGGCACTGGAAGTGGTAAGAGAATACATCTACTTAGGACAGGTAGTGACTGCTGATCCAGATCATGAGAGTGAAATAATCAGAAGAATAAGAATGGGCTGGGGTGCGTTTGGCAGGCATTCGCAGATCATGAACAGCAGGTTGCCATTATCCCTCAAGAGAAAAGTGTATAACAGCTGTGTCTTACCAGTACTCACGTACGGGGCAGAAACCTGGAGGCTTACGAAAAGGGTTCTACTTAAATTGAGGACGACACAACGAGCTATGGAAAGAAAAATGATAGGTGTAACGTTAAGGGATAAGAAAAGAGCAGATTGGGTGAGGGAACAAACGCGCGTTAATGACATCTTAGTTGAAATCAAGAAAAAGAAATGGGCATGGGCAGGACATGTAATGAGGAGGGAAGATAACCGATGGTCATTAAGGGTTACGGACTGGATTCCGAGGGAAGGGAAGCGTAGCAGGGGGCGACAGAAAGTTAGGTGGGCAGATGAGATTAGGAAGTTTGGAGGGTCAACATGGCCACAATTAGTACATGACCGGGGTAGTTGGAGAAGTATGGGAGAGGCCTTTGCCCTGCAGTGGGCGTAATCAGGCTGATGATGATGATGATGATGATGTTTACCGCTACGCAATGCTTCTCAGTACTGCCAATCTTTTTTTTTTTTTTCGAAATATAGTGACCAGAGGAAGTGGGCAGCCAACTGCAGCACTGCTATACACTACAGACACTCTCGCAACGCTTACAGACGGCGCAACCCTTTCTTTACCAGAAACCGACCGGCGCGCGGCATCGACAGACCCGTGTGCGCACCAGGTGTGTTTACGGGACCGTTTACGTACTCCTGACACCGGACGCACGCGCGGTTTCCGAAGAATATCACACTCCGACACTGGCATGGCGCCCCATAGCGGGAAAACGGTTAATTTTGTTGACGTGCCCGCGCGCTCCCGTCTCTCGTGAACCATAAATCAAAACGGCGGCGAGGGACGCCTTCTCATTTCGCGACAAGCATGTAATGACGGGCTCCTCGAAGACCACCGGGAACTTTTCTTTCTTTTTTTTTTTTTGGCAAGATTCGCGGCATCGTGTGTGCTGTGTGTCTGAAAAAAAGAACAGAGAGAGAGAAAGGAGGTCGCCGGTTTACCATCACTGCAACGCCTCACATTACTTCGACCGCGCATGAATCTCGGGAGGTTCAGGGAAGTTATCCGAGAGTGGTGCAACGCGTATGCACACGGCCGGAAGAAAGTCAAGGGCACACGCGTGTTTCAGGGCGGCAGTCACACAAAAGCAGCTCCCTCTCACCACGCGAGATCGAAAACAAAACAAAAGCGCGCGCGCGCCCCCGTGCCTGCAATTGCTGGCGATGAGTCAAACAGATTTCCTTTCTCTGTTATCCTTCTGCTCGTTCAAGCTGCCGCTGCTAAAGAGCTTTTCAGAAAGAACGGCGTGGCCTTCCGACGCACACATAAGACGACAAGGCACGCACGTCGAGACAGCCCCCCCCCCCCCCCCCCTACTTCGGCTTCTTCGAAACGTCGCTGGCGCTTACATACGCTCGATGAATCGGCCCAGCGCACAATTGGGCGCGCCGACAAAGGACTCCCAACGGCGGCAACCTCGACCCATTGTTGGGAGCTACCGCGCGCTTATCCGGCTCGCGTAGCGCGTTCGCTCCGATCTGGCCTTGGAAGGAAAACAAAAGAGGTTTAAATCTTGGCTCTCGCTCTTCCCCCGGTGCCGGGTGGTATCGATAAATAGACTTCAAGTTGGGGCCGCTATCAAGGCGCAAATGATCGTTAGTTGAGCCCTCAAAGAATAGCTGAGGCGTGAAGGACTGCAGGCTGGACGTATGAGTACAGTATAAACACTGGGGAATGCACGTATAGCATTAATTTCATGCCGTTTCGTAAAACAAGAAGAAATTAACGTACAATGAGCAACAAGTTATCACACTCCGCGAACCTTCCACCTGACTGCTTGCCAGCTGGCTAGTCTGTTGAGCGCATCACCGAGTTTTACAAGCGGTTTGCATTCAAGGTGTTTGTTATTCAAGGAAGGAAAGACGCGGTGAATTCAGGCTCCATGAAGAAACAGCGATAATAAGAAAGTGCCTGAAGAGCTCTCAAAATCAACGAAAGCGTGTCGTGGCCCACTACGCTCGCTTTAGACCACGCTAACGTGGGATAACAAAGATACAGGAAATTATAACAACAAAAAGGTGGGGAAATTTACAGAAATTTAAGAGTACGCGTACAAGAACGCATCCAGCACACAGAATGCGTAAGCACGCCCACGCGCCGTTAGAGACATCAAAATAGTAAGACGAAGGCCGGACCACAACGGGCGAATCTAATTTGCAGTCCAATCGAAAAGGTGAGCTAGGCTTCATCAGATGGCACACCAAGCGGCTGGCATATAGGCGTGTGAGTGCACCCACCGAAAGTGTTTCCATGAGCAAAGTGTAGTGGCGACACCGCATGCTCTTGGCGCAAACAACGAAAGCTAGCGAAGCGATTGTAGTGACCCTCGTTCCAAGTGAGCCCCCCTGCGCATATTCATAAACTGCTATCCGCAATCGCGAAGCTCTAAAACGTGGCCGCTGTGGCGAGCACGATACTTTGCAGCGGCCCACCCAGCGGGCTTCGGCGAAGGGGGCGCGCGACTCGAGCGCGTCGAGCATGCGCGGGGCAAGGGCGCGGACGAGACCTGGGAAGTTGAGTGCAACGCAAAGGCAAGCAACATCCGCAGCGTGCGCAGCCATGAAGATGTATGTAAATTCCCCGAGATGCTATACACCTTTAAGTCTCTTTACTTCGTGGACGGCCGGAGAGAGAGGTGCTGACTTTAGTGAAACACGGAGAAGATGGTTGCACCTAGCTGTCGGACGGCTGGCATACTACTGCCGCTGTTAGGTGAGAAATGTGACACAGTGATCGCACAAATAGACAACGGCACACACACAACCCACTGACGCGCACAGTCTAAAACCACTCTGAAAGTATCAATAAGACCTGTACATCATCTAAAGAATACTTTAGAAGAAGAGCCTTCGGTACACAGAATGTAAAAATTACGTGTATGAAAAGGTCGGAGTGCAGGCGCTAGGCGGTATTGGGTAGAATCAATGTGCGTGAAACGGGATCACAATAATTTCCATTTCATAGGAAATCGCCGTCGTGACTGGAAAACATCCCAGTGACGAAAAAAAAAAATTGTGTGCATCGCGACCTCCCGCGTTATTCGGGATTTCGTAAAGACGAAGGTCTCTGCGCTTGCACTCGCACAGTCGAACTCGGATGGGCGAACGGGCGCGTGTCAGACTTGGCAAATATACGCTCTCTCACTGCTCATCGCCGCATTCGGCTAGCTCTAACGGTGCGCCTTTTCTCCGCTTCCTGCCCCCGTTTACGCGGAGCGGGCACTGTACCCAACTGACAGTGACGGGCGAGACTCGAAAGTATCCGCACGGCTCGCGGAACGACGTCGACTCGTCGACCGCGGCTAGCCCCCGCACGGTGCCAGGCCGGGGCGCATGCCTGCACGTTGCCGCCGATGAAGGACTCCGGCGGGGCTGGCCGGCCAGCCGACCCACCGAAAGAGTGGCGAGCGACCGACAACCGGCCGACAAAAGCGTAATTACGGCGGCCGGCGCCGTAGCGGCGTGATTAATCGGACGCTTCCGTCGGTTAAGCGCCCAGTCCATCTCCATCCCAAGGCCGCTTGGCTGGCACTGCGTCGCACAGCAAGCCACGCGAGCGCGCACCTCCCCCCCTCTCTCTCTCTTTCAGTCCTATCCGCTGTCCCGTATACATCTGAGCGCGCGTTCGTGAATCGTTCGTACGTTCGTATACACTTGTAATGCGTAGTGCCGCTGTCGCTGGCCGCAGAGTTGGTTTTTCGCTCCGAGTGGCACGCGGCGCGCGCGCGCGCGCGCGCTCACAGCCAGACGAGTGCATAAAACCACCGCGCGGCTCGTGTGGCATTACAGACTGGCCCGTATAGCCTCGCAGCGAGAACGTCCTTTGTTGTGCGCCCCGCGTAAGCTACAGCGCGCGAGCGGGCGCGCGCGCGTGTAGGCAGATTTATCTGCTCAATCGAGCGGATAATGCGCCGCCACTGTGATGCAAATGAGCCTTTCCGGCCCCCTCATCAGCCACGGCGGCCGCGGCAGCAGCAGCAGCAACAGCAGCAACAGCAGCTTCGCCTATAAGGACAAGTCCCCTCCCTCGGGTGTCCTCTGGCGATATAATGACTGCCTGTAAATTTCGCTCGGCACTGAAGTCGAATTTGCGAGGTTCGCGCGCTGCTCAGTGTGGCCTCAATCCACCGCGGAGCGCGCGCGCAAGGTGAACACCGAGGAACACGAGAAAGCGTTGAAGCAGAGACAAATAAAGCGAGTGGACAAAAGCATTAATTTCCGGCTGTAACCATCGTAAACAGCATAGACCGTGCTATGTGAACAGTCAACTTCAAGTGACTTCGCATTCCGAATAGCGCTGACCATAATATTCTCACAGGCGGCGCCAACTATATAGGTTCACCAAACCTTTTACAGACACTCGCTGAATAAATTCTTTAGCGGGCTTAGCGTAAGAACGTGAAGAAAACTGTGCAGTGCTGCAAGGTCCGCCGGAAATTTCAGCGTCAACCTTTCGGCTATGTACACGGTATACGGTATGAACGTTCTACTAATAATATATAAAACCGTTAGTATCAGTATCCACTTGGGATAACGTACGTTCAATGTTTTTGAGCGATGAACGCTGACTATAGAGAGAGCAAATGAGTAACACCCGAGATAACGATTACTTACCGGTATATACGCTGAATACAGTATAAGAAAAACGCCGATGAGAAAATGAAGACCCTATCAAAAGACGATGACGACGGACAGCGGTTTAGCGTGTTCTGTGTCTAACGTATAACAGCCCGTGTTATATGAAAGATCAACGTTCAACTATTTCTCTCAGTGACACTGCAGTAATACGGACATTAGCCACTTGTAAGTTCTTTCGCAACCGCGGTGGCTTAAGAGAGAGAGACAAATAGAAGATTAGGAAAAGCAGGGAGCTTAACCACTTCATGCACAAGCAGGGGGGCCTGATCCCGAATTGCACTAATGTATCTGGTCCTTTTCAGTGCAGTGCTCATGTTTCATACGTCCCGCATTACAGCATAATCAAGCAAAAGCCGATATCATGCTAATAAGTCACTTTCATGAGAACAAGTGATGCCCCCAAAAAATGACTTGCATGTTTCAGGCTTGTCTGTTCGAAACCAGCACATTCCTTTTTTTTTTTTTTTTTTTTTTGTCTGGCGATATCAATGAGAATTGCAATCGAGTGCATTCGAGAGGACCACGACACTTGGAACGTTATTGCTTTCTCGCCTGTTATCTATTCTTCCGTTCGTCTCTCTATCTGCGTTTACTTTATGCCGGAAGCATGTGACCGTGGAATGCCCCTTCGCTTTGCGCCGAACCCGGCCTACTCAGTCATAGTCTATGGTTGCGTGTCATGAGACGTAAGACAATAAGAAGAACGAAGCAGAACTCAGAAGATCCACAGTTAACGTTCTTTTTTCTTGTTCTTTCTTTTTTTTTTCCTTTCATCTGTGCTTGCTCATCCAAGCGTCATGAAGTCCCGAACTTCCATTTCCCTCCTTCTCATCCTTACTTGCGACCACTGCAGGAAGCAACGGATTATCGAAAAGCAACCCCGAACAACCCCCCCCCCCCCCCCTACACACACACACGCTCTTACGACATCATAAAACGGCTCGAAATTCGGCTCGATCGAGTGGCTGCTGCCCATTCACGCTGATCTAAACGACCGTGGGCGACTATCATTAGCGCAGCTTGCGCTCGTCCTCTGTCTGGCCTCCTCACCGGAGAGACAAGGCAAGAGAAAGGGCGGTGACGGACGGTGGAGACAAACCTGGACACTTGGCCCGACAAGCAGTTCCTTTTCCTCCTCCTCGCGCAAGAACCGGCGGAGGCTGCGGCGGTCGCACCAAGTTGTGTGTACGCATTACACGCGCATTTCGACGAGTGCACGGCGATGCCCGCTGCTTCCTCCCCCCCCTCCCCTCCCCCAAACCAGCGCGTGCGTGCGAGGCTTGCAGTGTGCGCGTGGGACGGTCAATTAGCGCTCGCCGCGCGAGCTATCGAGGGGCGGCGATAAATCCATTCAGCGGCCGAAGGATTAATCGAAGGACGCCGCCGCTCTCAGCACGGTTGCGTGCTCTCGTTTATACTATACACACGCGCACCACCGTACTCTTCCTGCTCCATCAATTTCTCTCTCTCTCTTTCTTTCTTTTATTTTGTTATTGCTGTTGTTGTCTTCCCCATCTATCTATCTCTCTCTCTTTTTTCGCGGTTTTTCATTGAAAGTGCTCGCCAACGACATGTATAGCGTTCAATACAGGGTGTGATATAGGCCTTTCAAAAATCATTTGCCCTCGCTCGCGTAAATGAAAATGAATAGTTAAGCAGCCGGTAGCACCCGAAAGCTTCGCTAGATGATGTCGATAAGTTTGTAATTTCATCTAGCTGCCGCCTTAAAATGTGCTCCTTGTTTCTCGACCGAGAGATTGTGTAGAGCTGTCACTAAGGGGAAAAAAAGAAAGAAAAGAAGATCGAAGAGTGAGATGGTACGAAATTAAAGCTTTATATTATATATATATATATATATATATATATTCCCCTTCATATTTCTAAGCATCCGGTGACCTCGGAGGGAGAGGTCGGCGCGCTGACACAAACGATGTACAGGTTCTTCGACCCAAAAGCGTCGGTAAATAGACTCCGAGAAGTTCCCACTTCAACGCAACTTTGGCGAATTCGTGGGATATGATCGGGCGCACTTACATGCGAGATCGTGTCCTAGGTCGCTCGAAATGGGCCCACTGCGAAACGAGGCACATGCTACACAGCACAGCATGCTTAATTGCTACCATGCTAGAAGCGTGTGACGAGAGGCACAAGGGTTTTCGTTGAACGCACCTCCGTATACGAAGGCACACCTTATTAAAGACTATGCACATGAAACTGGCAACCGTAGAATGTATCATTAAGAAACAGACCACAAGGTGGTCGAGCGCCATTGATAATGTTCGTTGCCACTGATTAAACACAACTTCAGGTCGAAGACCTACATCAGCAACGAACCACGCTAAAATCGGAGAAGAGATTGTTTTATTTATCATTATTTTACATCTCATTCGTAAAATTTCACTTCTCATTTCACTCGTAAAACTATACTGCACTATGCATGCAGAAGCCGGTCTTGTTAAAAAAACAGGCGGCGGCGATGGTGGTGTTGCAGCAGGCGGGGTTAGCCTGGCATACATGGGCGGCAATTGTTCTGTCTGAGCCTCCTGCAGTTTCGACACCTGGTGACACACATAGTGACACTCACATGTGAATGTCACTATGTGTGTCACCAGGTGTCGGAAAGTCCCGTGTCTCGCATGAAGGCAATCAGCAGTCGTTGCACTCGATCTCTTGCTGATTGTCGCGGGCCCTCCGGGGAAAACGGCGTCTTCAATGGTCCTGCGCATAAGACCACTCTTTTGCAGGCTGTCGACCATCGCACTTCTTTCGAACTGCGGGCTAAGCCAAATGAAATGTTCGATGTCGCCGATATCACCACAGAAGGAACAGAGCTGGGACGCGCATCGTCCATTCTTGAGTAACCAAGCCAGGGTAGTGTACGCGGTGTGGGTTCTGATGCGGTACAACGGCGTTTCTTGGCGAGTAATTTCACGCGTCACATAGGCTTCGTGTGGAATATTGTGAATCGCCCTAAAGTGATTGCGGATTGCATCCTTGCAGTTCTGAAAGATGTTTGGAGCTAGCACTTTTGGCACACATGTCAGCGCTAGGCGTGCAAGAGCGTCATCATTCTTATTTCCTTCAATTCCTACGTGGGATGGGATCAAGTGAAGTTTCGCATCAAATCCATTTCCCGTTAGAGTTTTAATAAGTGCCACAGATTGCCTTGCAAACTACTCTCGAGGTATAGGCCACGCTGTAATCGGTCTGACGTTGACTTTGAGTCCGTCAGCACCACGAAGTCTCGCGCAGAACAGGCGCGTAGTTTTCGCAATTGCTACGATCCAGGGAGCCAGACCATGACACATTAAGGGAGGGTATACAGAAAAACAGGCAACTCAATTTTCGGTACCGGGTAAATGAGCACGTACTGCACTGACACCAAACACACCTAGTCGCAATACTCGCAAATCTGCAGTTTCTATAACCGATACCGTATAAAGCATACAAAACATAGGCTTCGGGTAAATAGTGCGCCTTCTGTTATACGGCGACTCCAAGTCTCCTGGTTTAGTTCTCCGATAATAACCACTCTAACCGGACGTCAATGAAAGCGGGACTCCGTCCAGACAACAGCCGATCGAAGCATCCAATTAATGCTGGAATGAGGCCTCCATCCTTCGCCCGAATCCAGCCCGCGGTGCAATCGCCGGTAGAAGGATAGCACATAGAAGGAGACTCTGTAACCTGGATCGAGATCTCAGAGCAGGCGCGGTGGACGAGTGTGAGTGTTCCCTATAACAGCGGTGCCGCATACACGTGCACGGCGGCGCGACGACGGGGAGCCGTCCACACCGGCTCGGACCGGTGCGTCCTGCACGAACCATCCTCGCGAACGGCGGCAGCAGCGAGCCAAGCGAGTCTGCTCCCGTTTCGTCGACCACCGGCATCCCGCTCATAAATCAAGCGCTGCGGCGATGGAGCGGCGCCCCGCTTCACTCCTGCTCGCCGCGTAATAACCGTCTCGAGGAGGTCTGACGACGTGGCGCGGCAGCGGTCTACTGTGCCACCGAACAAGTCCAGTGCGCGGCTACGTGTGTATGCGTACATACTATAGTGCTCCAGGTGCCTCCGCCACCGTTGTTATAAGGACATTCATCGTCTGCGCCCTCTTCTTCTCGTCTGCCTGTCTCCCTTCTCGCTCTTTTGTCTTCGGGGAAACCCTTTATGCAAATGGCCGGCGCGGCCACTCCCTCATAAAGGAGCGGTGCGGAACCAAGCGCGCGCACAAAGACACACACGGCCCCAATCGCGCGCACTTTTTCTTCGCCGGTGCGATTCACCGCTGCTGCAGGAACGATTTTTCTCTTTTTCGCGGCAGCCATTTCGACGCAACTGCGGTGCCGAAGGAGACGCGAGACTCTCTTTTCGTTCGCGGCATACTTTCGCCGACCCCGAAATACTGAGCGCCAGCTCGCCGCAGAGTCGGACGCGTATACAGAGAAATCTACCGCGCGAAACAATGAAGAAGGGACTGCAAGCCGACAATGACCGGTTGTGACGTCACAAAGTCGACATTAGCCCGTCCAGCGTACGCGGCGCGCTTTCGAAAAAGTTGCGAGCGATTTCAGTCGAGCAGAGCGATTCTTATCTAACGATACAGACGTATACCCGGCACGCAATGTCCTTCCTCCCATCGAGTCTCCCACACCCCGTTCCGAAGTTCTTTCAACCCTTCTAATCCAAGGACGCGAAGAGGTATCGATTCTTTTTTGTTTTCTTCTTCTATCTGATCTTCTTGCATATTCTGTGCTGCGAAGTCTCCACCGTGTGAAAACGGGCGCTCCGTGCGAAAGAAGCAACAGCATTGCAATTATATGAACATCGAAACTCCATTAAGCGTTCACAAACAAAGGTGCGCCACTTGGGGACCAAACAGCCGAGTATACGAACGCTGCAAGAAACAATTTAGAACGACGATCAAGGGGGGCTCCGCGGGAGAGCTCATTGGGGTTCGCGCTAACCAAAAGTACGAATGGCCACAAACAAAGGCACGCTTCTGCTATTTCTTCATGCGCTGCGCAGCCTCTGGCGAGACTGTCCACCCGCGGCGTCCAGCGAACGTGATGTGCCGGCCGCGAGCGCGGACGGAAACTGAGGCCGCGGCCATTGGCTATGCGCATAAACATGAGCCATCTGTCATCGGTCCGCTGCGCGGGATCGTGAAGCGGGAGATGACGCCGCTGTAACCTTAGACGCCTCAGCACCGCCGCAGGTTGGTGAATGAACGCTGCTTTAGTTCGGCTCCTCTCTTCGCCACGCCACCCGAGGTACTACCGAGGCTCGATTGGCGTCTGCTCATGCGCGCGGAAACTTATATACAAGTACGCGAAACGCGCGCAGACACACAAACACACAAATACAAGCTGTAGCACCGTCGCATTGGCAATATGCGCGTACACTTTCGCATACTAGAACTTCAGCTTTGGAAAAAACGATAACAATTTTTTAGCTCCTCATGGCCCGCTCTCTGCCCTTTTTAGCCGTGAATTTCAGTACTACGAAAGTACATGCTCTGCTGATTTCTATCGACCATTGCGGCGCATCGGTTCCCGAGACACCCAGACGGCTTTCACATTGCCACGCGAGCTGCGCACGTCGCAAAATTAATAATAATAATAATAATAATAATAATAATAATAATAATAATAATAATAATAATAATAATAATAATAATAATAATAAAGGAATAGTGCCGGTAATGCTGAACGGACAGTAATGCTTTAATATACAGTTGAAACTCGATTTAACGAAGCTAGCGATGATCACACCCTACTTATTTCGTTAAATTGGGAAGTTCGTAAAATTAAGAAAGGAATTTTTCGGTCCTTCGAAATCTAATATTGTAACGTAGCGACTCGCAAAGGCTATCGCGGCATTGTACTTGGCGCTAATCCAGCCATCTGTCGCATAAACAATGACATAACGAAAGCAACCACCGCCGATCCCTATATACCGTGTCGGTGTTGAGTCGGCTGTTCCGTGCATGGGTGCGGCGTGCAGCCTCGTCAAAATAAGGCTAAGGATGAGACCATGGCGCCTAGCTAGATGTTATATACACGATAGCTTTAGAGCACACCTTCGAAGATGAACGCGTTTGTGTCAAAATTAGAAAGAAATCACCGCTTTCTTTACTCATTTATTTCAGGAAGAACTTCGCTAAATCGAGTTCTGCCAAGTTTGTTTCGTTAATTTGGGTTGATTATAACATTGAACCCTACGGGTACCAGCCGGGGAACGTAAATTTCTTTGTTAGATAGGGAACTTCGTAAAATCGGGTTTAGTTATAGATCGAGATTGAACTGTACAAGATAAGCATGTGCAAGAGAAAATTGGGGCGTTATTGCGCAAGAGGAAAATAAAAAAAAACGTCTAAGGCTTTCTGGGAACAATTAAGCCCTTTAAAGCTGTATTACTCTCTGTTTCAAACATATACAGTCCAACGCGTTTGCTTGCATTCACATTTAACGAATACAATTGCGCTGATTTCTCTGCGTTCGAAACTGAGAAGACACGTATGGGCACCCTGTGTGCATGCACCACTGTGCATGGGAACTCTCTACTGTTTGCCTTTGACATCTCCCTCTCTCTTTCAATCCCTCAACCTCTTTCCCCCGTGAAGGTTAGCCAAAAAAGGTCGTGCGTCAAGACAGCTTCTGTGCCTGTCGTTGTTTTCACTCTCCTTCTTTTTGTTATTATGCGTCATATACCATGAGAGAGATGGAGAAAACGGCTATAGGAGGGTAACCAGAACAAGGCGCGGTTTGCTATTCCACGGAGTGGAGAAGGAGTTCTAAACCGAAAGCGAGAGAAATAGATGAGTACAGGCACGTTAACTGCGCCAAAATTAAAGCGCCAGAACCAGTGTTACACGTTCGATGCTTCTAAGTTACCTCTTATGAAACGTTAAGATCGGGCGAAGGAAGCCGCGGTCTTGCCTCGTGTCATCAAAGTAAGCGGGCGTATAGAAAGGCTGTGGGGTCAGCCGGGGGCGAAGTTACCACACCTACGTGTAACCTGGCGCCGCCCAGCGTTAAACGACCGCGCTTCGCCTTATCTGACCCACCCCTTCCATGAAACGCTCCCGGACAAATTCTGGATTCACGCGCCCGCTATATATCCTAGAAAGAGCTTCTGCCACACCACAGGTCATCAGGACAGCAAGAACAGGAGGCTTCGAACGATCCAGCATCGTTTCCACCCGCATGTTGCGACCAAGATACCTCTTCGGAGCGCGAACGTGTCGAACAAGAAAAGCCACTTCGCGCTACAGTGTGTAGTATATACGTATATATATATACACACGGGTCGGTCGCGTGAATGCAGCATTATGTAGGAGGACCGTGGGCGTCCCGATGGGCCGATGTGTCGCGACGCGCGGTGGCCATTTGAGGCAAAAAATACCGGTCATCGAGCAAGACGCGGCGATATTTCGCGGCCGAGCCGTTACAAATGGCCACCGTTGGGCAAAAATAAGAAGAGAGGTGAGGGGCCGGCCAGTGGGATGGAACTAGCGCGCGGCAAACGATGCAGAAAAACGAGCCGACACAACCACCGGCGTTCTACAGCGGCGAACGCGCTCTCTGCGGGTGCAATAATGGCGAGAAAACAAAGGGAGTCCCGCGAGCTCTCCGTTCGTTTTGGGCAAAAGTCGTGACTGGAGAGGAGGTGGAGAACACAGGGGGAGAAACTCGCCCACAAGCAGCACGCTTGACATGCGCAAAGCGAAAGCTTCGTCTTCTTCTTCTGCCGTTGTTCTTTTTTTTTTCATTCTTTTTCTTTTCTTACTTTCCCTTCTGCTTTGCAGTCTCACATCTTCAGCTATAGAGCTTCCTCAGGTGATTAGAAAGCTGCGGTAAAGAAACGGCGATAGGAAAGCACAGAGCGAGGAAAGGACGGCATTGTTTGTTTTCCTTTTGAGAAACAGTTTCGAAGATTTGACTGCAGTACAATAATGTATGGTATACAAATGGCCTTACGAGGTTCCTATGAAGCTAATAACACGAGGAATCGTGGTGGGAGCTTCACGCGTAAGAGTCTTTATGTGCGTGTTACGGAGCAATGCACCTTGAAAGTTAACATCCCTTGCGTTATGCGTTAGATCTTTTGAAGTTGCGCTTGTTTCTCCACAACTTTTTCCTTTTTATTTTTTGAACAGGATTCGCGTAAGTGAAATGATTAAGGTTCAATACACGCTCTGACAGTCATAAAGAAACAAGATCACCACGTTTGCGTGCGGAAATGCGCTGAAAGATGACTTAGCTTCGCATTGCGTATACGCCGTTAACACTTAAGAAAAGCTGACTAGCTCGCCAGCGCTTCGCTCAGCAAACAAAAAGGTAAACATTCAAATGAAAACTCGCATGCGCAAGTGCTGTAACGCTAACCGGTTTCAAAAACAAAATCTCTCTAGGCGCTGCACTCATTTGCTTGAAGCGACTGCACCAGATAATTCTGAGTGGAAGAAGTACATATCGCCGAATTATCCCCACATGAAACTACTTGATGGGCGGAATGGTAATGAAATATTCATGACGCATTACGAGCGAAGGCGCTCGCTTATAGCGAAACCAACTCGAATGATGCCACTTACATGCAGTATACATAGGCCCCTTGCACTGACTCTACAAATCACCCTCCTGCATTATAAGGCTATCATAAGGGTATCGAAACACGGATGCTTATCACTGACGACGATACAGACGACAGTGTTCGGGATAACAAGGCAACTTGCTTCGACTTCCGGATTCCCCTCCCCTCTTCGGCCTTTCTTGCTTTATTCTTCTACATCTTGCACTTTCAGATGTTATGTGCACAATTTTGTGAAAATTTGTATGCAGAGTCACGGCAGGAACCAGTCGCATTATGGGCGCCTAAGGTCAGAAGCGACATCGCAACCTCTAACGGGTTTGTGAGAGAGTGTCGTAAATTCTGCTGTGACATCCCCGAGTTTAGGCTGTACGAAGATGTGTCGCACGCGCATAAACTTCAGCATAAGGGAGGCGGTTGCCTAACGCTTTCTGATGGCTTCCCCAAGACCGTGCAAAATTAGTATGTGACGCCGAGCTCGTTACTTGTATGGGCAAGAGCTGTAGACAGCCGGCTGCAAGCTGTGCAACGAGACCCGATTTCCCGGCGCCCTTTCTTCGCTACGAAGTTGTCGCATGCAAACTGACGGAGTACACGAGAACACTGTGATACATCGCAGTGTTCTCGGTATACCGAGAGTGGTTCCACTCTCGGTATACCTAGAGTGGAACCACTCTTCCCACAAGCTGCGTGCCTCGATGGTTCGCAGTCGATGGCGCGAAAATTGAGTGATTCTTTTTTCATTTCAATCAACTCCGTTGAGACGATATACACGTCGTCTCGCACTCAACCGACAGCCATTCACGATATCTTTGGAATTTAGACAACGCAGCTTGCACGTGGTTTCTTTTCCTTTTCTCCTGGTTCTCCAGAACAGGATTTTATATATATGCGTGTACCCCTGAGAATTCATGACTTCGCTGCCACTCTTCCCCGCACTTATAATCTCACTCGATTTCAATAAACTTTCTCTTCGACACGGTGTATAGCCGCGGTGCTCTGGTCGCATCTGTATAAGCGCGCTGTTGGCCTTTCTTTCTGGGGAAAAGGATTCCCGTAGGAATCGTAATGTTTTGCAGGGAATATATCCGACATCGAGAAGAAGTCGCAGCAGAACTACTCTCAGAAATGGGAGTATCAGCAATACTAATTGCATTCTTTTTTCTCGAATTTGTGACGCGCAGATAAGTGTGCTTCTTCTCGATATTTCACAAATATCTAATGCGTCGCACCACGCTGAGGTTATATACTATATAGTTTCTGAGCCTGCTTTATAGCGCACATCACCCGCCTTGGCATAAAGAAATGGTCTGCGTCAAGATTTCCCACCAATACGATTCTGCATGGGGAAGTCTGAAGAAGCGCGTGCTATTTATATACTCCATTGAGTTGTTGGCAGTACACGAGAAAAAGCTTCAATTTATTGTCAGAAACTGCAGCGGGGAATGTTTCTTTTTTTATGTTAATTTACAGCGTGTTTTTTCATTCAGATTATCACTTAATTGAATACATTCTGACCACACTGTAAAACAACTTACACCCTCAAAAAATGAAAAGGGTGCAAATTATTTTGCGGCGAGAGAAAGTTCTCTCGTCGACACCGGCCAGTGTGCATAACGCCTGACGGCGTTGCTTCACGAGGCTGCTGGCACGACGATCGCGCGAGAGGCGTGCCCGTTTGTCGCGCATTGTCGCCACGGAGACTTAATAGGGTCACCAGTGTGACTTGGTCGCGCTGGAAACTCGGTCACGCGTGCGGCTGCATTTTTTTTTTTCTTCCCTCGAAATTCAAGGCTGCCCGTCAGTCACGCGTCTCATAAGGCGTATCAATGTAGCATTATCGCCGCAGAGCGAGGCGGGGCAGATTTTCTCAGTGTTGACTCTAACGACATTTCGCGCCGAATATGTATGGAAATGCTGCGTCCTTGAACGGTACAGCTGGTCGTGAAATTCAGCCTCTGCGATAGCGAATTGTCTTTGTGTTCTTGTGTCTCTCGGCATGACGCCAGGTACGCAACAAGAAGAGAGAGAGAGAGAGAGAGAGGAAAATGGAAAGAAAATAAAAGGAAGAGAGAAAACGACGTCGACAAAATAAAACCTCAGAAACGTGCGTGTGATAGACATGTAAGCCCTGGCGAATAATAACGTTTCGTGGTGCCTTACGTTCAAAAGTCACAGTTTGACTACGAAGCACACCGATGTTATAGAGGGCCCCACACATAACGGTCGGTTACTTCAGCTTCTGCACTGAAAACATTCACCGAGATCTCCGTACAAGAGCTATGCTGCACTGTGCGCTCCCTATCGGCATGCAGCCTCTGTACGCGGGACACGGAATTCATGACCGCGTGCTCGTCAGTATATAGGGCGTCGTACAGACACCGAACCGAAAAATCTAAGGCGCGACGTAAAAGGAACTGCAGACCACTAATTTACACGGTCCCGCACTCGCTTAGTTCTCATTCCGGCGATGTGCCTCATTTGAAAAAAAGAAAGAAAGAAGCACGATGACTCGAAGAAAATATGAAACGTTTGAGAAGTTTTAGTGGTTACCTTTGTAAAACTGCTGAACCGAGCAGCGCGGCATAATGAGGAAAGTTCACTTGACACTATATATACGTAGAACCTGGCTGTGGCTCACACATAACACCACTCGCGATGCTGCTCCTTGAATCACTTGGTGCAGCAGTCGTCGATAGGAAAGCGCTCGACAGGATCATTAGCGAATTGTCTCTCGCACAAATGGACGCACGCACGACGCCTTTTCTTCTCTTTTACCGCAAGAAGTCATCCCGGCTGCCCGCGCACAACGGCATGGAAAAGAGTGCGCAAAGTGGCTTCCTGTACACCAGCGCGCGGATGTCATCTCCCTCCGACCCGCCACCGTATCGAATGGCCTTTTATTCCGCCAGTGTCCAGCGCAACGAAGAGGACCGTACCTCGAAAACCCTTTCGCGCAAAACAGACCAGAGCGCCGAAGAAGAAGGGGGGATGGAGAAGCGGCGGTGGGTATACTGTGAATTCGTCCACGTGTCTTCGCGTTTCGGTCTGTATGTATAGTTTCGAGCGTCCGCATTTTTGTTAGCAAGGGGGCCGACAGCAGTGGACCGCGGCACGACTTCGGCCAGTGATAGATCACCCCGCCGCCGTATATACACACTACCATACAAAGCCGCGCCGTTAATGACGCGTGCCGTTGCGCCTGCGCTTCCTGCAGGCTACACAGCCACGAAGGGTTCTCCGAGGCCCCGCTTCCGGCCATTTCCGAGCCGCGAGCTCGGGCTCACTTCCGGTTTCGCTGTTGTGCCGAGCTCGTCGTCCGATGACGCCGGAACTGTGCGTGTCTGCGCGTGTGTGTGTGCGCGCGCGCGCAAGCCGCGGCACCCCCATTGTTGGAAGAGTCGGGCAGCGCCTTTGCACGACCGTCCGAGCGCGCCAATATATCGGCCCTCATTTGTTATTCTTGCCACTGTCTGGCGAGGCTGATATACCCTATACGCTGCATGGCGCGCGACCCACTGGTATATAGCTGCGTGGAGGAGAGCGCGTATGTAGAGTAAAAGTAAGCCCGTGCTGGCCGCCCGTGTGCATACAGCGTGTTCTTGCGAGAGCTGAATTTCAGCACGTGCCCGATCGCGTTCGATCGTGTATGCAGAACGTATTCATAACGGCAGTTCGGGCTCGACACGTGCCGTTAGATTTTACGCACCGGCTTCTGAGAGCAGTGGCGAGTGCCCTCCTTTACAGGCATGCCGGAAAGCGCTGCAATGGCGATACCCAAACCACTGTAAGTACTGCATGCCGCCAAACTGCTTATACAGCTATAGATAATTGTTGTACGTACAAATCCGCTTGGCGTTGCGTAAAACAGGGATAACTCGGCCGCACAGAAGGAGATAAAAAGAAAAGAAAGACTTGCCCATTAACTAGTAAACGAGAACTTCTAATTGAAACCTTGCTTTTGTTTATTCGACTGCATCCCCTTGTGCTCCTTTCCTGAAGCATTTAGAACGCGAAGATAACACCTTAGAATTTCAAGGTACCGGCCTCACAGGACTGAAATTGAAACGGTTTGTGCACGACTGGAGAAACTATGCGACGCAAAGCCGCGGCATTTTCCCCAGCTGATTTGCGGTTATAGCAAAGGTGGTTAGTGGGGACGTATAAAGTAGCAGGCGCGGTGGCGTTGTGCGATTAGGGTGATTACGGGGCAGGACAATTTGTTACGAGAAAGGAATGGCGCAGTTCCGAGCTGATTCCGTGTTCGCGTTTAGCTGCATATGCAGGCAACGAGTTCGCGGGGCGCAGACGGCAGGCAGCAGCAGTCACTTTTGCTCTCGATGAGCCACAAATCGCTTTGGACCACCCACGGCAGTGGTGCTGGGCATTCATGCTGAACTGCGTTTATTCCTAAACAATAAAAGAGGCAAAATTTGTGGAGAAGCCACATGCTAATGACCTTTGTAGAAAACACAAATTTTGAAGCTTAGCTCTGCATCGAAAAATTAAAAACGTCAAAGAGAAAGAAGGCCTCTCGCTCAACGATCTCGTTTGACCAAAGGACACCGTGGCATTAAAAGACAAAAAAAACGTATTTAATATTGCGGTTTTGTTGGATATAGGTCGGATATACGGGTATCTGCATTCTCGGATATATATATATATATATATATATATATATATATATATATATATATATATATATATATATATATATATATATATTATCCACAAATGAGCGACTTTACTTTAAAGCTCATTTACTTTATCAAGTTTAAGGAATCAGGAGATGTCGACAGGTACTCATATCCATATTTAATGAATATATTCATTTAAATGGATTGGTATTTTATCATCAACAACTTTGTTCTTGAAACCGTTCAACAGCGCTTTCTGAAAACAGGTCATTCAAGCATGATTGTTTTGGTTTCCCAATAAAAAAAAAATGTTCCATGGCTTGTCTATGGCTTGCGCTGTCTGCGTAACAAGGTACATCCGGTGATGGCAATCACTTGTTAGCGATAAATCTGATCGATTTTTGACAATGGAGCTCTCTTACTGAGTATTTATCCCCTCCTATGTTTTACAGAAGAAACCGTGGCGGAACTATCTGCGAGTCGAATCATAAGTAGTGTGACGGAGATGTTCACTTCTGGTGGCATGTAACGAACCTTTAAGGCAACGTTCTCATACTTAGCTGCCCCCGACACCACCTCAACCTCACATTTCCTTTGTGTCATTTTACTTCTCCGTTCGGTCATGACAACTTGAGCTCCTCGCAACGACTCTCTGCAGCGAGATGTCGCTAGCCTCGTGCGTACGCCTTTTACGGTGAACTGAGCGAAGGCTTCAACGAGCGCCGACACGAAGAATGAAAACACGATACGTGAACACTCGCGGCCAGGTCCACGCGTCCACGCGTCTTCCATGGCCCGCGGGAATCAATCAGCAAGATTTCTCTCACGCAAGCGAAACCCGGGAATCATAGAAGAAGCGTGGCGTGAAAGCGCGCAAAACGCAAGTACGCACGCACGCACGCACGCACGCAATCTGCCCAACAATCGATACGACGGGGCCCCCGCGTACAAACGCACACAAGCCCAGAGAGATCGAACTTGTTCCACTTCCAACCGACCGCACTGGCTAACCGCCGCGGCTAGCTTGAGAGAGGGAACACAAGATAGCCGAAGTCTTAAGAGGTATACAGGTAAGCGAAAACAAAGCGCTAGGCTACAAAAGAGCGCTCTCTCGACCACGCAGGGAACACACACACACACTCGCAGGTACGCACAAAGCCGTTGCGAAACCCCCCCTCCCGCCACCCACTTCCGTGCTGGCAACGAGCATTGGCGTATTATACAGGCCACCGAGCAATTATTCGCGCAATCCGTCCAGAAGCTCAGCGCCGAACCTCGGACAGCCAAGCCAACCAGCCAGCCATCCGCGTAGTAGCCGTGTGCTCGGCTCCCACACGTCGCTCCCAGCATGCGCTGCTCAGAAGATTCCCGCTTCGCGTGGTTCGACCTCAGCCGCTCAGCGGCGACGCAATGCAGCAGCAGCAGCATTGCGGTGGCCGGTGTGCCTTATCACTGCTCGCTCTACATCTATACGGTGCGCTTCGTACGGGCGGCCTCCGCACTAATCACTCAGGCGGTTACAGTCACCGTGGTATATACGCGAGGGCAGCTCGCAGCCAATTATGCGGCCCTCTCCGGCGGCGGTGGCGGCACGCGAGACTGTCCGTATACATATACGCGTATACTCAACGGATGGCTACATGACGTGCCTCCGAGCATACGTATAGCCTACGGGACAGTATACGCGCGGGAAATCTGCGGGCGGCACGCGGCACGGACTGCTTTGTGCGCCGCGGCGAAGGCAAAATAAGAGACCTCGCGAGCGCTGCCTGCCGAAGATGGATTCGGAGCCCGCAAGGCCGAAAGCATTGTTCTGGGGGGATTCGAGGAGGCTGCCGAGGTGGCTGACTCCCATTGTTTGCCGCAGCATCGGCGGGTATACAGCGATCACGCGCGCCGGCGAGCACGGGCCTGCCTTCCGGCGTTGTTTCGACCTAGAAAAAAAGACGGCGCGTATACCGGCCCGCTCGCCTATATATATGAGAGGCATCGCAGGACGAGGTCTGAACTGCGGTGTTCCATCTTTCGAGACGTCACCCGTAATACCGAGCACGGGCTGCCCCGGCCAACGGTTCGGTTTGCGCCTTATCCAGCGCTGAAAGTCTGACGTCGTCGGACATGAATATGCAGCGATGGATGCTATAGTGTTTAGCCGCAATTACCTCCCGCTGCTGCTGGGGCCGCGGGTCTTGAGGCGCGTTCCAGAAGGAGCACGCACGGGCCGTCACGATCAAACGGTTTCCAGTGACGTATAGTGACGCATCTTGTCTGTTGTGCGCACACGCATTCTTCCAGAATTCGTGCTTTTTGCCGTTGTATTTGCGCGCAGGTATATACTTTGGATGCCGGGTATGGTGGAAGTTGGAGTGGATGGGAGAAGGAGGGGGGGGGGGGGGGGGGTGAGTGGACGCATGCCCAGACTGTTCCCGGATATGTGTGAGCTCCAAAACCTGGTATTACACGAGCGCGAACGCGCAAAGAACACGCCCTCTTTGTAAGCTCGTTTCGTCGTTCTTGTGCACCGTTCGCGAATATACATATAGTTTTGCTTGCCGTCAGTGAGGCTTTTTCGTACCAGATCGTGCGTAAACGCTTGGTTTTAGCATCCCGCACGCGAAATTAGAACAGAACCATCTACAAAGAAAGCAAGGACTGCATTAAAAAAAAAAACGAAGAAGAGAGAGAGAGAGAGAGAGAGAAGACGTTCTTACGCTAGAAACGCTCCCAAACGCATATTAGTATTTTTTAATATGTCCAGTTAGCAGGAAGGTGTCATTCCACGGCTTTCTCCCAGGCGAACCCTGGTCAATCTGTTCTCGTGGGTATATACATGTCAAATTTTATCAGGCAACCATACACAAAGTAGCAATTCACCTGCGTGGGAAAGAAAGGTGCAACTTGTAAGTAAAATTGCATCTGTCCGTGTTGTGGAGCCCGAGCTTGTTTGAGACAAGGCCATTATCCGTTTCTGTCATCCAATGCGGCATTATACCGACTGCGAGGTGGCACGTTACGTTCCAGAGTGGGAGTGAGAGCCAAGTGATGAATCCGTCGTGTACCTATGCCCACACACAGGATATATCAGGGAGCCCTTGATTACAAGATTGACACTCTGCAATTAATTACTCCTTAATCAAGTTCTTACACGACGCGCTGTGGGACCATCCAGCGGATGTATCTTTTAATAAATACTACGGTATGCCTTAACGCAGCGCTCCTCGAATAAATAATTGAATCAAGAACTGGCAATGCGTTGATGTCGTGGTGCGCGTTAAAGAACGTCACGATCGCCTAAGGTAAATTACATTATGGAGTTTTACTAGCCAAAACCACGATCTGATTCCGGCGTCCCCACGAGGGGGACCCCGGAAATTTTGACCACCTGGGGTTCTTTGACATGCACTTTAATCAAAGTACACGGGTGCTTTCGCATGCATTTCTCCCCTGTGGAAATGCGGCCGCCGTGGCCGGGATTCACTCCTGCGACCTCGTGCTCAGCAGGCCAACACCATAGCCACTAAGCAACCGCGGCGGGTAAGGATCGCCTAGTTCTCAAGTCATCACTCAACTTTCAGGCAGCACGTAGCTTTGTGACATCAAGATTTACAAATAAATATTTTGTATCGCCCCAGCTTGTGTACTACAAGCGCAATTAGCTGTGATAGTTTCATAAGGCTCAACGAGATTACTCTGCACGGTTAGCAGCCAGAGATAAGCGATCCGCGTCCGTGCAATTTGACCTCGAACTAAGTGGCATCGCTAAAGCGGCACGGCGCACACGCACGCGTACAACAGCCAATCACCGATGCTTCCTACTATATCAGGGAAGAAGGTACATATACACAAAGATATAAGCGAGAGGAAAGCGGCATTCGTCAAGTTCTTATCGGCCGCACAGATAAGCCACGCAGCTACGGCGTCAACCAAACCTTCGCTAACGAACAGGAAGAAAAAGCTTTATAATCGAATTAGAAGTTAAAACAAACGAGTCCGGGTCCGGAAGCATCGACGCTGCAAGCTAGGTAGGGCGTTGAGCAGGCGATATATATATATATTTATATATATACGACGGACAGCATGCGAATGCTATAGGATCGAGAACAGGCGCCTACACGCGAACTACGCATGCAGCGTGTTGTGTGCGTCACCACTATCTCCCAAGCTCTTCCTCTGCAGGTCGAAAAACAGGTTTGGCCTTATATTGTACATCCGTGTGTCCACTCTGCGTCGCGGGCCACGCAATCGCATTCGAACTATCTTCAAGCCCTTGTTTATTCCCTCTATACATGGCGATGTTTGGCTGCGCCTTCCCCGTCCTTATATGTACGCGCATTTGTTTTTCTTTTTTTTTTTTTTTTCTCTCTCTCTCTTCCGTCCTTACAGAAAAAGTCAGCGATTTTCCAGCTTTACAAGGCGATTTCGACTTCGCTTACGGTTGAAGTATGGACAAGACAACGCGGCAACATCTGTGAACGCCATCCATGGCGTCCGGTATATAAAAAATGCTCTTGTTTTCGCAGCCTTAGTTTTGTGTACAATCGCCTCGTCTTTCGTTTTTTTTTTTTTCTGCAGTATGTGTCAAAGTTCGCAGTTATACAACGACATCGACAAAACAAGTCGTGGGAATCCGATGTTCCGACAAATACCGAGTTGTGCTTTCATTTTATTTTCTTAATTTAAATGTTAAAAATTTAAATGTTGTTAAAACTTGGCTCCACCTTCATCGTCGTCCGCTGCGCTAGTTTCGTTTTTGTGGAATGGAATGTTCAATTATCATTTTTTGCAATCAGGTATTAGATCTTTCATTAATCTTTATACACATATAGTCAAATAAACTAAAAAAAAATATCCCACGATTGAATCCGATGCACAGTAGGCGCAAATCTCGCATTTTCTCATATTATAGCGAGACGCTGGTACTCTTCGCGTTCGATATAACTGTACACTCTAGCGCTGAGTGCCCAAGTTCTAACAGAAAAAAAAAAGGCGTTATTAATGATGAGCAACGAAGAGAAAAGGATTTTAAGAGTTATTTTCCAGAAATATAAATCACTCTGACACACGAAATGTTATTGTCATGATGCGTCTGCAAGCTGACCTGGGTATCCGAGAATGATGCTCAATCCGAAGTCCCCTTCCCGGCGTCCCCATGGATGCGGACAACAGCATCGCAGCGCCACTTTTCCCTCTATAGATAGTCGTCGGAAACTTATGCGCACCAACCGTGGCCTCCGAGATCCAATCCGATGCCGCGCTTTAAGTGGCCAAGACGCGCACAAAAAACGCTGTTTCTTCAAAGAGGCCGCAAACACAGGTACGTCTCCCTGCTGAGATTCCCGCTGGTTTAATGACAAATCATCCTTACAGTCCGTGCAACGCGCTTCCTTTGTGTCCGCGAGCGCGCGTGTGTGGGTGTGTGCATCTCGGCGTTCGTTTGCCTCTGCTTACATGCGCACTTGTTCACGTGTCCACATACATTCACGCGTATGTGTGTGTTGCAGGAGAGAGGTACATATGGAGGGAAGTCGAGCGGCGCGCTGGAGCCCAGACCATATGATGGCGCTCTGCCGTACCCCTGTTGCACGATCCTCCCGAGTGCCTCCGAGCAGGGTCAATCGAGAGTGCGCGCGCACGCACACGCGCGCACGTGCACAAAGCGTGCCGCGGATGCGGACGGGGATGATGTATGGAGTGGCAGGAGAACGCGAGGTCAGGAAGACGTGGGCGCGCAGTTGCAGGGGTAAGCGGACACCTTCTCGCGGCCTTTTCTCTTATCCCGCCTCTCTGTTTACATCGAAGTCCTAATATATATAATGCTGGACGAGAAATATTACCGATGAACAACGTATCCACGCTTGCATAACATATGGTAAATGACCGGGTTCCTAGTGGGGGGTCTCCAATCACGCAAACAATTTCGGGCACATGGCCGGTTGTACACTGCGGCTCACTGCACGCAAGATAACACGAGACGAGGCATCGCGCTGCCGATCGTAACTTGAAATCAAAAGAAAGCAGTAGTACTGATTAGAATGCGCCTTCTACGAAACAGGTGTCAGGCTTCAAGCCCAGATTTGTGGTTGACATCCATGGCGATAACTGCAGAAGCAGTAAAAACAGGGATGGCATTGTATCCTCCGTAGCCTGCAATCGCAAGCGTTCACTGCCGTGACAATTCATCGCCTGAATCGCCACTTTGTAGTACACGACATCAGCTATAATTTCGAGAATAACTACAGAGTCCTTTTCAATCGCTAATAACGGTGCGCATTGGAAAAACCTCGTCACGAGCTGGTGGCTTATTAAGGATAGCTACATAACAAAGTGACGTACCGTCTGAGCACTCGGGGAATAGTTGCCCAATTTCTCCAATATACGTGCAGGCTCTCAGGTCACCAGCGAGGTCGCGCCGATCCAGAAACGATCACTTGGCGAGCGCATTACCGCGTGGCTCCGCGGTCGGGGTCAGGGAGGTCGTACGCCATGGGGTACCCACCGTACGTCGCACTGCTGTCCGCGCAGCGGCTGCTGCGCGTTACTGGAACAACCGGGCTTTGATTGATAATGAGTCGCCGCCCCCGATGGTGACTGCGCCACGGGCCTCGTGACTGGACGCAGCAGACACGGTCGCTGCGGTACATTCCCGAGGCGAGAAGTCACCAGCCACCGCCGGAGGTAATGCCTTGATTCTGAACGCGGCACCACACAGGTAATGACGAAAGCCGCAGCCAGCGGAGTTGTTCGGTCGGCCGGTCTGCTGAGCGGAGGCGAATAGCCCCAGAGAGCGCGCAATTTCCTTGTAGATTGCTGATGCAGGGCTACTAGTACACATTGTATCCTTCGAAAAGTAAAGCGAAGTGTGCCAGATGCGCACCACGTACAGCGTTGCGCTGGTTTGACCACGAGCGGTGCATGCATGGGAAGGTCAAAGCAGCAGCGGCTGTGGCGATGTATGCGGAGGTCACTGTTTGCAGCGAAATAGCAAAATGAAAGCGCAGCGGTGGTTCGTTTAACGCGCTGCTCGTGTGCGTGCATTTGCCGCCGCGCTTACGTCGCTCTTGCGATGCACAAGGAATGCACTTCGAGCAGATATTCGCCAAAGCTATAGAGCAACTGTGGATGATCGAGGACCTTCCCTTACGTCAGTCATCGCTCGACAAGTTATCCCACAATGTTTACTGAGCGATGTTCTGGAACATTTCCACGACATCGATGTGGAACCGTGCCGTTAGCAACGCTGCATTATCGTGCATTTTGCGTCCCTCTAATCTGGCGTCATCACCAGTCGTCCCTTTCCTTCCCCTTCTCCTCTTCTACCCCATGTGCGGAGTAGCAGGCGAGAGCAGACCAGCTCAGGCCGACCCCTGTGCCTTTGCATCAATAAGATACCCCTCTACCCATCTTAGCAAATGCAAGAGCTGAAAGTTCAGGGGTATACAGTGTCACAATGTCGACGAAGCGCGTTGGGAGGCGCTCCGGTGTCTTGAAAATTGCATCGGAATGCGCACTTGGACATTAAAACATGCGACGACATGCTGCGCCGAAGGCATCACTACCCCTCCGAGCCTGCATAAGATGCTCGAATCTCAATATCGCAAAACCACAGCAAATGCTCCAGAAAAATAAAAAAGAAATCCTTGTTCAATAAATTTTAGAAAGGGAAAATAGAAATCGTGTTCCTCTTGTAATTCTAAAAGAAAGGAAAATCGCAAATGATTATCGTGAAACACGTTCAAGCTAAACAGCGCTTCCGCATTCTAGGAATGTGTGTCAATCTAGATCAATTTGAAGGGGCGAAGAAAACGTATGCGGGCCTGAAGGATGATTTTGCAGCAAACAAAAGCTTACAGACTGTTCCTGAACCGCTGCTGATCTCGACGCGGCGAGTTTAGAATAGCGACAATATCCCACACAAGCAGGCCGACTAAGCGGTTCCTGTGGAGTGGGATGCAGCTGCATTAGGTTTTATCGCCTACAACTAGCTGCCACGCCCATGAAATTCATTTCGTATAGTAACGTAAGAGTATACGAGCGAGTCCCCATACAAAAAAAAAAAAAAATGCGCGTGAATAACTTCGTCGGCACGCAACTGTTAGGTCATTTCAGGTAGCACACGTTCATGCGTCTGCAGCCAACCCGTCTCCAGTGTTCCAAGTACGGTACGCCGCATATGCTATAACCTGCGCACAATAGTCGCAGCAAAGAAGCAAGGGCGCGCAGGAATAAATCTGCACAAAAAAAAAAAAACACACACACACACACACACACAGGCGATGGCGCGCAAACGCCTTCGAGAGGACAACGAGGGCCAACAAAACAGGAACCGATAGAGCGAGCGGGCGAAACAAACCCCCAAGCAAGTCGCTGGAAACAATGATAAGGAAGAGGCCAAGCCTGCCTGGCCCCCTCCAAACGCGAGGAAGAAATAAGAGCGGTTAGGTTCCCTTTACGACCTCGAAGGCAGCCCCAGTCCGTCGCCGTGCGTCTCTCGCGCGCTCGCCAGATACCGGTTATCGGGTCGCGAGCGAGCCTCTGTGCTGCGGGCCACGGGCCGCGGGAAGAAGCAGGCGGAGCGGGGCAGGCCAATAATTCAAGCTCGCGTCGGGGCACACTCGGATATGCGGACCTCTCGTACAACAGCAGCGGCGGCAGAAGCCCTAACAGAGGCGGTTTGGTGTCGACGGCAGACAGCGTGTACCGCAAAGGAGAGAAGCAGCGCGCCCCTGCTCTCACGAACTAACAACGTCATCGCGCGAATGACTATAATCGTCAGCCGGGAGGGGAACAGAGGGCTGTCCTGCCTGCCGCCGCGTCTGCGGCCCGAAACACAGACGCGTGCGAGCGCGCCCGCTGATTTAGCGAATTCGTGCGCCTCTGTTGCCACCGGGGGAGGGTGAGAAGGAGGGGGCGAGTCGGACGTTGTTCCTATAGTTCGGGACCGCGATGTCCGAGAAGGCGGGCGCCGTATAGGATGCTGCCAAGGAACTCTGCCGTGGCGGCACACAATGCACGCCGGAACGAGAGTATTATATCCCCCCCTCTTGTATGTGGGTGTGTACGTGTGTGTGAAAGAACAAAAGGTGGGAGCTGAAGCCCGTATAGTAGGGTATACATATATACCTGAGCTCAAGAAGCGCCCGCAGGCTCTCGAAGCAAGGCACGCGGAGCTACCCACGAGCACCGTCCCGTATACGTAACAGTGGCGTCGAGAGGCGCGTAAACAGCAGGTCTACGAGAGGATGCGGACCGAGACCTTTCGGAAGCGCGGGGTCAGTGCGTGGCAAAGGCGCCCCTCCCTCGTACCCCCCCCCCCCCCCATCTTTCTTTCTGCCCTGTTTCTATTCTCTCTCCCACTTCTACCACCGTCCTCGTACCAATGCGAGACCAAGGAATGCGCGCATTGCTGTAAAAAGAAATGACCAGTCGTCATTGCGCTATGCAAGCGGCGAGATCAGAACTTGCGAGGCGATACGCGGTAAAGAGGAGCTGCTGCCTTCCTTCGCGCACTTGATGTTGTAGAACGGTAAACTTAAGCCCAAAAGTGTGATGATGACTAGTGATGCGGTGAGCTTCGTCATGGCCTCTCCTTTCCCTGGTTAATTTTCATGTGGGGTACGGTGTCACCACGCAGTAAAACTGGACAGCATAGCACGGCTTGTTCCCAGAACGTCAGCTTAGATAAAAACTATCACTGCAGTTGTATCGGGTTCTTCCTCATTTATTCATCTTTTTTTTTTGTGCCTACTGCTATCACGTGATATCACGTGACAAAACAACTGCCGCGTATAGCCCTTCCATGAAATAGCTCAGCCAACGCAATCAGCGCACATCACAATAAAGCGTTGCCGCGATTAATGAGCTGGGTACTCAAAGGTCTCATGCCCCACACACGATCTCGTCGCATCGAAGCCACGTTTCATACACCTATCAGCGCCGCAATCAACCTTGCCATTTCCAACCGCGATGTTATTTTTCTTTACCTATATGTATTAACAGTTACCACTCAAGAACACCGTCTCTAGCCTTTGGCGAAGAAACACCTGGTCACACGCAGCTAACTGCCCTGGTCTAATGGAACGGCGCCAGTGGCAGTGGCCGCGCGAACATCCCTTCCCCTTCGCTTGAAGTCCGCGCTTGAGGTTACGTGGCGATTGTGGAATGGGCGTGTATGTGGCGGGGTAGTCTCTCGGAGAAAAACGCTCACGCTTTATAAAAAGGAACTAGACAATTGCTGGGAGGTGGGGGGCGTCAGAGAACGGTTTGCCATCTCCCTCACCTGACATGGCCCGCATATATCTTGCTGCAGTACGTGTTTCCTTTGTTTCCTCCGAAAGACAAGAGGAGCTACATGTTCGAAGAAGAGTCATGCGGCGGCACCGGTGTATGCTGACCCCTCGCCATAGCCCTATCGACAGGAAGCCAGCTCACGAGAGTGCCAGTCACTGCTTTTGTTTCCTTTGTTCTTGGATGGCCGATATTGGCGGTGTTGCGCGGTCAGCGCGCTTCTTTTTTGTGCACCCGTGACCTCCTCCTTCCCCTCCATTCTCGTTGTTTCCTTGGTCGGTGTTTATTCTCTCTTCTCTCTCTCTCTCGCGAGTAGTCTTTGGCGAGTTCTCGCGGCGGGATGCCTCGGAGGAACCGGTCGCAGGGGCTTCCTGTGCACCACGTTCGGCTAGCCCGGGGCGTCGATGCACCGGCGCGGCGCATATCGAAGCAGTTGCCGCTTCTGCCTCCAAAAGAGTGGCGCGCCGACCCGATCGGAGGGGCCATTGTTATACGGCGCGCGAGCGCGAGCAAAAGGCACGACGATGCCTCTATATTTATGGCCGCGCGCGCCCAAGAGAAACAAAATGGCGCGCCTCTTGACCTCGGCCCTGGGGCGACGGACAGGCTGCGCAGAAGAATCGGACAAACTTTGGAGAGAGACAGAGAGAGAGAGAGAGACGTGAAATACGGGGGTGCCCGCCGATAAAGGCACGTGTATATGTGACGGGATGGCAGTGGAGAGAGAGGAGGAGGGAGGTCAGGGGACGAGGGTCGGGGAGTCCGCACGTACACGAACGGAGGAAGGACGATCGACGATGAGGCGATTGTTACGGCACGAAAGGGGAAGGGAGGAGCGCGAAGGAGAAGAGTGAGTGATGCAAAGAGCAGTGCAAGGCGCATACGCACGGCAGTGCCGTGCCGGTCGAGATGTCAAACACAAGCCATAAGTGGGATGAAAAAAATAAAGGGGGTGGGGGGAAACCTCAAACGTTCCGACAAGAAGTATGCGCATGCCGATCGCACATAACACATCGTGATCGGGAGTAAACGACGTGTATATATATATATATATATATATATATATATATATATATATATATATATATACGACAGAGGCGCTGTCTGAAAAAATGCCTAGAAGAAAGAGATTATGAAGAAGCAGGAGACTGGAGTAGAAATCGCCCTATTCTTGGCCAATCCCCCCCCCCCCATAGTGGCTATGAGCCTATCTCGGAGACAAACAAACAAACAAACATAAAAGCAAGTTTCGAGATTGCGTCGGATACCGGCGCGCCTCAACCGCCATTGTGCCGTCTGTTGTCCTGCGCGTTTCTTCGTTGCCGTCCTTCTTCATTTTGTTTCCCTCATTTCTTTAACCCCCGATGACCGCTGCCCAGCGGGCCTTGTTTTTTCTTTTTCGTCTTCCTTCCTTTCTTTCTTTCTTTCTTTCTTTCTTTCTTTCTTTCTTTCTTTTTTTCCTTCCTTCTCTCTTTCTTTCTTTGTCTATTTCTTTCCTTCTTTCGCGCGTCTCGTTCGCCACGAGCAGGCGTACGCATTCCAGTGCGGTCGCGGCCGACCGGCATCGGACCGAATCCCGGCAATCGAGTGTCACCTGTCCCCCCGGGCGGCGTGTCGCGGCGGTCGCCGCTTCTTTGTTGCGTGATCAAGCGAAGCGCCATCAGCGCGCAAAAAAGAACTGCCAAAGCGCTCGGTCGTATACACACCGAGTGGACGAAGGAGACCCGAGACCGTGCGGTAGAGCCTTAAAGAATAGGGTCAAACGTCGAAGGAGGGAGTTTTGGAGCGAGTCCGGTTTCTATACTTGGACGCGCGCCCGCAGGCTGAGAGATGCGCGCTGCAAAAGTAACATCTCCGTGTCCGAAATCACAGTCACTCGGCGCTGCCGCAGGGTATCATTGGCTCAACTAGACAAACTCGGCCCGCTCCTGTCTTTTCTTTCTTTTTTCGCGCAGAGGGCGATCGTATCCAGCCGCACGGCCATGTGTATACGCGCGAAGCAGTATCTGTATATATAAAGGACATGCACGCTTGTTAGCAAAATAATGAATCGAAACAGAAGAAGCTGCAGCGATCAAGCGTTATATAGTGGTGGTCGTGGCACGAGGCTGCGCCACTGGCACGCTTAAGCAAGGTAGGCTTCATAACATTCGCAATATACGACACGTAAGCCTAAATGTGTACGATAATTGCAGGCGTTAGTAAAGGGATGCGTGTCTTTTTTTCTTTTTCTTTGACAGTGAGTGGTATGGAGAGATGTTTCGTTTCAAATCGTATTTGCTGTTGATGACCACATTCATTATTATCGCCTTTGTATGCACCGCCATATTAATCTTCCTTTCCATCCTTTCCCCTTATTCTAAGTACGTGGCCAGAGTTTCACGGATCAGGTAACTCGCTCTCAATCACAGAAGTGCGATGCGTTTACCACATATCCAAATGCTCGTCAAGACAAATTTCTGGGGATACCGATCAGCAGTAGACGGACTTCACTTTACAGTTATAAAGCGTGCTTGACGATGGAGACAGGCCACGCGGTACTATCGAGGAGTTATAAGAAAGTGCACTCTTTGAGCTCGATCCCTCGGTATTTCGAGAGCTACCATCCACAATAATATGATTCATTCGAAGCTCCACAGAACGTATAACAAGGGGGGAGGGGGAGGGGCTCAGAACAAGATCCAGTTTCATCCTGTTGTGAACTCATTTGCTGCGGACAACAGTTACTCATCAAACTCAGCCCAATTACCGCCTCCAACTTCGTGATGCAAAGTTGGGGCTCCCCGTTCTTGCTCACCTTTCCTCCTTTTCTAAATGCCTAACCGGACATATATATTCTGCTTAACCTCCCTGTATACCGTAAGGTAGGCAGCTGTATACTTCTCCTATATCTCCCAAATTTGTGCAAAACTTCGGCAACACTGAGCAAACTCCCCCTGCAATGACGCTGACGTTAACGCAGTGCATGGCGCGAACGACTGCGCAACGGCAAAGACGGACGGACGGACGGACGCACAGCACAAGCCCAAGGTCTATTCGATTCAGCCAAGTTTCTCTGCACCTTCTGCACCTATTCACGGTGCACTGCACCTAGACCCTCGATTACCCGAGGTGCAGCAGTGCACCCTGCACTCCCGTGCTCGATTGAAAGGGGTGCAAGGCAAGGTGCCGCCGCAGTGCACTGCACCCTTGAACCTTGCAGCGAGTGGGTGCATCCCGGCACCCCCTGCACTTTTTCGTTTGAGGTTCCGTGCACCTTTTTCTGAGTCGAACAAACCTCTAGTTTCAGGTTTTATACCGCTGTCGCGGTAAAGGTAAAACGGCGCCACCTAACGAGCGTTCGCGTCATCAAGAAGCATATAATAAAGCGAGAATAGTGGCGAACCGTGAACGGCTTAAGAAAAATGCAACTTCTCGTACTTGATATATAAGACCGCAATAAATCTTTACAAATGTCGTTAACAAGGTTCAAAGGCCGTTAACAAACTCTGTTGTGTTTCTGCTGACTGTATGATAGCTTCAACTGACCTCATTGTTGACACTCATGGCTGAGTGCCATGATCCAATTTTGTATATGAGAAGGCTCGGCCTGATCGCACAAAAGCAAACATTATAAACTCAAGGAGACACCGGAATCATGGAATCAGAAAGTTTTGCATTCCTCATTACTCGGAGATGCAACGGGAGAACGCGCGGCTCTCAATTAGACTTATTTACCGCGAGTGCCATGACAAACGCCTCAAAGCAGGCGTATGCCTGAGCGAGGGCGCTGTTCGAGCGCGCTTATTGCCCGCAACCTGCCGCGTACGTGGGACGAACCCCGCGGGAGAGGTCGTATCAAAGCGCGAGCGCGCGCATACACATATGCGCGATGGTCCAGATAGATCGAATGTGTCGGCGACTGCGGAACGCCGCACCGGCAACGAGGAACAGCGGGTGTCCAGCCGGCGGTCGAGAGACAAAGGAAGTAGCGAAACTTCGAAGGTATATACATACATGCTACACGAATGACTCGTAGTTTATACCGGTCTCGCGGCCACCGCGCATTGCGGTGACTGATACATTTTATCGGCTGCGCCAACATGCAATCGCGCAGTCGCTGCAGCAACTGCGGCGGCGGCAGCGAAGTGCGCCACTGCACCCAATCGATTACTGCCCAACGGAGCAGGCAGGCGAGGCCGGTGTACAGAGAGCGCTTCGGAGTCCGCGAAACACGAAGTGAATTCGCAACGACGCGCCCATGTGCACACGAGGCTCCCCCGCGTACGAAGCACGTGACTATATTACGCGCAGAACAGGTGCGCACGAAGTGGTCGATTGTTACTGGCAGCTGTATAACGCGGGATTTCAGTGCTATAGCTATAGAGCGAACACTTCCTGTGGCTAACAATCGCGGTCGCTCCACATTGCCGCACTGCTTTATTCTGTTACGCTCCGTCAGTTTGGCTGATCGAAAGCTTTGATGAGGAACCTACATCAAGTATAAAGGAGACACTCACTACACAGAGCTTTAAAACTGGCGCATATGCATGCGCATTGCCATAAAGTACACACGAAAGAGCATTGTCCTAACTTTTTTTTTTAGTATGCAGGGAGCAGTGGCTAAACAGTGGCCGCTAAATTTGGAACTGCTATGGATAAACTTAACATTGCTCCGAACGCATCTAATGAACACACACGCGCGCACACGCATATACGAAGTAAAAATACAGTGCAGCGAAATTCTAGGCTGACACTCTTCGCAGACAACGGGGACGCATGTAACAAGCCAAGGGGCCCTTGAGGTGGAATGAACTTGCGGAATAGCGCCCTGTGCACGGCAGAATTAAATCCCCTCACACTTATTCTCGCGAGCGTCAGAGAGTCGCTGCTTTATGTAAAAGGCAGGCAGCAAGACAGGAGCCCAGGAAAAGGGTCGTGCGACATTGAAAAATGCCCAGGCCGATATGGCGTCGTCTCCTCATCACACCTCGAGCCGAAAACGTCCGTGAGAAAGGAAAAAGAACACTCGGCGCGTGAATAATGGAACAAAGCTGAGCAGCGTATCCACAAAGGAGCGCAAGTCGAACAAAAAGAAACGAAGACAGCAGCCAAGAAAACAAGCCTCCTCGAGGAAGGGCAAAATCGGAGCCGCCGAGCAATGGGGCGCGGCAAACGTCACCCCGGAAGGAAATGACCGCCAGGCTCCCCCGCCCCCCATATTGTTTCCGCCCGAGCAGCACTAGCTCCGCGAGAGCGTCGCGGCGCCAAACCGAGGTGTTTCCTTGATGGATCTGCGAGCGTTATTGCGATCCCCGTGCGGCTTCCCCTCCATCGCGCACGGCAGATCACCTGTCAGCGTATATAGGGAATCACACCCCCGACAGGCAGCCAAATGGCTATAGGGCTAGTGAGCTGTGTCCGTACGCGCACATATCCTCGATCCTCGGCTTGGCGACCCATCGAGCCGTCGCCCACACCAAGAATAGTCGCGGTTGACAGAAATAGTCGCGCCGACCATCTTCAACTGCGGGTTCAACGAGTGCTGCGTGGTAGCATAGTTGGCAAAACAGTGCAGTGAACAGAAACCAAGATGTTAAAGGTGGCGCTCTGGCGCAAAAACGATAGGGTGTGAAAGTACGTGTATGCAAGTGTGTGGACGTACACGAAGGTGCTCAGATGAAAGGCGCCGCGCCGAGATCCGCGTCGAATCACCGTTTGCAATTGCAATGCGCCAACTGGCCCTTGAACGCATTCTTTTAAATCACGTGTCCGAGTAGGAGCCGATGCTACTGAAGAGGGTTAACACCTAAAAGACGCTAAGCTTATGAAAGGAAATTCAGTTTGTTAGCATATTTAGCGTCACCGGACAAAATAAGAAAGGGAGAGGACAACACAATGCGCTAAGCACAAGGAAGAGCCCGATATAATAGAAATCAATTTTAGCATTGCCATCTATTGGGTGCTTTGGTAAATTGAGTTTGACTTCGAAAGCATATCTAGCACCAGCGGACAAGGACAGAAAGGGACACAATACGCATGGTGTTGTCGCCTTTCTTTCTGTCCTTGTTCGCTGGCGCTAAATATGCATTGCAAGTCAGTTTACGACCACGCCCAACAAACGGTAATGCTAAAATCTCTTTGGTTTGGTCAGAAATAAGCGCGCTGCAGAGCCAGCTCTCCTGATATCACCCGCGTGCTCAGAAATATAGTCAGGCATACTTCAGTAGGAAATAGAAAAAGATGGAAAAAGGGAGGTGGGGTAGAAAGAGGCAATAGTAAGGACCAATTAGGTATCAGGACTGCAATTCAAATGATATACCAATCGCCGACTGAGGAAGCCTACATAAACGCATACGACAATGTATAAGAGTCCAACTCAAAGGATGAATAAATAAAACTTCAAATTCAATCTTAAAACCGGTACCTCGGTTTGTGGGTATATATCTAAAGACCAGTCAAAGCTTGGGCCGCAGGCTTCTTTCAAATTATCGAAGAAAAAGAAAAGACTCATAATAACTTCGAAGTGATACCATGGCTGTAAGCCCTCGCCTCAGTGACTTATACGTCCTTTCATTAAATACAAGCACTCTTCTTTGTTCAGGACTCTTGCGGAAGAGTTCGAAGTGGGAGCATCGGAAAAAAAAATAGATGAAGAGCAATTGGAACGGCTCCAGACGAAGATGCCTATAGGCTTCAAGGCCGTGCCGGGACGTACAACGTCCGAAGCGTTCAAAGCAGAAATATGCGCCCTGGATATCGCGTGTCAGTGTCTCGCATTCTAACGCGTCTCGTAATGAGCGCCTCCTCCTCCCCCTTTAACAATGCCCCGGCCTCCGAGAACAGTTGTCTCGAGGACAGCGGCGTTCAGAGTCCACTTCGTAGTCGAAATAAGCCCAATGGATTTAATAAAATAAGACAATCACGTTTCATGTGCTATCAGGAACGCGGAGGCAGTGTGCTTCGTGACTTTTCCTTCTTTCTTGATTTCGTCTTCAACCCCTTGTGCCTTAGCGTTCCGTAAGCTTAACCTTTATTTATCTAAGCGTGGATCTCTACAACTGTCCTGCACCGAGCTCATCATTGACCCTTTCCTTTCCTCTCCGACGAAGGACACGATCGCGCACGACCAAGCCAGTCTATCGGGAAATAGCTCTCGCAATCGTGATACTGGCTTCCCATATAAAACTGCTTTTTCTATTATCGACGCTGCGTAAGTTCGAGAATACATTGTTCAAGGGCTCGGCCGACTGATCCGAAGCGAAACAAGGATACCAGGAGAACCTGAAGTTGAACATTAATCGAAGAATTTCACGTTTTGTTTTCTTTGGGCATTTGTTTCACATTATATATATATATATATATATATATATATATGAACGAACAACGACACGTGGGCGAGGTAGCAGAAATGTCAATAGCCGCATTTCTCAAGTTTTCGATGCAACCAGCGTATATACGGACTTAACAGAGACACCAGTGCATGCAATCTGTCACTATAGCGACAGGGGTCCTCTTTGCTTTTTATTATTATTATTATTATTCCTTCGCCTCGCTGTCAGGACGATTCAGCGTATAACCCTGGCGGGCGGTGGCGCGCTTATCGACACTTTCCACGCAGCTTCGTCGGCATTCATTAGTCCAGGGTCGATTGTGATGCCGGAGAGATTACGATCGTCCGCGGGCGCCGATCCGGCCACGCATGTTCCAAATTATATATATAAGACATCGAGCGAAGAAGAGTGCGCGGCAAAGAGAGAAGGAGAAAGCGGAGAGCCCATAGGAAGCTTGGGTGGGAGACACAACAACAGCTGCTGTGAACTTGGCGAGTGCAAGCAGGCAGGAGGATCCCGTCCGCATCGCTTGAGACGTCTCCTGATCACAAGAGGCGCTAAGCGAAGAAGAAGAAACACAGGCGCGCTGAAGATGAAAGCGGGAGAGCAATGGACGCCCGCTCATCACACGCGTGGTGAGCAGAGATAAGACCGCGATGGAGACGAGAAAAGAAAAAAAAAGAAGGAGATTAAAAGCAGAAGCAGAACAACGATGGAACCTGCTCCATGGGCGCAAGCTCACTGACCGCTGTGGCTGCATGCAGCTGCTGTGTGCAGCTCGAGGCAAGCCTTCGTGTAAGGCGCTGGCCAGGAGACAAGAGAGGTGGGCGCGTGTAGGCGCCGCTGTTGCGTGGCTGCTCGCGTCTCGGGGAGGGTGTGGTGGTTTTTGGATGAACGGGCCGCCTCACCCCCCCCCCCCCCCCCCCCCCTTGGCGGCTACCAGTGTTGGGTGGAGAACGGACGAACGTGTGCATAGCTGCTAACACGAGGGCCCCCGGGATTTATTTCTTGCTTTTATCTGCTTCTGCATACTATAGTAGTCGTGCCTGCTCCAACAAGATGGAGTGCTCTTAACGTTGCAATCCAGTTCCCACGCTTTTCGATTGGCGCGCCTAATATCTGAAGTAATTGCGAAAATTCTGTCCTATACAGCGCTACAGTGAGAAGATAGCCCGCAATTTCTGCATTATTAGATCTAAAGCTTGCTGCGAACGCGTCGGTAAAAGAAACGCTTCCCTTTTAAGAAAGCTATTGCCGGACATTTGCAGCCTAATGAGACAGCGAATCGCACAAGGTATAAAAGGAAGTTGGACAGTGCCAGAACGGGGAGGAGCTAGAACGACAGCACAACAACGACAATCCAATTCTATATAGTTCCAAAACGTATACGGCTGCGTTGCAGGTACTGCTATGCTGTGCGCCGACCCACATATACTTGAGACACAAATAGGCGCTGCAAAGTGTGGGGGGAAACACAAACCTACATATGCGCAAGAGTCGCTAGAGACGGCCGCTCGTCGTCCTAATCAAACAGAACACTTGTAGTCGTTAGCGAATGACAGCAGATAATAGCAGCACGAGACGCTGGCGCGAATCCTCGCAATAGGCCACGTGGACATGTGTCGCCGAACGACGGAACCTGGAAAATTGGGACAGCACACGGCAACGGAGAACGCGCAGTAGTTGCTTAACTCTGGCGCTGTCACCCCGAGAGGTTGAAACACGTCCGCACGCCGACACAAGGCAAAAGAAGCTCCACACTTTTCCGTCCCTTGTAACTTTTTCTTCATGCGCGATCCCCGTAGCTTCAGAGGTCGCAATGGTGTACCTTCGGGCCAGCTTTCTACAAAACTTGTAGCAAACTGGATATCTATCTTCCGGCTTACCTCCCTGTATTTCGCATCTAATTTCTTTCTCTCTCTCTCTTACTAGAAAAAATTCTGGATCTGCGATTGTTCAGCTAGCATGATAATGATAGGTGACACATGGACTTTTCTCTGATCTTGAACGCTTGTGGCGTCAGACGATATACTGTGTGGCGCTGTTTCTTACGCCTTATCTTTCCAAATTTCCGCAAAATCATAGCTTTCTAGACGCATAAAGACAATAAGTTTCATGTGCACATGCACAATAATTACGAATTGCTGTTCGTAACGACATATTTATATGGAAAAATGTCAATTAGCAATATCACGAAGCCGTTTGAAACCATACGGAGAAAGTTTGTGCTAATACCCCTTATTTCCATTCAGGCTGAATCGCCACATTTTCGGCTTCCTGGACACTAAACCAACAGTTTCCACATGCAATTAACTGTGGCAAGTGTTACGTTGAACGAAGCGGACTACCGAATGCGATCCCCCTGCAACATTTCCGAAAGAACAGTGCAGCGCGGTAAGCGCAAGATCTCTTTGTTTTTTCATTCTTTTCTTTTTTCGGACATGCTAAGCGAAAGATACAGGACCCTGTATAGTTGGGGGTACAGGGGAGGCGGACTTCCTGTAACAGAGACAGACACACGGAAGCCGTTCTCAAGCAAAGGCTGAGCGCGTTCGAAGAGTATATATATATAAAGAAGCCAAAGCGGAGTATAGACAAATCGCGTTTGCGCTTGGCTCCATAGAATATCAGCGGCGATCGCTGCAACCTCCGCTTCGCTGCAAGGCACGATCTAGCTGTAGCGCGTGCGAAGCGCGATCGACGAGTGTCGTGCGCCTGCATGTGTACACAAACGGTATCGTTCACTAGCGATAACGCAAGAAGGAGGACGATGAAGTCCTTGAGGTGACTCACTCTGCGAAAGTGAAGCCGGCGATACGGCCAGTTGCGCAAACACGGAACGAAGAACGTGCTATACGAAGGAAAAAGAGTATATATTGGCGACTTCGGTGTTTGTGTTACACAGAAGAGGTACATTCAAAGCACACAAACAAGGACAAAACTACGGAAAGAAGATTAAAAAGAAAAGAATAATGTGCGATCGAAAGCGCTCGCAAAACGATGTACGAGAAAACAAAAGTCGGTCGTTCGGCGAAGGAGGCTTCTTCGCCTGCTATATCGAACGTAAGAATCACGCGAATAGGTAAAAGGATCAAACTCAAACGCGAGCGCTTCTTGTTGACGCGTCCAACAAAAGAAACGAAGCCGTGACTGAAACGGAAACATTCGAGTCTCCACATGGCTCACGGACACTGAGACAAATCCTCCGCTGAGGTTGCGATATTGTGATCGAACATAGGTGTGCTAAGCAAACGAAAAATGAAGGAGACCTTGCGAAGTTGAGCGTGACCAGAAATAGAACAGTTGACGCGAACGAATTCCGACACGGCTTTTTTTTTCTTTCTTCAAAAGCGACACAGACATTGGCACAAGGAAAGGAAACACACAAAGGCGTGACTGAACCCATCACCCCCCCCTCCACCCCCTCTTGCTTTTTCTTTTACTTTTAGCGGGAAAACCAGGGCACTATATGACCAAAACGTAAGATAACGTTCGCCCTTTTTTTTTCCTTCCAATTCAGGATGTTTACGAACGTGTGAAACATCTTTGGTGGAACTGTCGAGTAGCACAGGGCCGTAGACGTCGGTGTCTACGAAAAATGCCAGAAAAGAAGAGAAAAAGGCACGTTCGGGAGGCTTGTCACCCGTGTTTGCCCACGGTGCAATCGCTCAGCGCCAGTAAAAGAAGTGGGAAAGTGCCTTCTATTAAGCGGGTAAATGCAACTAAGCTTTCCCGGCACGGGTGCCAGGCGGTGCAATATACTCTCCGCATAGCGATCTTTACTCTGATGCCGTGCCTTTCGTTTTTCTTTTGTGTCTACGTCGCGCGTCCTTGAGGTATGAATAAGACGGGGAAGAATCGAATTCGAAGAGAAGGAACGTGTTTATTCCAAGTCTTCAAATATATTCTCGATCTCGGACTTTTACAACGATACTGGTGACGCATACTTTAAACCACAGCCAGGATGGAACGTGAATATCTTGTGTTCAAACGGAAACCATAATACGGCAGCGCTCAGGCTGGAACAGGAGTCCGGCGGCAATGCAAGTGTATGCAAACGTTCCAGCCTGGCCACGGTTCAACTTTGCAGAGACGTACGTCTGTGCGCGGCTGCCTTTAAGTTCTACTAATGCAACGTGTCTAATAAAAAGGAGGGGGGACTTAACATGATGTCCCGTCAGAAATTAAGTGAGAGTGGCAGCGTCGTCCCTTTGCACGGAAGAAATATTTTAATTTTAGCTCCCAATTGACATTGTTTGCCACGCTCCGCTAACCTTACGTTGCATCTTGTATAGGTCCGATGTCCTATCCTGCCAAACATCTACGGGTCTCCGATTCTTGTTCAGTGGCCTTTCTAAAACTGGCCTTCTCGAATGGCTTTAGCCAAAGTATATGCGTTGTGATATAGGAAGGCATGAATTTCGCGCCGTCGTCTCGCCAGTAAATATAATTATCTTGTTTATCGGGGTTTTTTTTTCTCCTCTGAAATCTTTAAATCGTTATCCCCTCCCTATGCAGATGATTATGTGAGCGGTCACATGCATCACCGCAAAAAAGATCTGCCTTCCACTAAAGAACCCCTTCTCCCTTCTCCCTGTTTATGCGTACGGAAAGAAGGTTTAGGCCACGGTTTACAGGCTTATATGCAAGGTTTATAGGCCACGGCTCGAAGCCGGTTTTGGCCGGTTCATTGTCTATAGACGTTCGCCACGAGATTTGCGAGTTCGCGAGGGTTTTCAGCAATTCATCGACCAAATCGCAGTCAACCACACGCACAACTAAACACACAATACCACGACCGCCTATAGTCCGAAGCAGCGCTCACTCAGTCGCAAGCCTATCGCTCAGTCTCGCCAGTCGAGGCATGGCACGCTTGCAAAACATGCAAAGCGACACCAACGCAAAACATAGTAGCAGCCAAGGTCAGGGCGATGCCTGCTTCGGCCGCAACGCGCGGGCCAGCGTCCGGAGCGGGCTCACAAGTTCCAACCGCCGACCAGCGGCGCGGCTTCGATACAGCTCTTCTTTCCCATGGATAAGAAACAGTGCGGCACCCCGCTGTTTTCTGAAGAGAGCGCGCCACGCTCCAGAAGCAACCGAGTGCCGCCCACCGGTCAAACGAGGTCGGTATCCAAACAGGAGAAATGGACGCTCAGCTTCTGCAGTGTATGTGCGTTCGAAAGAAGCGGGCACGTATGGAAGTCTGAAATAAATAAAGAGAGGAGGCTCGGGGGGAGCGGGGAAAGGGCACGGTAGTTCCCATATCAACCTGCAAGGCGCACGATCACCCCGCTCGTTTTCGTGACATCGTGGGGCAGTTTTTAAATGCGAAAGTGGGGCCCCGCCGCTCGGAAACGGGAGAGGGGGAGAAAGTTAAGACAACCGTATCCGGATAAAGCAAAGAAGAAAAAAAAAAGCTAAAAGGATAAAGGACAGGTGAAGTGAGCGCAAGGGAAGAACAAAACAGCCTCGGGGCCATTTGGAAGGGGGTGGAATGAGGGGAGGGGGGGACGAACAAATCGAATCCACAGAAACTGCGGCGGCAACAACAGTGCGGAGGCATTCGGGCGCCTCGCGAAAACGCCTATTCTGCTGACCGGCGATAACGCCAAGGGCTATAGTATATAGAATGCGAAGAGACACTGAAGAGTCGTGAGCTAGGGAAGAGGGGAGGGGGTAGAGGGAGGGAGAGAGAGAACACACAACTCGAGCGTCGGCAGCCGCTGAGTGTTGGTTCCTTGCAAACGACGAGCGCGGATTACGAACGCAGATCACGTTTGGTCGATAAATCGGAACAAAGCAACCAGGACCAGGACGACGACGACGATGCGGCGAAAAACCTGCAGGACGACATTCTAGGCTTCACCAGCCACTGCGGCGTCAGGCAGCAGCCGTCGAGAAATTCTTGCGCACGCGGGGAAAGAAGAGATACCGTGGGGGGGCTGCTCTAGAGCCTTCCCCTGGACCCCCCTCTTGAAACCGTGGTGACCTTATCGAAGACCCCCTCCCCCATCTCACCCCGAAGGCATCCTGTGAGCTTCGCGCCCAGCGCACACGCGGCTCGCGATTGTCACCGAATCGCCATGCCTCCCGGTCGGCCTGCGCGCGATCCAGCGCATCACAGCTGGAACAAGAATGGCTCGCAGGCGTGCGTGCGGAGCCGGCGGCCATTCCGCCCGATAAAATGCGACTCGGCGTCGCGCCTCTGCCCTCCCCCTCGGAAAGAGCCCGTGCGCCAGCGCTGTAAATTGTCCCCGCTGAGCACCGATAGATTGGCCCCTTATAGCAAGCAATGGCAGGGCCCTATCCACCGTGTTGCGCCGATGGCCCGCCGAATTTGCCACAACAGGCAAGCAGACAAAAGGGGCGGCTTTTATTATTTCCCTCGCCTCGGGATAATCTCGCTCCGCCGTTTATCGCCCCTCCCCCCTTCACGGTCCCAGTGGTACTTCTTTTCTCCTGCGGTTCAATGGTTCGCTGCTGCTTTTCTTGCAGGGACGCAAGCCTTCTCTACCCATCCCTCTCTTCATCCCAAGCAGACGAGGGAGGAAGGAGCGGGCCCGCGGGTCGTGAAGGCGAGCGCAACAGGTGCTTTTATTTCTCCCTGCCAGCAGCAATCTGTACACCACTACGATATACGCGCAGCGCAATCGGCAGCAATCCTCTTCCACTCTTTTTTTTTTGTTTTGTTTTTTAACGACGCGGGCGCCTCGGGAGAGGAGTCACGGAGGCAACTCTTGTTTGTGGGAGGGCAAAGCGGCTCAATTATTACATGTATATATTTTCTTTCTTTGAGCACCGAGAAGATTTAGATATTTCGAGTCGTCGTTTATTCCAAATAACGACCCTCTTTTTCTCTTGGCGCATATAGAGAGCTTGTGCTGTGTTTGTACGTGGCCGTTTCTCTACCGGCTGTTTGGCGATATCCGCGGGGCATACAATATACACCGTCCACTATACGCTCCTCGTTTTCCTACGAGGTTCAGGCATATGGGAACACGACCGCTTCTTCTCACCACCCCGGCTTAGTGTCTTGCCTTGTCCTCCGCCAGAGACAAACGGACGTAGCCGTGGGTGACTTAGATGGCAAAGCGGGTGCGTGGGGGGGGAGGGGGATATGGGGGGTCGGATAAGCAGAGACGCGAGCCCTTTCATATGACCACGTTGCAAGCCTCCCCCACTAGTCTATAGCTTCTCCGCACAAGCACACCACTCTCTTTCAGTGGGTCGCTTTAATCCACTCACGCAAGAAATCGCTCAGTGCGTGATCGGTGCGACCGACCGCCGCCGCTATGCGACGCGTATTCGTTCGTCTCTGGTACTTTCAGCCCTCGGGCTCTCTCCTGCTTCGCGACGGACGTTCTCCAGTGCGTTTGTTTCAACGCTTAGTCCCGCGTTTCTATGGAGTTACTTCGAAATCCCCTCCCCCCCTTAGGGGCGCGTAATCCCTGCTTCCTTCGTTTCCTTTACTTAACGAATCCCGCTGTGTATACCGGGCTCGCGTTCTTCTTTTCCGTGGGGGCGAACTTACGGCGGACTTTCCGCGATCACGTGTATGGTATAGAGAGGCGCGTGCGTGGCCTGCCGCTCGATGCTGCGTGGAAGCTATATAGCAGCAGCAGCAACAGCAGCAGGAGCGCGCCTTATCGAATAGGCGACCTTGGAACGGGCGCGCGCCGGAATTCGCTGTAATTGCCTGGACACCACAAAAGGGTGGCGGCGGGATGGCAGCCGCCGTAGCCTCGGAGGAGGTTAGTGACTCCGAACGCCGAAAGCGAGACTGTCGCCATCTCTCTCTTCCACTCGCTCTCCTGTCTTTCTCTTTCTTGTCGCCAGCCAAATAAGTGCTATTATCCTTATTCGTGAAGATTTTATTGTGATTTTTTTTTCTGCAGTCGCCATCGAACCTAGCTTGAAATCAAAATCGCCCCCCGAGGTGGAGGAAGCTAGGCGTGCTAGGCCGCAGAACGTGGCGTCATTCCGATACATCGGCGCGGGTCTCTGGGTGTATAATGAGTCGAAGGAAAGAAAGATAATAAAGGGTGTTTTGTCCTGGTGGCGCCCTGAAGGGAATTGGTATTGAAGGGAACGCACTGACGGTGAAATGGCTGGTTTGCCATTTGAATATTCAGTGGACAGCCCCATTATTATTATCAGGCGAAAGCTGCGCACTGCGTCCAGAGATGCTCAAAGCTAGGAAACGGTTCCGTCAAAATCATCTGAGGACCATAAATTTTAAACAATGATTCAAATCGTTGGGGAAATCATCGGTGCAGCAGCAACAGCAGTAGAGCCATAAACGATGAACGTCGTGGCGAGGAAGGAAAGCGCAGAACAGCTATACGATTTACCGGTGACACCTTTTCCTGTAACGAATATTTGTTCGCGCTGCTATACGCTATGCAGCGTAGCGTGCAATTCACCGGTGTTAACTTTAATTGTTATGCACGTATAGTGGTGAAATCTGGCGGAAATTCTTTGTTGGGACGTCCTATAGAAGGCCGCAATGGTTTCCATTACACGGACACCCGGCGAAGACACGTGACTTGGTGCCCAGATATAGACACTCGCAGCTGGCGCCATCCGAAGCATCTTAACTGTCCCATTGGAAGTCTAGATTACTCAAACTATGAATGCTGACAATATTGCTTGCTACTTGACACTAAAACAAAGTGGAGGTCAATGAATGAACTCAAGAACCAAGAAGCATTCCAGGCCTCTTATTGGAGCAAAGCCTGCAGCGTCTTCGTCTGCATGTAAAATGACAGTCATAATGAGCTGTGTTTGAACGAATAATTCTGAAGAGGGAAAGGCAAAGCTCGAACAGAGTTTAAATTTGTGCTTGTCTTGACCAATTAACAGAGAGCTGCGACTAAACGAAGAAACTATGGCGAAGACCATGGTTCGCACTGCACACTTCACACATATTAACAGAATAAACCTAAACACAGAGAATATTAGGACTAGATAATCACTCGCAAGCAAAATTATACATGTACAAAAGCGCGATATTTTACACAAAATCCGACATCAAAGACACATATTTGGGCCTATCCGGTGCAACAAGTCAGAATGCCGGGACAGTTATCACATGATCGACAAATGTAGGGAACTAGAAACAAAAAAAAACAAGAGATCCAGAGCAACGCAGAGAAGGGAGATGCGCGTAAGGGTGTGCACTAGGGAAAATATATGCCATTCCATGTCTGGAACAATGGTCTATCCTTCTTTTTTTTTTCTCCCGAGACCCACACGACGTTCGATGCCAAGACAGGGCGAATCGCTGTCGTCTTATCTGTTCAGCGGGCGAAATACACATGATCCAAGATCCGTCGGATCCCGTTACGCATGGCGCTCCGCGGACACAAGCAGGCCAAAAAATTCCAGCCGCTGAACCGGCCGGCGTGAAAAGAAGAGAGACAAAAATGTCTTGCCGACGACTTTAATGCGCTATATGCTGCCAAAGAGCAGGGAGGCTATTCCTGTTTATGCATATATATATATATATATATATATATAAGCGAGTTGGCTCAAGCCATCCGTGACCGACAGTCCGCGGCAGTCCAAGGATTCCACGTCGCCGGCGGATACCGAGCTCTCCCTTCGCGATGGTCATCGCAGCCGTAACTCAACAACACGAGCCTGCATACCCGTCGTCCGCTAAGTCGGTCTTTTTTTTCTTCCAAACGCCGAGACGTGCCGTGAATACCTTGCCGTCACCGATATACAGAAACAAGGCTCGCAGGAGGCTATAGCCGTCGGCACGGGACCAACAACGTCATTGGGCGTTGATCTTATACGCGCAGTTAGCCAGGTCCTTAGGGCTATACATATATGCAAGGTGCACGTGTTAAGCTGGTTAAAGGTCGCCACAACGTCCAGCGATCATGAACGCTCGGGTGCTCGCGCTCGCCTTGGACTGCCCCAGATTCCACTGAGACTTAAGACTCGCGCGTCGAGGAACAATCGCAGTGAGAAGGATGCGGTTGGCGTCGTCGTGAATAAATACGGCGAAGACGAAAGCTGTCCTGCAGCTATACGGAAACGCTACTCGCGGAAGGCGATAGCTGTACTTGCATATATTTGATAAACACAGAGCTTAACAAATAGCGTATGGAAGTGCCTCGGCGTATGCTCGGGTTACACCGTCGCATCAATGTGAGCGCTCGTTAATGATAACACACCTCGAGTTCTTTTGGACGTTGCGAAGATATATATAGCCTCGCCTAATTTTGGTTCGACGTTTGTAATAGTCCCTAATGATAAATTACATGAATGTACAGAAACTACAGCAGTTCCACCGTCTTCGGAAAGCGTTCTACTGCAACAGTCGTTAGAAGTAAAACAGTGAAATTGTCGATAAAAGGGAGACATTATCGCCCCAATTCAAAAGTACAACACTGCCCAAGAAAATACTATTAAAAGTGTTTCTATTTCACTCGATGCCTACTTTCATGGAAAGTCAGTGGTCGCGAGCGCAAATACGTGTTACTTCTCTTTGTTATTGTTATTCTCGTGACACGTGCTTACAGCAAACGTTTGTTCGTGTTCACACGCCCCGTGATTTGTGTACCTCCTTATCCATTTCTCCTTTATAGCTGTCCCTGCAACAACCCACCATTGCGTCACCATAAACTGTACACTTTCTTTTTGCTTTGATGTGCGTATACATTCTCATAAATACAGCAGCGAACTGAAATGATTTCATAGATTTGCTTCATAATGCATGGTGAGCACCCTATAAAATTCCGTAAAATATTCATGCGACAACAAGCAGCAATGAACCCCGGTGCGCATTGAGTTGATAAAACCGAGCGTCCTTTGCTGAGCCCACGCTATGACACGCACACACAGACGAGGGAGAGAGAGAGATAAAAAGAAGGCAGGGACGTCAACCAGTGAAGAGTCCGGTTGGCGACTCTACGCTGGGGGAAGGGAGAAGGGGAATATGAGGAATGGAGAGATGTTTGGTTTTCTCTAAATGTGGCCCATGCACAGTAGGGGGATTGGCCAAGAATTGGATGGAGTCGGCAAGATGTTTTTGTCACTGATGTCGGTTTATTTTCAACGTGATAAACATACCCACGAGCAGGACTTGTCGCACAAATTAGTAACTATAAACGCAAATTTTCTAGAAAAACCAAGAAAAGAAATACAAATAATGAGGAAACGCAGCAATTTTTTTTTTTAGTATATTGCAAGAAATATGGCGGGCAGCTTTCTCCTCATATATTATGAAACTCGCTTGCGAGCGCAGTGATACATTGTTGTTCTTTCCCTTTTGGTTGCGCTGAAAGCCAGCACCGAGCCACGGCCAAAAATGCCCGATCTCGTCGATGCGCATCCTCTCTTAGTCCAAATCGACAACGGCACAGGCGCATTGCGGACTTTCGCGGAGGCGCTCGGGCGAGAAAGGGCTGGCGGAGAGAGAGAAAGAGAAAGAGGGTGCAACAGAAGAGGGAGAGACGATAAGAATAAAGGAGGCGCAATGGAAACAAGGAGAGGAAGGAGGGAGAAGCGGAGAGAGGGAGAGAAGCGCTACGGAAAGGGAGGAAGGGGAACAAAAGGGCGGACGGACATGCGCGGACGAGTGGCAGCAGCTGCGCCAGCGCCGAAGAATGGCCGCCACCGTCGCCGCCGCCCGCCTCTGTTGCCGGCGTGGCTGACCGCGGCGTTGTCGCCGTCGACGCCGAAGGAGGGGCCAGAGCTCGAGTCCCGGGCTGGGCCTCCCAGAGGCCGGGCCCTCCCATTGTGCGGCGGCGACGGTAGCGGCGGAGGAGACAAAAAGAAAAAAGAAATGAGGAAAGAAACCGGGTCACGCGATCGATCAACGCGGCCTCCGTGGCTGGCTGGCACACCACGGGGTAACAAACCACCCGCACGACGGGGATGCGTCGACGACGACAACGTCAACGCTGCGGTCGCTGATGGCACGTGGCGAACTGGACCCTTTAATCGTAACGAGTTGCGATAACCCCGCCCCGTCCCCCTTGAAAGCTTATATTTCTGAAAAGCAGTGCGCTAATAAAGCGAAATGTTCCGAGCTTGGCAAACAGTACGCTTCGCTGCGCCTGAAGGCGAAAGTGAACGAGAGCAAGGGCGACTCGATTCGTACAACCAGGGATATAAGTCAAAGGTGAAATGAAAAAAGAAACATGGCGTTCGTATTAATTGGAGCGCTGTTTCGCAACTATACATTGCGACCGAGGAACTGGCGCAAGCGATGACACCGCTTATTTCGTGTTCGGAGGAAACCTTTAAATCGGAGCGACTTTTCGATCAGGAACGATCACTGTTCACAAGACTGGAAGTGACGTATCCCGGCCAGCTCCGGGCGACACGTGAAGAGACCATGGCGACATTTCTATTCCGCCACTTACAGACAGTAAACAGACGGAGGAAAATTATGCAAACGATAAAGGAGACATTTTCCTTTAATTCTGAAGAATGGCCATGATCGAAGACTGAGTGGTTCCGCTAACGCAGGAGTCGCTTTCGCCACCAAGATGCAGGGTGCAAAAGCGCGTTACGGTAAAGGTGGGAGCAAGGCAGTACAGAACCGTAGCGGTGCTCGAAGCTGAGGTTACTATTCGTATTTGCCGTCAACCATTGGTAGTACCTACACAGCTGAAGCGCGAAAGGGCTCGATCGATGGTGTTCAATAAATTATATGTTTGCAATACGCTAATGCTAAAGGCTACGCAACCCTATTTGTGCCAGCGACGAGATCGTTAAACAGTACGTCATGTACGAGGAAGGGACGACGAACGAATTGAAGGACTTCGAGACACGTGTCCATGAAAGATGCAAGCGAGCTAAGGTGTACCCGTTTTTCCTATAGCGTTCTTGCAGGTTCCATCCACACTCAGTCGTGCGAGTATGTACGCAGCAGGAAAGGGCGGTCGCGTAGACCTCGGCGTGTAATTTACACTTGCTGACGTCGTCGGATACGACCGTAACTGTTAACTGATATGCGCATATAATGACAAAGTGGTTCCGCAAGACGGAGGAACGTTCGCGAAATGAAAAACTGACACCCACCCGTAAATATATCTATAGCACGAAGCTACAAAGGAAACCCACACGGGTTTCTCAAAAAACAAAGCTTCGTAGTTGAAGAAAAAATTGGACCTGGTCCGGGATTCGAACCAGGGACCAACACCTTTCTGGGGCGGTCGCTTTTCTGAGAAAGCCGTGCGGATTTCCTTTGTAGCTTCGTGCTATACATATGGGCGGATGTCAATTTTTCTTTTCGTAAACATATTGTGCCAGCATATAGCGCAGGACAAGTAAAATTGTAATCTAGGGAGCGTGCGTGTGGTGACTGGTAATAAAAACGTTGCGCGACTCCCACTTCCTGTTGGAATCCGCGTTTCCAGACAGGGGAAATTAAATCGGGCGGATGACTGTGACGCGACTCGTTAAATTAAGGGGTTTTACGTGCCAAAACCACCATCTGATTGTGAGCCACGCCGAATATAGTGATGGACTCCGGAATAATTTGGACCCCCTGGGGTTCTTTAATGTGCACCTAAATCTAAGTACACTCTAAGTAACCTAAGTAAGGGTTGCCGAAATACGGGTTCGTTGTATAGCGTTGTATCGGCCCGCCCGCAGTATGTATTAGCTGCAAGCGGAAAACATGCACTGTTTTCGGCATATATAGCACGCTGGAAGTTAGTTCAACAAAACGGTTTCTAGTGCGTCTAGTTTGATGGAGCTCTTGGCAGACATACGCCTGCCTAATTAGTTACTTGCAGAAGATTATAAGATGAAATAAAGCGAACGTCGTACCATGATACACGGTTGCGTACTATCACCATAAGCAATAGTACGCTTTTGCTTAATTTGTTTCTGACAATCCGGCCGCAAGGACTGTTGCAATACGCATCTATAATTTAATGCGGAACCTCGGCAAGATTTCTGTGCGAAATTCGGTAGCGTATTGAGAAAAAAATGTAAACGTTCCTTTCTCTATTCTTTTCTTTTTAATATGTTCCTCATAAGAACCACGCGAGACGCGGCATGTCGCTAAGACAGAGAGAGAGAGAGAAACGGTAGGGAAACAAATAAAGCAAAGGAACATGGAAAAGCCATTTCAGTGGGTGTCAACAAAAGCCAAGAAGGTTGCCTTCGGTACGCATACTTTCACATAGACTCATATATCTACACATACAAAGCCTTCCACGGAAAGTTCAGCGACTCGACATAATTTGCGTTATTTACGATTAAGATGCGTCACGGTAGCGCGCCTTCTCAATGGCGGAAGGTAACTTCGAGACAGAGAGACAAAGAACGAAATTGGGAAAGAAGGCGCAGAAAGAAATGCTGTGTTAGCTTTCACAGCTATAAATGAGCAGCAAAAGAAGTAAATGCGATTTCTCTCTTTCTCTCTCTCTCATGTGAGTCGAGTATGACGCAATCGCCTGCAAGCTAGGCCGCGGTCTGTCAGTGCTTTCTCAAATACAAGAGCAGCGCACCTATAGACACTAAACGTCCGGAGCCGTTATATTTCTGCACTGAACATATATCTGAGTGAAATCTCTCTCGGCTTTTTCTGTCACCGCTCCCTGCCCTCCAACCCATTCGTCTTCGACGCACTAATTATGCGCAGCCAATGAGAGCGGCGTCGAATGCCAATCGCAGTTGCGAGGCGTGTATACATAAGGCCGCGTTTGAACGGCGAAGGTCGTCGTTCAATCTCGCTTCTGCAATTGTGCGCACACGACTGACGCGCGAGAGTCGTTATTTTTTTTACGAGCCAATCAACGAGCAGCAACAAGCCCGCATACATCGTGCTTACAGTAAGTATCCGAGGCGAACCACGTATAGCATAATCGACTTCAGCTAAGTGTTTTTAAGTTCGGAACGACCCGAATGTATACGTGTCGCTGTATATTTTCTTTGTGTCAGCTGAGCAGCTGCAGACACATCCCTGTTCTCCTTCCGGTAGCCGCTAAAGTATAGCCTTTGTACGGACACAGCACATAAGAGTGCAAATCAGCGAAATCGGGGACAGCTTTTTGTTTCCTTCTATGTATTAGCGAAGAAGTACGAAACAAAGCCGGGATAATGTAAGGATTCTGCTCCGCCAGGATTCCTTTTCGTTCTTTGTGAGTGGTTTGTGTGGCGCTTTGCGCACGTAATGACGGGGATCGGCTGGCTGCGAACAGTGTTTGACAAGAAGGAAACAGAATTAAGCGGAAGGAGTCCAAATTACATTATACCGAGGCAGGCTACACTGCTTCCAAGTGAATTTGTCCTCTTTAATTACGGCCCCTCATGGTCACTGTATGTTAAGAGCGTAGAGCAAATTTAAACATCCCTTGTGTGGACACAGAGGCGCCACGTATCCAATTTCTAATATCCAACAGCCAAAACCGTCAAATACTCTATACAGAAATATTAACAAAAGACGCAAGGTGAACCTCGAAATTGCAGTAAAAAGGACAGTAAACTGGGCAATTTTGTACCGATTCGCGTCTGAGGGGCCTGCACAGGAACACAGACGGCGTGGTAGTCCTGTGTCCCTTCGTCCTGTGTATAGGCTTTCGCGCTATCCTCAAATATGTGGACGTCGTCGCAAATGCGCGTGCATACAGGGGTTGTGCATACGCAAGAGATTTCGAAAGCAAACCACGTGGTTCATTTCGAACTGGCGCTCTTCGCACTTGCTAGACAAAGGAAGAAATAATATATCATATACGCGCGCTTTCGAGCCAGACGCTCGCAAATTGTGCGTTGCTGCGACTCTGGCCTGTATAGGTGCAATTGGCATACGCAAATAGTACAGAGGCAATAGTTGTATGCAGACGCAGGAAAATAGGAAAGCAGTTGATGCAGAATACCGCCCTTTCTCTCTGTATATGAAGAAATAAAAGCGCACGAGCCTACACATTAACTAAAGCCATTTCATGCCGGCGTTTTCTGAATGCGTGACCATTCAAATACACAAAAGAAAAAAAATCCGGGCGACAGTGTATATACTCGGAGAGAAAGCACGATTTCCGAAGACACAGAGGCGCAGAGGAGGCGCTGAAACCGAAGACAGAACATCGGCAGGTAATAAAGCATTCGTTCCTTAGAAAGTTCGATCAACGTCATTTGCACGCGCACCTGACAGGGAGGGAACGCTCTTTTATAAGCCAGACAGAAAGTCCGAATGAAACGACTGGACCGACCTCGAGAATTGCAAGACAAGTGATGTTTCTGGCCGCTGAGGAGCGAACGAGAGGCCAGCAAAAGAGCAAAACGTCGAGGTACAAAGGGGGGGGGGGGGGGGGGGTGAGAATAAGAACAAGGAGGAGGAGGAGAGGAAGCAAAGAAAGGCGACAAAGAGAATAATTCAGCCAGGAGAGAAACTGGGCCGCGCTCTGGCGCACCTTCCAAATTGGATTGTCGCCGCCGTCGCTTCCTAATTAGCGAAAATTAAAGCACCCTGGCCCTCGCTTCACCGCACGGCTCCAGCGGCGCGTCCTGCCGATACCGCCCCTGCACTGCCTTCGTCTTTTTACTTCTTTTAAATTTCATTTTTATTTTATTTTTTACTACAGTAGGCTCTCTCTACCTTCATTATTATTTGTATGCCTCTCCGGCTTCTTCGTGCACGTATTTTCTTTCACGGCCGTATCAAGAAATGAATGCTTGGCTGGTTTTAGAATGAATAATCACCTAATGCGAGTCTCCACATTTCTTATTCCATTGTTGGGCCACATATAGTAGACTAAAGAATAAAAAAGAATTCGTTCACAGTGCTGCCTCCTTGAAAGAATAAAACTAATAATATTTTTAATATTCAGTGGGAATATGTGTCAAGGAAGCACAATCCGTGGTACAAGCAAGGCGACAGCTATAGCAAGCAAAATGTACCAAATTACGCCAAGTATAATCAAAGGTGACGTTTACGTTTCAGACTGTTCTGCTATGTTTTGCAGCGTCTTCACTCTCTAGTGAACAGGCTACTAGATATACCTATAGGCTTTTTTCAAGTGGCATGATCGTGTGCCCTAAAAAAGAAGAAGAAAAAGAAAGAAAGAAAGAAAGAAAGAAAGAAAGAAAGAAAGAAAGAAAGAAAGAAAGAGAAAGAATAATAAATAATAAAAAGACACAAATAATAAAAAGAAAAATCAAACAAAGGAACAAAACGCAGCTCTGCCTTAAAGCGTATATATACGACTTCACATTTTTCCTTACGCACTGCGAAAGCCCGATAATATATAAGCTACAAAAAGCCAGAAATGGCCAACTGCGCACGCTCTGTAAGAATAATCGATGCCTACTCCTACTGTACGCGCTACACAAAGCTTGGAATATACAAGACTTCACCGGTGAAATTTAAACAAAAACCTGATTGTTGAAAGGACTTGAACACATTGGTAATTAGATTATCAAAAACACATTATAACACATTGATCGGTTCTGTGTGCTTATTATACCCTTCCCAGCACAAGTTGCCAAAACATCATCCAGAGACTTGCTGACTCGAGCGAGCATTCCTATCCGTACCAGCAAATTTCATACCTTCATCACTATATCCCATGCTCGACCCCTCATTTGCGTTTTCCTTCTTAACTGGCGCCCATTTTGTTCCACCTCTAAAGTACGTCGTCCAATTATCAGTTATGCGCCTGACTCACCAACGTGCAGTACTCCATTCTTTCGTTCTCGTTCCCCCTTTATCTCAACGCTTCGTAGTCCTCGCTTTTTAGACTACATGAAATCTCGGTAAGGTATATGGCCCTCATTTGTGTGCACACGAAGGATACATTTTTGCCCACCATTCACGCCCAATCGGCTGTTCTATCGATTTCACACCCCCGTTTAAACGTTCACTCACCCAGTCTAACCAAAGTAGAAGTACAAGCGCTCAGGACGACACGAACAACGGCAGTTTCTGTTGGGACGCGCCTTCGGTCAAAGTGCAGTTCAGCAGCGGACAGCCTTAACAGCCACCGCAAGGCGAACAAATTCTGGAGTTCTTGCGTGCCAAAACCACGATCTGCTTATGAGGCACGTCGTGGCGGGGGCATTCTGGATTCATTTCAACCGCATGGGTTTCTTTAACGCGCACGCAGATACACCTAAGTGCACGAGCGTTTTTGCATTCTGTCCCCATGGAAACGTGGCGGCCACGGCCGGATTATGCTGCATATACACCGTGTTTCTAGAACGTTATTCTGTTCGATCGACAGTCCACCTCGACTCGAGAAAGTGAACGGCATAGCGCCGCTCTTCGACTGAAGTGGTCACTGCGTTTCATCGACGCACCACAGCCATTCTTGTGAAGCATATATATCGTCTTATTCACTGCAGGTCAGACGCTGTCGAGGATCCTTTGAGAATACGGGGCACAGAATCCGTGACCCCGTGCTTATAGCAACGTAACGCCAAAGCCACTCTACATGAGCTACCACGGTAGGTGAAAAAAAAAAAATGGTGTAAGAAGAAACGCCCAATGAGAGAGACAGTAATCCAAACGAAGCTGAACTCTGCACAAGCAAATTGCTTCGTGCATCGGCAATGCTCAAAAGATAAATCCGCGAATGCAAGGTCGCGTGGTCTTCTGTTCCGTACATGCTAGCTGCGTGACGCTGGTCTCCTTGAGAAACATTCGTGCACTTCGCTTCCGCGCTTGGCTGCAGTATCGAAAAAAAAAAAGACACGATAAAGAGATAACGACTGGCGGAGTTTGTCTCCTAATTGGCGAGAAATTAATTGATCTTCGGTCAAAGGACGAACAGGTGACGGAACAGCTATATTAGCAGAGTAAAGGTATATATCCATCCGACTCGAGGCCTTCCGAGTGTGCGCAACAGAGTAGCTTTACTTCATGCCTCCGCGAAGCACGCCGTGTACTTTGTGATGACCCCACGTGGGCCCGCATGCGCGAGTGACCCCAGGCCCCCCCGTCCGCTTAAACGCTGGACGATTGATATTATTTTTTTTATTCTCGCGTACGCGTTGAATGCGGTTCTGGACCTGTTTGACAGCGCGATGAAAAAACAATATCTTTCATCATCACTCGTTCTTGTCTGGCAATATTGCTACTTTTGCAATAAAAAAAGCAGCTCACTTACCGACAGCCGAAGGTATTATTATTATTATTATTATTATTATATTATTATTATTATAATTATTATTATTATTATTAAAGGATTCTTTTTAGTTTTCGGCAAAATAAACCACCAGGAATAGATGGCATATCTGTAGGCACTCTGCGAAGAAACTTCGATGTGCTTGCTAACATCTTGCTTTTTTTAATCAATGGCTTTTTAGAAACTGCAGTAATTCCCGAGACTCTGAAAACGGCTATAGTTAAGCCACTACATAAAGGAGGCAGGAAAGATAACATTGAAAACTATCGGCCAATCTCAATTTTGCCGGTAGTTTCCCAAATACTAGAAAAATTCCTTTACGAATGCATGATGTCTTTCTTAATGAAGTTTTCGATTTTATCGCCCAGACAGTTTGGTTTTGTTGTGAATCGAGGTACTACAGTCCTATTGGAAGAATTCTCAGATGAAGTATATTCTGCATTTGAAAACAACTTATTCACCTGTGCGCTATTTCTAGACATAGCGAAAGCTTTTGACACAGTTAATCATAACATTTTACTAGAGAAATTAACTTTAACGGGATTCAGAGGACCATTCCACAGGGTACTGCGAAACTACATGTGTGGTAGGTCACAGATAGTTATGGGTGACAAGGAAACCGTCAGTAGCAAGCAATGGCTTACAGCCGGTGTTCCCCAGGGCTCAATTTTATCACCTCTTTTATTTAACATATTCGTAAACGATCTTCCTCTAGTAATTTCTAAAGGCACTATCTACCAGTATGCTGACGATACGGTTATATTAACAAAGCATATAAATTATGAAAAGGCTGTGGGCGCCCTGCAAAATACAATATACAGTGTAATGCACTGGTTTGCGAAAAATTGTATTAATGTAAATATCAGGAAGACACAGTTAATATGTTTTAGAAATCCCTTAAAGACCACAGCAATAAACATTCCAGTATTCTTGCATGACCAGCACTGCATTTCATGTACATGTACCCCTGTTCAGTACGTAGACTCTGTGAAATATCTCGGTTTATTTATTGATAGCAGCATGTCATGGCAGCTTCATCTGGCATATCTGTGTGGCAAACTTAGGAGTGTCGCTTGGTTGCTTTTTAATATAAAAGGTTTCACGCCATTATCGGTAAAGAAAACCATAGTGCATGCACTCGCATACAGCATCTTGCGATACGGAATCACCGTTTTCGCTTTCTGCGCATTGAGATGGCAGACGAGAATTGACAGTTTACTAAAAAATATATTGAAAAGTGTTGCCTATGGCTGCGGCCAGATGTCAAGTGACAACTCATTTTCCGCGTTAGGTTTGCCTTCATTTCAGTCCTTATTTAAGCAAACTGTTGTTCTTCGTCATTTTTGGAACGACCAATTCCGAGAAAAATATGTAGCTCCTCGACTTTTGAGGGACAACATTCGTTTCAATGTTCCTCGTTCATCAACTCGGTATGGCGAGGCACGGCGATGCGTCTATGTGCCCAAAATCTTTAATGATCTACCTGACGAATTTTTCTCGGTTCAATCAAAAAAGGTTTTAAAGAAGATGTTATCTTCCATTTGAGTTTTCTTTTATGTATGGGTATGTGTTTGTTTGAAGTAATTTGGTTGTATTAACCTGTATATCTTTATGAGCTTACAAAAATGTTCATTACGTTGCCATAACTTGTTTTTAATTTTTGTTTTTTGTTCTATGTAAGCATTAAAAAAAATTTTCACTATGTTGGACTACCATGTATCAAAATTTTCTGTTTTTCATCTATATAAGCGTGAAAATATGTTCACGCTACATTGTATTGACATGTATTTATTTTTCATTTATGCACAATATTTTGTCGGCACTAAGGTTACGCATGTATGTACATACACTGACCACATCGCTGTTGCCGGCACTGCCGGGCCTAGTCACACAAGCCATTTAGGCTTCGACAGGCCCGCTTACTATGTATTTTTTTCTTGTGCTGCATAAATAAATATTATTATTATTATTATTATTATTATTATTATTATTATTATTATTATTATTATTATTTTGCTCAGTGGCTATGGTGTTAGGCTGCTGAGCACGAGGTCGCGGGATCGAATCCCGGCCACGGCGGCCGCATTTCGATGGGGGCGAAATGCGAGAACACCCGTGTACTTAGATTTAGGTGCACGTTAAAGAACCCCAGGTGGTCGAAATTTCCGGAGTCCTCCACTACGGCGTGCCTCATAATCAGAAAGTGGTTTTGGCACGTAAAACCCCATAATTAATTTAAATTATTATTATTATTATTATTATTATTATTATTATTATTATTATTATTATTATTATTATTATTATTATTATCTGTTTTGAAAACATATATGCAATTGACAGAGAGAAAACGACTTTGGCAATTGAACGCCACCGGAAGGAGCGCAACGCCTGCTTACACTTCAGGAAGAAAGGAAGGAAGGAGGAAAGAAAACTAGATGATACGTCACAAATCTAAGCCAAAACAATGACAATGACAACTTAAAAAAAAACGGAAAACCGTACGGACACAGGCAAAGAATGAACGGGTAATCTTGTTCTCCTGTGCGTCGATCGATTGACATATAGAGGAAAACGGGCCTGTTTTGCACATAAAGTAACAGCATATGTACGCTAAGATAGTGTGAACCCGAACAACGCTGTATGCTGGGTTAGCGCTTATGTACTACCTACCGTCGCCGAGTGTTCAACAGAAAGATAAATACAGACCTCGCATTTAAGGGAAATACCACATCCGAATTTTTTTTTTTCTGGCCGACAGGAACGAACGACAGCAAGACCCGCTGTCATTAACTCTCATATATAGTGTACAGTTGTCAATATGTTGTAGAAATTTAGCTAACGGTGCCTTAAACTGTATAGTGTCAATATGATAACTACTTTTCCGCTGCCTTTGTGGCATATACTACGGTCATGGATGGTAAGCGTTTGAATACAGTTACCAAGATATATATAATATATATAAAACTAAGTAAAGTGATATGAAACACAAAGCTTTAACCTCAGTGGCCTGCTACAGGATCTGCTTCTCTTCCTTTCTCCATCAGTTTGGTGTTTTGCAGGTTTTTTTTCTCTTTCGTCGTGTTGAAAGCTCATTAAGGCGGCGCTATACAGCACTATGCCGCATAGCTAATCATCGTTACAGGAAACCACAGACAGTATACGTGTACTTCAGAAGTGCCACTGGTTCTTCTTTTGTAAGCCCGTGCAAGGAGAAAACAACTGCTGCATCATCACGGTCATCACACATTCTCTTCCTCCACTTCAAAAGAAAGAAAGAAAGGAAAAGAGAAAGAAAGGAAACAACCACACAGAGGTAAATGAAAGGGATAGGGCTAATACGCTGCGAGGGGTTTAATTTCGCGCGCAGACGAGCAACGGACTGGAAAAATAAACGACTTCTGGAAGAGAAAGAATTTCCGAGAAATTAAGTGCTAGCTAGGTGCCGGCTTCACCTGCAGACCGCGTCAGCCTTTTACGCATGCGCAGTTTGAAAGAGGGAAAGAAAAGAAAGGGGAGTGAAAGCTGTACTCATTCTTTTCGCGCCGCCCATGTTACGCTTTATATCTGTTCAGTCAGCGCATTTGCAGCGCGCAGTAATACGTGCCGTAACAGCTGAGCCAGAGGGTTTTCCGGTGACTTTGTGCAGATTTAGAGGAAGGCAAAAAAAAAAAAAAAATGCGTTAACCTGAGAGCACCTAAAGTGATCGACGACCTCAAATTGTCTTCTTCTCCTGCCCGCTTCTCCTCCCCGCTTCCTCCAGAGCGTCTTTTTTTTTCTAGCTCTATCGGCCGAAAGGGAAAGTCGTAAGTTAATCGACGCCAACTTTCGGGCAGTGTAGCCCGGAGTACGCACCTGAACCGGAATTGTTGCCTATTTCTGAAGTAAGAGGAAAGAAACAAATGCGAGACACGCGCTAGACATTGCATGCTTCGTATTCCAGTTCTTCGGATTGCATATGCAAATTATACCGCGTTGATTCTTTACCAGTCTGCACTTCTCGCCAGGAGAGCGAAGGCGTCCGCTCCAAGGCAGCATTTCTTACTCCAAGTGTTTTGACTGCCCCTGAGCAGTATAAAGAAAGGAGAGAACAACCAGCCCACCATACGACTAACCGACCAATTACCAAAACAAACAAACAGAGAATTTAGTTCACGACATTGGCAATGTGATATTCTACAACGACTCTAATTGTCCCCATCCGGACCACAGAAAGTTGAATGTAGCCGAGCCCCACTCCGGTTTCTACACGTGTATCGATTTACAGGAGTCATTTCGACGAAGCGGCATCGATACAGCAGATTCCAAGAGAGGCAGGGGCCTTTGCGGAATGTCGGCGTTTTTCGCTCCGCCACTCTGATGTTGGATCCAAGTTGCGTAGCGCTATCTCGCCGGAACGGCGCACCCACGGGGAGCATGCGCCAAAGCCCAGATCGCTCGTGTTTTCGAAAGAGTCGAGCATGTACTACTACGAGCCGCAAAGCGACCGAATCGCTCGGAGAGACAGACCCACAAGCACGCCTCGTCCAACGCCATCTCTCGCAGACCTTATCGCGTCTCGTCGACACTCCACGAAAGTGCGCGCGCCTATAGACTCCTGCATTCGCGGCGCCGGACACACCGACAGAACGACAGCGAGCGAGAGAAGCAGGGATCGAGTGGGGGGAGAGGGGGGTTGCACGCGAGCGGCCGTTGCGACATCGACGCTCGTTTTGTCCATTCCGGCCGTGCATTCGGGTTCGTGTGCGCGACGTGTGTCGCATTAATGCCCCTCGATCAAAATAGACGCGCTCGACGAGCGAGGGCGACACGCGCAGATATGTCATCGGTCCGGAGCACATGACAACCACTGAAGGACGCAGGACGTACAAGGTGTGCACACACACGCACACACACACACACACACACACACACACACACACACACACACACACACACACACACACACACACACACACACACACACACACACACACACACACGCGCGCGCGCGCGCATGCACAAAGAGAGGGGGAGAGAGAGAGAGAGGGTAGACGCGATGGACCACGAATGGTAGCCGAGAAGATGGGACAGGGCAGCCTTATGCCAAGCGAACTAAAAGAAGAAAAAAGGCACAAGAGAACGGCCTCAGTGGTCAAGAGAAGGGACCAAGGTGGCGCGTGCGATCGCCGCTCTCGGCGTTTTCTTTTCTTCGATGCCATGCCTCTCTTTTTTTTCTTGTTCTTATTATAAGGTGCCTCGGTACCACGCTTCTCCGTCGGAGGCGGCGCGCTGCCATCGAGACACCGTATATAGTTCCTATCGGGATGCAGCGACATGCGCCGGCGACTGGTCGGAAGCCGCAGTGCTCGCTGCTATACAACAGTGCTGTGCTGCCCATGCCTGCGAATGGCTTGCGCAACCGTCCTTGGCGTCCTTGCAGCCATGCATAGCATAAACGCCGCCGCCGCCGCCACACATATCGAGCAGCGCGAGACGGCATCCCTGTGGCGCCAATGATGCCGCCAACCCGTGTCACGTTCTGTAAATTGCTGTCCACTGCGTCGCACTGCGCCGCAGGGAGATAACTTAAGAGTGCCAAAGTATGCGCGCAACCCATAACGAATTAGCGGAGATTTCGACTCGTACAGGCGGCGAACACACTTTTCTGTACACTGCTTTATTCGGTTCAGCTTTAGCGCATCAATTCGCGATTCGCGGAACGCTATACTAACACGCCTCACTGTTCACTTCTATAGGTCGTTCTACACTGGAATTACTTTGCTCCCGCGTACCTCTGTATTTGTATTTGTGCACTTTCAAACCCGGGAAAGTAAGCTTCGCTTTAAATAGTTGAGTTTACACGCTTATCACTGCGCAATGCAGCACTGCCCACTACCGAAACCGCGTCTCCTGTTACCTACTAGCGATGCCGTACCTTTCTCTCTTGACCGCAGTCGGAAATTCAAACGCAATATATAAGAAAAGAATAAAAATAAAGTGAACCCATATTAAATAAGGTGAGAGAGGGGAGGAACGGGATAGCACTCGGTCGTGAATCGCGAGCCTTTCCGCCGACGATAAGATAACCTATAAGAAATGTTTCTGTACAACAAATGTAAAGCTATAGCGAAGCAATTTTAATCTGAGTTCAGGTTTAGCCTCGCGGTAACGGGCACGCATGTGAGGCTTCAGTACTAAGCGGGCTTGTCCGGCACAGTGACGTTCGTTGGAGAGATGCAGAAAGAAAGCGAAAAAAAAAAGAATTAAATTCCAGCGCCCGCATATAGGCAGAACTCGAGCACCGATACTCACGAACTCGGTCCAAAAGCTGTTCCACGAATCCTTGGTATATAGCTTTATATGTTTCTGTGCGCTTCCACGTACACACACACACAAAAACAAGCACACACAACTGACCCAGTGAACCCGCAGCCAAATATGCGCTCACTGCAGCCTCCCTGAAAGATCGTGGTGGGGAAACGAATCCGCATTTTTGAAAACGAAAAACGCGATCGCGGTCGTCCGTCTCCTTGCGCAATAATCCGTCGCGCGCGATCGCCGAGGCGGTCGCACTCTCCATTTCTATAACGCCTGTGTTCGCGATTTAGAAATCAGCGATTTAGAAATTTAGAAACCACGCGAAGCACCGCGTATGAGCGGAGTTCGCTATGCACCGCCGGCTGGTCATCCAAGCTTCGCTCCGCGGTTGTTCTCGCAAGCCACACGTGCGATGCAAAGGCGATTCGGCCGCGGACCGTTGTAAGGCTACAGCTTTGCGCGAGCTGGTTTGCACTAACGCATATTCATTAAGCGCGACGTCGACCAAGGCAACAACGCGGCCGTTTGCAATTCCGATGTCGTATATACCAGCGCGCCATCATTCTTTTTTATTTCTTTTACTCTCCCTCTGTCTCTAGGACGACGGGCTCGCACAGGACACAAAGTTCCACGAAACTGAAGGGGAAATAAAATACAATGCAGTAAAAAAGACGGCCGGTCGCTGCATGCTGCAAACACCCTTGGACTTCGGCTCGTCCGCGTTTGACCCCCACGAGATATACGACGATGCGTTGCGACAAGCTCGCAGTATATATATACACGTGTTCTTCCTACGAAATACTGATGGGCTGCAGCATTTCTGCCACCGCCGAGAAGCGAGCGGCGGCGTGTTTGTTCATTAGTAACCGAGCGATTATTCTTGTCAGGCGCAGTATACCCGTTTTATTACTATAGAGCCGCCCCCGCGCTGCCTATTCTGCCATCTCGCGCGGAAAGAAAAGAAGTGATGCACGCGGCGCCTATAGTTGCGTTATACGAAGCGGTTCTCAAGATTGATGCGGGGAACTGTAAGACTCTCCTCCTTTTTTTTTTCTTTTTATTAGTACTGACAACGTTCAGAGGTCATGCAGTGAGCGTTAAATGGCTTCTTTGGTTATTTCCCGCATTTCCCGCGGCCATGTATCAAGTAGTATAAGCGAATACCGCTATCCGAACCCGCTGTCCTTCGTGTATACGCGGTTAACAGGACTAAGCAGGCGCCTAACAGCGAGAAATTTATTGACATATCAGCTTGCGGCCACATGGTTAATACATACTGGTGCTTACACCGTGTGCGCAGGAATAGCTCTTCGAAGGACGTACGGCGCTCCATACAAGGGAAGCAAAATAAAGTATCGCGAAATTTGATAGCCTGGCACGCGCGTGCCAAACGGTTGCAAGGAGCTGAACGAATGAAGCCTGCAGTTACACTTCCATATTGCTCGAAAAAAACGGTGCACAGAACGACGACCTTGCCGCGTCTTCGTGTGTCCGGCTCTCGACGCGAAGACCATACGGACTAAGACTGCTGCAGTAACAGCACTAAGTGGCAGACTGCGATGTGGACGCAGACAGACTTGGCATTGGAAGCCTTCGAATTAGCTTTGCTGACTCGGGTCCTTTGACAAGCGTATAAATTAAACAGTGGATTTAAGTTGTAATTGAAAATGCAACGTGGCTTTCGCATTCACATTCAACGGTATGCAGCCACCGCGGCAAGAGTTCGAATCTACTCCGCATCGAAACGGCGAAGCGTGCATACGACTGTGTGAGCGCAGCCGACATAGAACTCGCATGTGTCACCTCGAAATTTCGTGCGACTTGGATATTTGACTTGACAAATATGGCGGCAACGTGTCGGGATAAAAAATCGCGCAGATTCCGCGCACTGAGGGAATCGGTGTATAGGCGAAACTTTCTCATAAACCCTGACCACATTACAGATCGCATAAGACAAGAACATTTCAGCCCTTTTTTAACTAATTACTACGCAACAAGCAGCCTTGGATAGCTCCTAAATATGACGGATTAACTGTAGGAAAAGATATTGCGCAATGTGCGCACTCATATATATATATATATATATATATATATATATATATATATATATATATATATATATATATATATATATATATATATATATATATATATAAACGCCGTTTGAAAATTTGAACTCCCAATTTCATAGACCATTGCGAAGTGCCTCGATCGTAGACCGCGTTTTTGGTAAGTTAGCAACAACAAAGGTACCGCTACTTTTAATGTAATACCCACTTCACCCCCTCTGTAGTTACGAAGGATATAAATTCATGAGCTAGACTTATCGTCAAGGCAGATCCTTGCTAAACCCTGGTCGCTCTCATTCACCCGGAGAAAACTGGGCTCGATCGTTTACAGCATCAAAGGTCACGATCTACCTCGTCTCGATTGCCGTCACTTGTGATAACCCTATAGGCAACAAAGAGTGCTACGCTGCAGTGCACAGGACAAGCACCGAGAAACACGCACGCACACACGCACGCAAAGAAGACAACAAAGTGCGTTGACGTGATAACATCTTTGTTGCTGTGTGCTTGTATGCGTTGCAATGTTTTCGATTTACAAGTACACGAACAAGCCTAACATGTATAAGCTGCGTTGTAACGGGCCTCCATCCACGGGCTCGAGCTCAATTTGTGACGCAACCGGATCCGAGAGGCATCAGTTTTCTTTTTTGCTTCAGTACGTTACTCAAGCGCACTATGAAGGACAAAAAAAAAAGAATGGGTTGCAGTCGCAGTTTCAGCACTGGAGCTCGTGTATATGTGTGCGAGGAGGGATTGGAATGGGGAGGGGGGGAGAGGTGAGGGCACTGCTTTCCTCTCGAGTTTACACGAACTCGACCAGCTCCTTCCTGGTTCCATAAGTTCGCTCAGCTCGTATCGCGTTCGCCTCGAGTGCACAACAGCCGGTCTCGCGCCCACACTCGTCGCAGTGGAGCTGCGTTCTCGTCTCGCCGGGAGCGCGGAACGCAGGCCCAAAGCGCGAGCCCAGCCAGACAGCCCCAGCCCAGCGTCGCGTGCACGTCGTCGCTGCCGTCGTCGGCAGGCTTCGCTCCCCCGAATCATTGACAGCGGGCCCGGATGGTTCCTGTTCGGGCTTCTGCCCGAGAAGAAGCGCCCTTTTCCGTGAACCGATCGTCGGGCCGAGCTTTTTTCTTCGCTTCGCAGAACTACCACTGCGCTGGCGCCTCTGCGCCGGAGCAATGGTGCGTGTGTGCGTGGAAAGCGCGTTTCGCTCTCTCTCTCTCCCATGTTGCTGCTGTGTGTGTGTGCCTTCTCCATACAGCCCTGGGAGTCTGTTTTGGTTGCCAGCCCCTCGTCGTCACCCTCCTGCCTCGTCTCCGGCGCGTCGAAGCAGTCCCTGCATCGACGTATGCTACCTCATTGACCCCTATAACATGCTTGCTGCACAACCTTACAAGTACAACCGTCCAGCGCTTCGTAAAAACGTTATCAGCCTTATTGGCATGCACGGATGATTACCCATACCCGACTCCCACAACGTATGCACAATACCATACCACTATATAAGTGATGTTGCGATTCGGGTGTCTGAGCGCTGATTATTTTTCCGTGGCTGATGATGTGCCAGGCCCCGGGCGATCAAGAAGTCCGGAGCGACGTCCAAGGAACGAGAAAAAGGTTTATTTACACATTTGCACTGGTGAGAGTTTACATGTACTAGCAAGAGTACATGCACGAGTACGAGCAAGAGCGCACGTGACAGTCGTAGCACGCCTCCACAGCACTCAAAATCCACTTTTAATGCACTTATTTTTCCGCTTTCTCTCGTCGAGGAAATTCACTGTTCTTCCCGGCCGACCACGATTGTTGAACCGTTCGAAAGATCCCGCCCATGACGTCGCATCGTTTCACCGTGCTCCGCCTCCAATCTTGCACAATGCTGCATATTCGTGTGATATAAGTGAGGTCGAAGTATGCGCCGTTTTCTGCTGCAGAGCCTTAGTGATTCGTTATGAAAATGAAAGTGACAAAAAAAAAAACAATATTCGAGGCAAAACCCAGAATACCAGTAGCCACAATTTAATTGAAAAACTTCAGTTACTGGGGAGACACTCAGCAACGCGCTGCCGATCTAAAACAAGTTTAATAAAACAAGAGTATAATGAAAAACTAATAAGAAAAGAGAATGAGAAAAGAGGGTCAAATGTCCTTAGATTACACGTTTATCTCACAGCACTGGTATATACGAAGAAGACGTGCACCACAGACAAAAGCTTTCCACCCAACAACGACCCATAGTGCACTTAAGATTTCTTTTTTTTTTTTTTTCGCTCGCGAAGAAAACTGAACCGCCATCCACAAAGATCAGCTATAACTCGAGACGGAGAGAAACAATAGCACGGGACTCCCCGCAGCCCCGGAGAACAAAGTATGGCGAAGCGTGTATCTGTGGCGCAATCGACCCTGAACCTAACACCCGCGTCGGAGTATATGCACCTTATCGTCGAACTGCGCCGCCGCTAACTCCGAATACGAACGTACATACACGCGGCCGACATAGCAACTCGAGCAGTCCAGTGGCACGCTGATTATGCCAACACCTAGCAAATATCGCGAAACGCAGGAGAAAAAAACGGCGGCCACTGCACCGGTATAATTTCGACCTCTAAATAGCCCCGCTGCGACGCAATCAGAATTGAAAGCAGAACGAAACTTATCGAAGAAGCAGAAAAAAAAAAGAATTACGAGAGAAAGAACGCCAAAGTCAAAACGATGTAAATGTCCCCACGAGGCGGCCAGGAATATATGTACACGAATAAAAGCAAAACGACCCCAAAGAAAGTGAAGAAAGATTCGAAAAGGAGACAAACAGTTAAGGCAGCCTTCTCAGACTTCGTTGCATTCCAGAGCGCGAGTGGAGGTCGATTGAAAAAGAAAAATGCCACCGAAGCAAATTGAGACAGCCAGGCACGCGCTCCTGTTCGCGTATATGTATACAGCTGGCATCGGAGCTTTCTTTCGCTGTACACTTTCCTGCACCTGCTGATAGTAAATATACAGGCCCATGTGTTCGGTCGCGTTGTCTTGCGCTCGATTTGACCGGAGATTCGGCGCCGTCTTGGCTCAGGAACAACAATATACGAACGCACGCAACACTACGAACCTTCGTTCTAGGCTCTCAACACAGATATACGCACACACATATACACGACGCTGTATATGCCGGGCGCCGTCGTTGGAGGAGACAAGAGCGAGCGAATGGGTTCCCCACAAGGCGCTTTACGGCAGCAGAAAGGACAACATATATAGCCGGCAGCGTTATCGGGCGATTTCGCGCCCTTTTTCTTGCCAGTGTCAACCTTGAAGCGAATGCACGCACACGGGCACACGGTGAAATGCAGCCAAAGTGTAAAAAAACTCTGTAGTATAGTATGGTCACCTAAAATCAGACCAGCTGAGCGCGCGCGCAGGAAATACTTGCTCAAGGTGGGCTTTTCTTCCCTACTCCCCCCCCCCCTTTTTTTTTGTCCTTTCCGCCTGACACCCGTGTTCTTGCTTTGCGGTGAAATCTAAGGCATCGATCTCGTATTTTTAACTCGCTGGAAACAAAAGGCGGCACGCCCAAACTCTCATGCAGCGGTTGGTCTAGATGGGAGAAACCGCTCGAATTAAAGCGAGAGAACGGAACAAGGTCAGGCCAGTTCGCTGCTGCTGATACACGTATATGTACCGGAGTCTTTTGTGACTCGGGCTTCCTGAAGCTACAGCGATCGCAGGCGCTCGTTGCGCACCCGTACACTTGTTGCTTATCTGTATAGGCGAACGCTGGTGGTACGTGCTCGCTTAATGGAGCTCGAGGGCTGTGGTCTTGTTTGAAAGTATGTATTAATCGAGTATGTGGGCACGCAATACTTCCAAGACTCGATGACGCTATCGTTCCCTTTGCGGTCAAGACCACAAATTTCCAGCGGGTGTATAAACTCAGACTAAACCGTTCCCATTGATTAGACAAAAGTGCACGGCGCCTATATAGAAAGCAGTCCCAGGGTCATCATATCAAAGGGGCACCTCCCGTAAGCTCCAAGAGGACAAAAAGGCACAGAATCAGTACCTACGAGCCAATTATTATTATTATTATTATTATTATTATTATTATTATTATTATTATTATTATTATTATTATTATTATTATTTATGGAAACATAAGAGCACACGAAGGAAACAGGGAGGGAGCAAGCTGACAACTGACACCGAGAGGGGCACGACGCCTACCTACTCTTTCGGGAGGAGGGAATGAAAAGAGAAGAGGAGAATGAGATAGGGAACAAAGGAATAGGAAAGAAAATACCAAATAAAGAAATGAAACAGACACGGACAAAAGAAAATAGGAACACGGAAAAAATGTCTGTAAATGGGAGGCCAAATCAGTTTTTTGCATGAAAGTTAGCAAGGCTTAGCAAGGAAACAGGCAATCGTCAAGGGTCGTACACTTGAGTCCAATCAGTCGATATTCCTTAATTAGCAGTGTACGTTGCGTGACGAATGCGGAACACTCCACGCCGTCACTGCTGGCCTTAGTAGGAATTATACAGAAACGCTCGTGTAGATACATTATGTTTCACAAAAATATTGCTAAGACGATCGCCAGTGTGTACGGTAAGCACTGCAGAGAACTCACATAACTTCGTTCAGACAAGACAATTTATTCCCATATAGCCATCATCATTGACCAAAACTAAGACGACATGTAATCGTCCGCTGGTAAAGCAGTCGGAAAACCATGCACGAAAGATAGGCTGCGGCTCCTCACAGCGTTGGGTAAGAGATACGGCAATGATCACGTTCTTTACAGCAATGACAGACTGCCTGGTCCACAAACGCTGAGCCCGTTGATGGTATGTAGAATATAAGCTTTGCCCCTGTGCAAGAACTATCTAAGGCCATGTGCACCGAGAACGGATACATGTTCCAAGCTCTCAGCAGTCTTGCAATCTCAAACAAATCTCTTTCGCTACTTTAGACAGTCTGCTTTTTAATGTCACTCGATTTTTTGTCCATTAAACTTCACCGTAACTGAAATTTAAGCTCCATCCGTGACTGTTTGCGCAGCTTTCCAGCTTTCCTCTAATATATACTACTACAGTCAATCGCTTCCACTGATCGGAGACGTGTGACGATCCAACCGGTCAAACAGTTCCTGTTCGCGATTCAGGAGACGTATTCTCAAACGGTCACTTTCGGCGATGTCACTTTCAGTGCGCACCTCTTGGTTGGTTGAGCAAAACCGGATGAGCTGATAGGCTGCAGCTGAGCATTGTGCTGAGCAATGCGCCGAATAGACAGAATCGCTGAAAGTGATCGGCCGAGAATACGTCCCCAGGATTTTTCGAAGCAAACATTGTCCTCTAGCGGATTCCCAGAGTCGGCACCGTCCCTTTCTCTCCGCCTCCGGTGACCCGCACACACGTGTTGCTGGCTGCGGCCGCAGCACCCGCGCGCAACGACGGTCTTGCGGCGGCGGCGGCATTCCCGCCGCAGCCGCCAACCACATGTGCGAGCCAAGTGGTGCGGCGATGTCGAGCGCTAAAAGACGGAAGGGAGTGAGACACGCCCGAGGGGGAAACAAAAGGAGTCTCGCTGTCGGGGTCGAAAACAAGCGCGGGAGAACCCAGCCCCCGACCACCGCTGCCGACACCGCCGTCACCCTATCGGCCGGCTCATCATCCGGCATGGCATGGTGGTGGGTTGCTGAGGCAGATAGCTTCGCGTCGGCAGGAAGATCGCGAGCAGGGAGGGAAACGGTTGACGCGAGGGGAGTTGTACTTCTTTTTTTGCTTCGGTATGGAGGGCGAACAGATCCCCCCCTCCCCCGCCCCGCCCCCCTGGGGGGGCATTATCGAAACAAGCAAAGGGCACGGAGAAAAAGGCTGCTCGAGTTTTCAAGGCCACGGTCGCTTTACTACAGGCGCGCATCTTGCGAGAGAAAAAGAGCTTCGCGAACGGTCTGGGTTCCTCGACGAGCTTTTCTCTCGGTGAAAGGCGGTCGTAGCCATAAACGCTAAGATTTGTCTCCTCTGGACACCTATTTAGCCGATGTTCTGAACTATAGATGTATTATAGGACACGCAGAAAATATCAGTGATTGAAGGCCAACTAACCCGAGGTTTAGCCCTAGGCACCCTGGCGACTCACTTAACCTGACTTGCGTCACGCGTTTCTTTGCCGATTGTTACTTATTGAACTATTTTCACATACCAATTTTCCAGCGGCTGATATAGCTGTTCGTGAATCGGCCTACAACGAGCTGGCACTGCAGCAAATACATTGCTTTGATGGTTTCCGTTATACGTGTCCAGAAAATCGAAGGATCGCTTGCTCAGTATTCAAGGCCAAATATTCAGCGCGTCAAAGCCTATCGTCAAATTTCGTCACTCGCTTCGAGAAAGCTAATGCTCAATCAAAGCTTTGTTATTCAGCATCAAAATAACGCTTGTAGCGTCCTGTAATCCAAAGAGCGAAAGTCTGTGGCGTGCTGAGAGTGGCTGTATAACGCGTAATCCATCGAGCATCGGTGATCCAATGAAGGCGAGCGGAGTTAAATACGTATACGAGACAAGCAGCAATTCCATTATGAAGGAGTTGTCAGTACTCTATACTGTTTTCACTGCGTACCCCCCTCCATGGAGTATGTTTGCGACAACCCTAAAATGAAGCTAGCCATATATTAAATTCCCTGGAGAACTTAAGCTTGCGCACTGACGCACCCTCCGTGGTCTTGAAACCATATTTTCCTTGCCCTCGCTTGGTGGACTTAAGCAGGTGGTGTGGGGGCCGGGTGAAAACACCATTCAGAACTCGTCAGCACCAACTACGACTAATAATAACGACGTCCCGTCCGGGCGCACCTGAAGGACGCGCAGACAGCACCCACCGCGTTTGCGCCCCGCGAAGAAGACACTCCGCGGTCTGTGTAATGTCGCTGGCAACCCTGCGGGACGCGATAAGGCCCTCGCATCCACACTGTGGCTCGCACGCAGAGGGCGGAGGCGAAAGCCAAGCTTTCAAGCAGAAATGTAGCGTTTTATGTCTCGAGCGGCGTTTCTATTAATACAACTCCGCCTAACCTGTCCGTCGTGGCCGGGCAAGAAAGAATGGAGTCGCAGTATAGTTACAACTTCCAAGCGCCAGCAGCGGCGGAGGCGCGCTTTCGCATTTATAACGAGAGCCTCTGCTGCCTCTCCCCTGGCTGTGCCGAGTATCAGCCAGAAGAGAGCGACGGCGGATGCCAGAAAACATTGTCGCTGCCGCTCACAGGGCGCACACATGAGCGCGAGCGCTCCGCGGGCGTCTTTGCAGCCGACGCGTCGCTCGGGAAACTTGGTCGTCGAGTCCCGACAGTTGCGTGCAGTGACGCTCGTCCGAGAGAAAGCGGACGAAGGAGAACTTTCGCGCGGCGGCGGCCGCGGGGCGGATCACCCTCGAAATACACCCGGAGAAGAAAAAGCAGGGTCCAGGAGGAGGGACCGAGATGCGGCCCGGCGATACCTCGGGCCGCTGCCGAGGCCGGCGCAGGTGAAACAATGCAAAAACAACGAGCGGCCGGCGCGTGTGCGCACGCACATTTCTCGGCTCGAATGCCGCCGCTCGGCGCCCATCTTATCGTCGCTCAGGCACAGCGGAAATAAATGAAACTCCCCCCGAGGGCCTCCTCTTCTTGATGCGCGCGCTCGGAGACTCGCACGCGAAGAGAGCTCGGTAGCAGCAGGTCGACGCGACGCGTGTACCAGCGCCGCGCGGCATCTCTGCTGCGGAGTCCTCCTCCTCGTCCTCCCGCGCCGTACGACGACAACGAAGAGCGCAGCAGCAGCAGCCTCTTCAACTTTTTTTCGTTCTCACGAGGTCGGATCAGTTTAGAAAGGTAGCACCAGGGCTTTGTTTCTATTTAGGCCATACATCCTTTCGCGCTCCACAGGCCTCCAAGCTGGTCTTATTATATGAGAGCCGCCGGCGCGCGCGCTCCCTTCTCGGGGCCTTCACCTCACAATGCAGTCGCTCGCTGAATGTATATACAGGAACGGCAGGGTTTGCCTCGTATTTCTTCTTCGTTCGCAGTGGTTAAAGTATACGGCGATAACACGTTAACTGCGCCGTGCTGGTTTGCGTGTCCCCTCTTTAGAAATCGCGCAGCTCAGCGGGAAAACAACAACGCTGTCAAACGTCGAGGAAATATGGCTATACGAGCGGCAAAGGAAATTGCTCTTCTGAGCAGCGTCCAATGCAGCGCCGCACAGCCCGCCGCAGGCTTGCACAAACACTGGCGTGCTCGGCTAACTAGCATGTATGTATGTTCGCGTTTCCTTTTGAGAACCAGGATGCAAGGTCGAAACGCAGGATGTTTCTCGAGTTCGACGCAGAAAGGAGGCACACTTATCAGTAATCGCAAGTTTCCGCAAGAAGAGGCTGGACTTAGATTTACATTGAATGATGAGATATATTAACGTTCCCAAATTATACGCACGGGCTATATACGAGCGATAACGAGCAACGCATTAAATTAAGACTGTAATTGCGATCTCCAACGTGCGCATAACCATCATCACTGTACTACATGGATGTGTTTGAATTCTGTTACAATTGCGGTGCATTCGCTGCTGCTGGGAATCGCCCCCGCGACCTCGTACTCATCAAGACCTACGCAAGCCACGCAACCAGTAAGTACAGGTCATGACTGAATACAAAAGCGCCGAATTGAATGTTATGCAAGCTTCCAAGTGTGCTAATAGAATGCATAATGCAGAACTGCCTCTGCGGGCCGGTGCACCCCAAGGTTTACCTTATTGTTTAGTTATTCATTTCTTTCTTTTCTTGCATTAAAAAAATAAATAAATAAACGAGCGCAATCACAAAGCTGGAACCCGCTGTTGCTTTTACTCTTTGTCTTTCCTCGGAACTGTAAAAAGAGGCGGCGTCTGCGAGACATCACGGATGTGTCATTCTCCAAAATACTGGGAATACTTGAAAACACTCTTGTTTACTCAACGTTCCCCTATCGACGTCAGGCGAAGCGAAGCGCACGAACGTTCAGCCACGACCGTTTCAAAAGAAAACAAATGCACGTAACTTTCGCAAACTTGGAGCAAGAGGCGAGACGGTCGAAAAGAACACCGGCCATCATTGACAATGGCGACGCCCAGACGAGAAATGAAGAACTTAAGAAACAAAGAAAACGGCGCTGACACGCCGATGAACGTATACAGTCCGCAAGCGCGCACGTACTACATACACGGATTACTCGGAGAACGAAAACGGCCGTAAAAGCGCGACCGAGAATACGCTGCACGTACGAAATGGAAGCCAAGAGAAGAAGCGAGTCTTGTGGCTGCATGCGGCCAGTCAAATGAGAAGCAGCGAGAGCGGCAAAAGCGGGGACAAAACCTAATCAATGCCGGCCGAGAAAATGAGCACTCGAACGAGAAAGATGTCACGGCACTGCTGCAGGAAAGACGGCACACGCTCAAAGCGTGACTGAGTGAAAGAAAACTATAAAATATTCGAGAATGAAGGTAAAAATGCACACTATGGCAGGTACGAAAGATGGCCTCCGACAAAAGAACACGATGACAGCCACGAGAGATTACCTGAGAGAGAGGGGGGAGGGAGTGTGGGGGAGGTAAAAGAAAGGACGTTTCGAGGGGAAGAGAGGTAACTGTATTCTTTATGTCCACAAGGCACGCAACACAGAGCGCAGGAGGCAACGAGTCCATAGCAAGATGAAGTGAAGACGAGGGGAAAAGAAGGGGGAGGGCGTCCGGCGAAGGACGGGCCGCCCGGGTGCAGCGAACGCTCATTTCGTGCTCATCCAACGCCATCGCCGTACAGTGTATGCGCGTTCTTTTATTCCGGCGACAGAGACGCGTTCGTTTCATCCCCGTATTATTATGTGGAATCGCGAACACGCGCTCGTCCCGACTCGACACAAAGAAGGCATATAACGCGAGAGAAGCCGAGCGGAGAAGAATAAAAGAGTCCAATGATGGGAAGCGCGGCGCTCGGCCTTTTCTCCGTCATTTATAATTCATTCAAAGAAGAGGAGAAGGCGTTGAGGGGGGAATATGGAAGGGGGGGAGGGAGGTTTAGGCGGAGATTCTGGACCTGCTAAAACACGGTCTCCCGATGAACAAGACAGAAAAGGACGGTGAAGTACGGAGAGAAAGAACAAGGAGGGGACTTCTTGGATATAAATACGTATGTATGGAGCAGGCTTCTCCTCCTCAAGACCTGCTCATTCAATTCCTCATTTCCTTTACCGCTTTGCTCGCGAACAAGGAGCGGGCCCGATCCTCCACATGCGCCGCTTTCTTTCTTTTTATTCGTTTCTTTTATCGATACGTTCGTTCTTCTTTACATAGGCCATTCTTTCTGCGCTGCGAACGTTATTGGCTTCTCTGCAGGGCCGGCCGAGGTGGCTGTCTATATATATACATATAGAGAGATACGCCTCGAGCTGTGCCTGTAGCATATACACGTGGCGCGCACGCACGCACACTCGAGGACGACGTCGTTCGGGTCAGCGCTGTAACGAGGTTAACGAACAAGGCTTCGGGCCACTAAATACGCCATAGGCACGCACGTACTCTACACAAGCGCCGACTCGCAACGTCTATTTGGGAACGCCGCAAGAAAAGGATGACCGACCCCAAAGACGGAAGAAGCGCTCGCGCGATGAAGACATACGATTCTGCCCCGCAGCGATCATATATCGCGAAAATGTGCCGTCTTTTTTCTGAATTTGTCCCCCAAACTATGGCCACAGCCCTTAATCACGTCGTTCGTCTATAGCTTAAAACGATATATGCTTGGGTCGTTGCGCGGTGTGACAAAAAAAAAAAAGTAAAGTACTGCAGGACATTCCAAACATAAGCGTTTCATGCGCTTAAAACAGAGGCTCTGCAAAAGAAAAAAATAAAGCCGATGGCACAATAGAAAGCTTCGCTAAATATAGCCACCGTATCCGGACGCCGCTAAGCGATGTGTACCAGGAAAATACGCGCGCACACGCCAATTTGCGGACGGGAACACGCACGAAAGGCATGCGCGCAAACATGTACACGTGAGCGTTTAAAAATAATCCGTAAGAAAAAAGGAAAGTAAGAAATAAAAACAAGAAAGGAAAGTCTCTGAACACAAGCTCACTGTATACTTGTATCGCAGAAAGAAACCTCATTCGTATATCCCCACGAAAGAGCAAGCAGAATTATAACAAAAAGCTGAAAAAGCGTTTGAATTATTATGGCTTTCGGCCTAATGTAGATACGGGAACCCTTTCGGAATTCCAAGTGGTCCTCTTATCAGATCAGCATGCTAAACGAAGCATGAGAGACATGCCCGAAGTCCCCGCCTAGCGAAATAAGCGGATCCAAAGGCGGCGCAGCGAGGAATTCCGAGTTCACTTTTGCGTTTCGTCAGCACATTTAACGGATCCTGCAACCAAGCTACAGAATATACCTTAGGCGGCTGCAGGACCGGAAAGAAAGAAAAAAACAAGGGTTTCTTGAAGTAGCCTAAAGGTCATTTAAGTCGTCAAGACGAGTAACGCTTCCGAGATTCACGTAGATGGGCGCGCTTCAAGGGCTCTTTGAACAAGTGACAGGCAAGAAAGGCTCGCGGTGGAGGAGCTCGTATAGAAAGTGCGCCTTCGCACAGATCAGAGTGCGCGCCTCGTCGACGGCAGCGGTTTACGGCTTATGTTTGCGAGTCGTTATCCGCGAACACGAGAAGCACTCGCCAACACGGAAGCTTGTCGCGCGCCGTAAGAGTGGTTGCTCGTCGATCGCTTGCGATGCGAGGAAAGTCGAGGTGTGTTCATTTGGGAAACTGGCGATGTATATATCTATCGCTGACGGGGAGACACTTTCGCGTGACGTGACCTCAAAAGCACGACGCCCCACTGGAGAAACGGGCATCAATGTCAATGCACTTGACAACAATACGCGACGCTAATAATAGCGCTATAACGCGACATGTGGCTCTTTTTTCGTCGCACCCTAAGTACATGGGTGTTTTCGCATTTCGCCCCCGTCGAAATGCGGCAGCCGTGGCCGGGATTCGATCTCGCGACCTCGTGCTCAGCAGCCAAACACCATAGCCACTAAGCAACCACGGCGGGTAAAGTAATATCATCTAACTTGATCTATCGAGATTACGGCCTCCTGAGATGAGGTTCTTTAACGCAGGGGATAAGTGAAGGCATGCACGGGAAAAATAGTGTGGGAGGAACAGCTTCGCGGAGTAACCAGGTTAGCTTGGCATGCAGTAATGTTTTTGCACGAAGCCGCGGGTTCGATTCCCGATCGTAATTTACAGGCGCATTCCTAACGGAAGAACATAACGTAAAATATGTCCCATCCCGTGACACGTCGGCGCACGTTAAAACTCGATCCTGCTGGTCACCATTCGTCCGGATCCGACTCTACTCTATCTCGACAACCGAGGAATATACACCCTCGGTACCTTAAACCCCACCATTGATTAATGTTAATTTGCAGCAAGAAAATATAGAGCTACAACATTTCGGGCACTTGTCATTGCCGGTGCTCACACGCTGCAATTTGGATTTAAAGAGGTGCAAGGTCTTACAAGGCATCCAAGAAAAAGGTCTAGCACGGGCCGGGCCGGCCGGAGCAACGCCCGTTCACCAAAATATCGCTTCAACTAAAGCACTCGCGTTTCAAACCGGCAACCGCAAGGCCACGTACGGTCTTGGCGCCAGTTGTAGTCGAACCTGCGACCTCGCGCGGACAGGCGTAGCGAACTGGAGAGCAAAATATATTGCACCGACTGCGCGAGAACCAGAGGCCGAGCTCTCTCTCCTCCGCCTCGCGCAAGTGTCTGCTTCTCTCTCCGCGCAGCGCCGGCAGCGGCCAGGCGTGACCGACGCGGTGCCTGCGAGCGAGCCCATCGTCACCGCCCCGCCTCTGGCTCGGGCCGCAAGAAGGCAGCCACGGCTTGGCAGGGCGAGGAGGCGCAAGACAAAAGGCTCGTGCTGCGTAGCTTGGCAGGCGCGCAACAATGGGCTCCCGGAATAGGAGCAGCAGCTCCTCCACACTGGACCCCTTCCAAGAGAAGGCGCCCGCGCACTCCTGCAAAGCACCGGGTCGCGACCCTCCGTTCCTCCTCTGGTAGGGGGGGGGGGGGGGGTGCAAGCGAGAGACGCGAACCTCACACGTGGTATACTACGAAAGCCACCCGAGCTCGCGAGGCCGGCCGTCCTTTCGAGGAACCTCAATTGGTGCTGCAGTGCTCGCCTCGCCAACACAACTGACGGCATTCGTCGATTGCCTGAGTGCGCGGTTGTCGAACGCAGGCGTGATCGTAGCACTGCGAGGAGAGCACGCAAACAATGGCAACGCCCGTGTCCAAGAGCCTGTGTGATGTTGAGTGTGTGTGTGTGTGTGTGTGTGTATATATATATATATATATATATATATATATATATATATATATATATATATATATATATATATATATATATATATATATATATATATACGCACTTGCACCCTTTATCTGAAAGGGACAAGGCCGTCCAAAAGCGCTTCCCTTTGTAACACGAAGAAATTCATGGACAAGGAGAACCAAACGGGCGCCGACGGTCCAAGACAATATTCATGGCTCCGCATATTTCCTGCTTCACTGCGCGAACAACCCACGTCGGTAATTAACGTTGAAGACGTTGGGAATGAGTAGTGCGTTGGCCAAGGCAAAGTTCTAGATCTCAACGAGAATGAGCGGTGAAGTCAAATTGAAGCGTTCGTGCTGGCTGACAAATATTTGGAGCATGCCTGCAGCCTTCCCTTTGGTACACAGCATCCTGGACCGCTATCGAACGTTTCGGCGGTGTAGCTGAAAGTGTAGGAGACGTTAAACCGAAACCCCTACAACTTAAGACAGATGGAATGCGTCATCACCTCCCCACTATAACCGTCGCGAAAGGAAAACGAGTCGGAGTGTAGACATCCACAAATACACAGCGTGCGCAAACCGCGCGACTGCGGCACATGGGGGATCGACATAAGGGCGACTTGAATGGAAACGAGGAGCCCTTTACAATGGAAAAGGGGGAGGAGGAGTGGCAACGGTCGGGACAGTAGGGACAAAAAGCCATGAATTCCTCAGCATGTAGTGCGCATATCCAACCCGTTTTCTGCGGGCGCGTTTGCCAGAGGAGAGCGGCAGCGCGGGCCACAGCGCAGGGGAGAGAAAGAAGCAGTTAGAAAGGGCACTCTGAAATCACGAACGGAAGAGCGCTCTCGGACGCAGTCCACGCGGACACGAAGCACCGGTGTGCGTGTGTACACGGGCGACACGTGCGAACAAAAAACTAGCCGCGCGTGCGCACCATCCTCTGCAATCGCGAAAACGGAACCTATTATATATATATACATATATTGCACGCGAGAAGCAGCGGATCGCGCGTCATAAAGGTGCGCGCCAATAATGAGACGATCCGGCTCTGTTTATCCACGGCAAAGTCTCCTCCTCCCCCCTGACTGCCTCAGCGCGAAGGGACCGAGATCAAAGCGGCGCACCGACCGACGGTACGCCCGGCACCGTTGCATGGACCGATGGAACCGAGTGGCGAAGAGGGAAGGAAGAGGGCTACGACGGTGCGAGGACCACGGGCTCTTCTTTCTTTTGCCGCCAAACAGCGCAGCCGGGGTGCAGGCGGCGCGACGAAGCGCCCTCTATTTTTCTTTTATTTTTCTATTATTATTTTTTTTTCTTTCGAACCGCCCACAACCGGTTGAATGAATTTGTTCACCCCATTCCATCTAACGCCCCCTCATTTGGCGGCGGGTGGTGGAAATGCAAAGGGGAAAACAAAGCTACAACGTCGTTCCCGTCGCGGAAGGCGCGCGACGAGCGTCGCAAAATCGTGAACCAGATTAGAGACCGCGCACGCCTGCGCGCGCGGACCCACCCACACATGCACAAACGCAGATGAAAACACCCCCATCATTCTCTATTTTTTTTTTTTTCTAGCTGCATCGTCTTTCAAGGCAGATTTCTTTTTACCTTCTCTCTATTCTCAGCCATAACATTTCAAGATATAAGAGAGCCAGAACAAACGTTACGCGAGGGAAGATAGAGACAGAAAAAAAAAGAAATTCGCCGCTGCGAACGGCGACAGCACAGCACCTCATTTACGAAAAAGGAGAGAGCAAAAAAAAATGAGGTGCCCGTCTTCCGAGACGCCTTCTTCACGCCGTCTCGAAATCAAAGAAAACACGCCGCCGCTCACAAGTGCACAGACGCGAAGACGAACCCCGAATTGAGGCACACGAGCGATGTTCGGCGCTGGGCTCTTGTATACGGGCGACACTGGGGAGGGAAGCCTCACGCGCATGCGCACGCGCTTCCGTCACTTCTTCAGAGACTGACTACATCTCTCAAGGCATGTAGCCCTCGTCCTCCTTATAATCGAGCGCACGCCCAAGTGCCGTCTCGTTATAATCTCGACAGGTGTACGGCTAGAGCACGTGCTCTTGCGTTCCTTTATTTGCACGACCCTATATAGGAGCGCAAGCCTTCTATAGCACGTGGCCTACGCCGCGCCAAGGGATACGGATACTCGGTATATATACAGGCACTCTGAGCTGCACTGGCACCAGCCCGCGCTGAAAGATAAAGAATATATAAATATAATAAAAAGAAGGAACTCAATACTTTCCTACTGAATTAGCATCGTAAACAAACGTGGACAGATCGCGCTGCCTGCTCATCGCGTTGCTCTTGTGTGCATTCAGCCATGTATCTATCACCACGTAAAAAAACGTCATAACGATTTCGGCACAGCGTCGACCGTATACACATAGGCGCGCTAATGGAATTGGGCAAGCTGTTATTATGCTCGAACGAATCCGATTTCGAGCGGTTTTGTTTGGGCGGCACCAAATGACGCGAAGGAAGAACCAAAAACGTAATGCCGGAAAAAAAAAAAAGAACAGTCACCCTTGTCAGAAAAATATTCTCTTTGAATTTTCGTGGCTCCGCCGTGCTTTGGCATTTCAATCAGAAACGGATGTTCGGAAGGCGATTCCACTGCGCGCATGAGTCTGTGGCCGTGCAATGAGAACGGCAAACGTTACGCGATAATAATAATAATAAAATAATCGAGAAAAAGAAAAAAAAAGTCCTATTTCAACAGTCTCGAGTGTTGACTCTGCACTTTAATTTCCTACCAACCGCAGCAGCGTCTGCGCACCCTTATTACACATTTCTTTCTTGTCGTTTCTTTTCCTTTCTATGCAGAGACCGCCGCGATTAATCTGCTGCGCTGGCGGTTTCCCTCTTAATAAAGCAGAATGGGTCCGCCCGGACGATGTGAGGCGCTAACAAAGTGTTTGCTCTTCGCCGATTATGCAGATTATGCTAATGCACTCCCCGGCGCGCTTCACCGGATGGAACGGCAAACGAAAATAAACGTGGGAGAGAAAGAGAGAGAGAGTGAGCGAGTGAAAAACAAGGAGAGAAGATGAGCGAGAGCATGAACACATGGACTGACGGATTCACATTACGTTGCCTTTACTATACATAGACGGTATACACGCATACACATAGCAATACAGATACGACCGAGCCTGGATGCGATGGCACATCTCACGCAGAAGCCGCTCATTCGAATCTCGCCGCCAGCTTTTGCCGCGTACAAACGTACGCCACGTATAAACGTCGCTCTTCGGCTGATAAGATAGCAATGCTATTACGGACAATAGCGCTCCTCGACTAGACTCTGCTGCATATAATAATGGCACCTATTATTTTACAGCTTTTGCGCAACACGGGACTGGGACATGAACGGTTTGAGATCGTTGCGTTGTTGGCAACCAGCGTTCGTCACGCGTATATTATTGCTATCATCATTATCCCCCCCCCCCCCCTTTCGCTCACTTTTGCCCTTGTAGATTGGAAGGAATTAGGCCAACCAACCCCTCCCTAAATAAATTGTATTCTTTCTCTCTTTCTGAGCTCTTCTTTTCGATTCCACCGTGTATACACAAGAGCAGCGCGCCGCCCATGTCTGGAGCAGCCCACTGAGCTTCAATATCGCTTTTCGGCAATTTCTACGGTGAGGAGTTGCTCGAGAGACATACGTAAACTGTACTGTGTTCGAGCAGGACTTTGGAAAGCGTGACTGCGAAACTGACGGGCTTAGAATCACCGAGGAACTCAACCGATGCCGCATATACTGACCACATCAGTCGAGGAGTGGCGCTTCCCTGCACAAATTTAAAGATTTAAATGCACTCGAGGGTTTCAGTGAACAAGCTAGGGAGCATATGTGCCACCGCCCTGCTTCAAAGGGAACGTTCATGTCATTACAGCTATACTCGTCATTATCATCATTATCGGAGTGGAGGTAAGGAGGTGCAATAAGCTAGCCTTATTGTGTTGTCCACAAGGCCGCCGGCAGAACTACCTTGCTGAAGGTTCCATAGCCCAACCGAGAGGAAATGTTTGGTTTGCTCCATCGCTATACACTGTCGCTTATAAGGTTCATAATCAGCTACATTCATGTCAACGTTTCGTCACTGTTCTTCAGCGGTCCCCACTTGTTTTTTCGGTGATAGATACAGTCGACCGTTGAAATGGTGTCATATAGGAGGAAATGGTGTGTACAGAAGCCAACCAAATTGCTTTGCACCCCACGTCTTCTGTACGATTTCTAGTTAGTCGGGGCAAGCATGTGTGCTCAAAACGAACTTGCAGTGAAAGCTGACCGACAACCTCTAGCGAGACAAGAAGGAAAACAACAACGAGACTAATTGCCAAATTTTTGACAGTGAACTAGACATCCCCTTTTTTACTGCGAAAAGAAAGAGGGGGGGGGGAGAAAAAAGAAAAGCACAAGCACGCAAACAACAAGGCGTTTCTCCGGCAAAATGACACAAGCCGGGAAAACGATAAGAAACCATCGAAGTTCCGTACCGCGGGACAATGAAGAAAGGCGGCATTTCCACGGCTAAGCCAACTAATCTCCCGAGAAATGAATGGGACCGGCACAAAGCATCACAGAGCGGCGCCTAAAGGCCGTCTCGCGTCCACCATTGACGTCGTCCACTTCCGCCCCCCCCCCCCCCCCCCCCCCTTTTCCAGCCACCAGTGCTCCGCGCCACGAAGTCGGACTCTCGCTCCGGCCTCGTGTCGGTCCGTCCGGCGGCGACCGGCCCGCGCGAACAGTGGCGGTCATTTTTCTTCGCATTCAAACGCCATATTCGCGGGGCGCCACGGGTCCGACAAAACAAAGAAGCGTCGCCAGTGCCAACAAAAGAGGACGGGGGGGGGGGGGGCGCCTCGGGTCCAGCGCCAACAGACATGCGCGCGCACCAGAGCCTCAGCGGGACGACGAACGAGCCGCGTCGTCCCGAGCATTGCCGCAACTGTGACGAAGTCCACGCGCCTGCGTATAGAGGGGGGAGGCACGGGTCCCACTATAGGACAGATAGATCCCGGCGAGCCGACACAAAGACACGAAAGCAACAGTTAGGATAGGAAGGAGCGCGGGGGGGAGATCGCGACTGCTGCGTAACGTACGCCGGCCGATACATCACGCCGCTGGCGGCGGCTATTCCCTTGAAAGACAACGAGGGGAAGGAAAAGAGACACAGAATCGGTGATCACCGAGAGGGGTTATGGAAGGGGACGCATAGCAGCGAGAGGGGAGGGGGGGGGGAGGGTGTACAGAGATTGAGGCATATAAAGCTGCAGTGTACGGGCGCTCCTCTCCTCCGCCGCGGCGTCCCTAATGCCTTCCTGAGGCCACAAAAGAGGTTGTCGGGTGGGTGTAGGGAGTGGGTGCGCCCCGGTGGGATCCCGTTCTCCAGCGGCCTCATATCCGATGCCGCGACTGTTCGGTAAAGAGCTGCCGCCGCGCTGAGTGTTTCTCTCTTCTGCCGTGGAACACTGTCCTCGGAGGAGCGAGGGAGGAAGGACACGACCATTGTGCGATGCGTCCCGCCGAGGGCGCTTCTGTGTTTGCGGTTCTCCGTCGGGGCTGTATAGGAAGACGTGATGCGAGAAGCGACGCATCTTTCTGATGGTCCTTTGCGCGTCGTCGTCTTCACTGACGACGAGGATCGCTTGCGACATCGGAGAATGGCTCGCTGGACGACCGCAGGAAATGTCCTTATTCGTCATCGCCAACACTGTATACCCGCCAAAGCCGTTGCCCTGCGCGCGCACCGCTATACATGCGCCCTAAGATAATGCCCACCTACGGGATTTTTCTTCTGGAATTTTATTTTCCCTCGTCGCTTCGTCAAGGCATCATTTTGTTCCCTGTGTCAGCGCAGCGCGCACATAAATGCCAGGCGCACTTTTTCTGTCGAGCAGACACAACCGAGCACCCTTCGTGCAAGTTGATTTCAGCGAAAAATACCAGCTGTGGTTTTGTTGCTGAACTTACTCGAAAACCGCCGAGGGATTAAAAAACGATCGATTTTTTCACCAACAGAGCTACTCCTGGAGCAATAAATGTCTAAAGACACCCATTTCGCATATCGCTCATTTTTCATCATTCTCATCTGAGGTAGCATAGTAGGTATCTCGTCATGAACACAGGCAGCCCTCTACAGGATTCAGTGAAGAGCTCCCCCCTCTCTCTCTCTCTCTCTCTCTCTCTCTCTTGGAGCAATCAATCCCCCAATCACAGCGCACGCTCCAGCACCGACTATAGGTGCATGAATTACACGTGGAGAGAGAGAGAGAGAGAGATAATGAAATACGAAAGGCAGGGACGTTAACCGGAAGACAGATATCCAGTTCGCTACCCTGCACTGGGGAAGAAGGAAGGGGAGACAGATAAACATGAAGAGAAGGCAATCACACGCGGTGGAATGGGCCGACGGAGCGGAAGGAGGCATGAGATTACTTTTCTTTTCTTTTTTTAATATAGTAAAAACAAAACTTCAGTCTTAGGATAGTGTATCAAGGCACGCAGAGTCAAAAGCTCCCCCCTCCCCCAAAAGAAAAAGAATTGAACCTAAAGGGCACATGCGGCAGGCAACGCAAAATGGGGGGCTAAGTTTAGACGCCGTGTATAGAATATATGCCCACACCAACAGCGAGTTGCTCTGGCCGCGGGCGACAGCCCCGCACGTCAAGGCGCTCGCGCATGCTCGCACCGCGACAACGCCGCCGTTGGAATGAGCGGACTGAAGCGACGGGAGAGGAGCCCGCAATACGTGTTTTTGAAGCGCCTTTAAAATGAAGGGGGGAGGGGGGTCCTTGGCCCTTTCGGGTATGCGCCGCGCACGTGCCCCGCGCGGAACCGAGCGTGAGGCTGTCACGGCCGATACGGCCCTGCGCGAATACCGACAGAGACGGGTAAACATTTGCACGCAACGAGTGGGACTGCGTCCGCAGTTTGACAGACTCTGCGCACGCGCATCAATGGTGCACCGCACAGAGTGAACAAAGGGCTAAATTGCACCCTTCTCGTTCTTTTTGCTTACTTTCATCTTATACGCGCACAGAAGTGAAATTTAGTAGCATTTTAATCCGGGAGCGAACAGAACGCAAAGCAGCTAAAGAAAAAATCTCAATAGCAGAAATGTTTATTATGCTCGGTTTTCTGTATCCCGAAAGAACGAAAAGGAGCTGGTTACCAGGCCATATAACGAGGATATTTTGTTCTGCATTCCTTCTTTATAGATACTTCCTCTTTTTAAAATCTAAGCCATCTTACTAAGAGATCACCAACTATGAGGTGTACGGTAAGCCCTTGCGGAGGCCATTAAGAAAAGTGGCAGTTGAGGGCGACTGGTATATATACCAGTCGCCCTCAACCGCCAGCTTTTTTTATTCGTTTATTGGTGCGAAGGAGGGCCCGATGTTTAACAGCTACTGCGCATCATGGCTCGAAGTCATTTGCATACTCTTTACGGAGGGAGCATACTAGGATTGCCCTTGTTTGTGACGCAACTCTCGCCATTTGGACGTAATACAAGGCCGCGAACCTACTCACATGCGAGCCGTTTCTTTTCAGCCCAGATTATACTGCAGAATGATCGAACATGCGCAGCTCAAAATTTGATGTTCATCCCAAGTCCACCCCGAACAATGGACTGTCCCTTAGTACCGGTACGAAAGGATGTGCTTGTTTTATTTATATTTTCTTTTCTAGTCACCGGCCGCACCTCAAGTCCTTTCCTATGGTCCTCCCACTCGTCAGCGCAGCCACGCAATACGGCGTATAAGGGACCTCTATTCGCCGCACGTTTCCGGGGCTAATCGGGTTGAGCGACCTAGACCCGAATCGCAGCAGCCCGAAGTGTACGCCCGCGGCTGAATTATTAAAGTACGATGGAGCTCAAAGAGGGGGAAAGGAGTACATGAGTGTTCGCGACGCCAGACCGCCGCATAGCGCAACAGTTTTCGAAGCGAGAAGTTATCTTTCCATCCTGGGAAATAGAGTGGAAGAAAAAAAAGAAAGAAACCGACGCCTCGCGGAGGACACCCGAAACACCGAAGGCGCATTAATTGAAGACGATAAGCTGGCCGCGCCAATGGAAGCCGGAAGGGCGCTGGGAACTCGAGAGGGAGAAGGGAGGCTGATCAATCTGGTAGCAGCGGACAGAAAAAAAAAAACATGCATCCCGCGCTGCTGCGAATGAGAGAGAGTGAAGCGTTCCGTAACGCAGGTGATTAGAGGTGCGCCAACGTTGCACGGTATAGGAGAAACAAACCGGAAAAAAAAGAAAAAAAAACAGAACTGAGGAGGTGTCCAGCCTTTTTAACAATCGCTGCTGTACGGCGGCAACTATATCGGCGTTCCATCGCGGCCGCGTAAACCAGGTCGAAAAGCAATTAGCGTCTGATTAATGACCTACACCTACCAGCTCGCTCTCGATCGCGCGCGCGCCAAGGAGGAAGGAAGCAGGTGGGAGTAGCAGCACGATCGGCGAACAAGCGTGCTTCTCAGCTGAGTGACGTAGTCATTGAGAGCAGGGAGTAAAAAAGCTTCAATCACGTGCGCAAGCCTTCTTTCTCTTTGGCATGTCCTATACAACCCCGGTGGATCGAAAACAGTGCAGCGATCGTTATGCCCTTGCGTGCGCGAGCGAGCGAGCCAATTCGTGCACGGCGGTCACGTGAGTGTTACAAGGCACGCGAGTGGTATATGCGCGCGTATCGCCTCCTCCTTCTTCTCCTGTTCGTTCTCGATTCTTGCTTACTTTCCTATGTCGATAAGAGGACGATAAGAATCACTGATGGGTCCGTCAGAGCAAAGTTCTACACGGCCAGGGTTACCGTGCGCAAGCGAAAGGGGAGGTGGGGGGTGGGGGGCTTGCAACCTGCTTGCACGTACTGAGAGTCCTTCGCTGAATCTCAGCACGTTCTTAAGCAGCTTGCACGCATGCACTACTCCTTAAGGCAGCTTAATTAGGCGAGAGATTGCCGTGACGAGATAGCGGGCATGTTTGCCTCGTAGCTCGTAGTACCTGATGGAGACGTACACATGCAAATTGGTGCGCCGCTTCTCTCAAGGAATCTGACACCTACGTCAGCTGCCACAAACCGACAACCGCAACCCTTCCCTTTAAAATCGAAGCAGACGGGAAACTTCACTTGATAGTTTCTAACTAGAGTAACGTCTTCGACGTGAACGTGAAGGACTAATTAGTCAGGAAAGGAGGACCACAACACCGTGCTAGCGCGAAACAATTATTACGCCAAGGAATCGACCAATAAGCATCTGCGGCACGCATCTTTTTCTGACACAAATTTCTGATGCGGTTACGGCTGAAGACAAGGCTCATCACAAAGGTATGCCGCTACACTTCTACTCCACCATCGTTCTAGCTCTTATTCATTTTTTACATATATTTATTTTCTAGCACGCACGTGTTCTTTCCTTTCTGTCCCGCTTTCGCATGTGTGCATGCCTCGAGGACCAGGAAGAAAAAGAAAACAATAAATCAAGAGAAAGAACGGGTCTTGCGGGCAGCAGCGGATGGCAAGACCCCGCGGAGGTGGAAGCCCCGGCTAGCGTCTAAATTACGACGTCGTTAAACGCAGCGCTCCAGTCATGCTCCCGGCCCAGCAAATCACCCATTACCTCAGCAGGCGGCCTTCTCCGCGTATATGTATGCCACACAATCACCGCCACGCGGTCATGTTCCCCCCTTTTTATTCTTTTATTCCGCGGGCAAACGCGTACAAGCGCACGAGCAAGAAAACGAGCACACACTGCTGCCCCGAAATCAGAAATCTGCACGAATGCATACTTTGTCCGTTTCTCGTGTACTTTGGCGTTCGTGCGTAATACACATCTGCATGCGGAAAAGCAGAAGAGGGGCACGGAAAGACGCAGAAAGGAGAGAAAGAGGGAAGTGGGGGTACGGGAGTGGCAGGAGGTACCAGGCAAAGCGACCCTCGGACAACAACAGACCCAAAGCTGGAGTGCGCAGCACAGGAGACGGAGTTAACGGGTGAGCCCTAGAAAGGAGGACGCATGCGCGCGCGCGCAACGAAAGAAATAACAAGAAGGGAGAGAAGGGAGCGGTGTATGTTCTGATCCGACCACAATGAGCGCGAGAGCCGCGAGTGCTGCGAACGACCGCAGCCTCTCCTCCCGCGCGCTGTGCATGGCGCGCCAGTGCTCGAATCGCGAGACGAATCCGTGTACCACCGTTCGCTGCGCGCGCGCACACACACAGACGATGAGCTGGTGAAGCGCGGGAGTCATGCAGCACTCCTCGTGCTGCCCGCGCCGGAGGATGGAGAGGAGAGAGACCAAGCGAGAGGGAGAGCGTGTGTGCGGGGAAGCCACCTCCGTCTGACGGAGTAGTAGCAAGAAGCGGGGGGTAGACAGGGGCGCCGGGATTCGCGCTCAATTATGCAGCCTTCCATCGCGGTGGCTGCGGCGGCGCCGACCCCGGCGACCCACTCCAGAGGAAAACCCGGGCCGCTGCCGCCAGCGCCGGATGACTTAATTCCCCACAGTACAATAGAGAGAGGAGACGGCAGTGGAAGAATATAGCTGAGGGTGAAGTGCCAGCCTCTCCTGCCCCCTTTTCCCAAATAAGCGCCGCGTGGTATCCGTCCCCTTCAAGCCAACCCTGGTCGCCCTTTGTTGCCACGTTCTGCTTCCTTTCCTCCGCCTTTTTTTTTTAATTTTAAACTTCAATTCCACTCGTATTGCATCGTTTTGTTCCCCTTCCTCCCCTTCCATGCCGGTTTCCTGCAATCGCCTACAGGGTTTCGTTGATAGAGACGCCGCTACGTCGACCACGTTTAGCGCGGGCGCCGTATCATTATGTGGAAGCACTGTCGCATACTTGAAAAGTTTGCAAGGTGAACGTTCTGGCACACGGGGACTTGGGTCTAAGAAAGACGAGTTGGGCCTGCGTTTAACGCTCCATAATTGGAGAACGCTACCTGAATAAACAGGATGAGGCGTGTTCCACCCTGAAATACAATGTAAACACACACACACACACACACACACACACACACACACACACACACACACACACACACGTACACGCACACGCACACACACACACACACACACACACACACACACACACACACACACACACACACACACAACAAAGACTTCTTATTTAAGTATGTTCGCTTAGCTGCCAGTTGTGATCATTAACGGCTGCGCGGCTTCACGCGATTATGCAAGCGGAGCTTTCGCGCGCTGTCACAGCTCTACGCCGGTGACTGCGGACAATTACTTAACGCGGCCAACCCAAACAATAAACACTTTCGTTGCTTCTCTGATTGCTCTGCCCTAGTTTCAACATTTTATGGATTTGCTCTTGATACACTCGTGCATTAAATTTCGCCTTCCTGCGCACTCTCACGAGTCAGCAACACTGCCTCGTATATCAGACCGTATTTCCCAATCATTCACTTACTCCCGCACTGGCAACTTCAATTCGTACAATACAGCATAGATGAAACGGACGAATTGGCAAACGTAAAAACAATACAGCAACAAAACACAAACGGTTAGCATGGCACGGTAGCATAGTGAAAGGGGAATACGAGAAAGGCAACCGATAAGTTTAAGGCTCACTCACACTGTAGGCCAACACAACACCGAGTTCGGTCTGCCGACTGACGGCAGACCGAAATCGGAGTCGTGTCAACCCTACCGTGATGCATGTCAACCCTACCGCGTTGACATGCACCTTGCCAAGCTGATTGGGCGGCGCAACCGACGTCTTGCAAGCGCGTTGATACAACTCAACTCGACGCTCACTCGGCCCGGCCCGCTAGTGTTTGCTCGATCCTGACGATTGCCGTTTCCAGCCAGACAAGCCAAATCGACCCAACTTTAACGGCTTGGTATAAACGTGTAGTTACGACCGGAGTCCGTAAAATGTTATACCCGATTAGTCATGCAGCGTTGGGTCTTACCGTTTCCGTTGTGAAAACGCGACATACGATACGGGTCTGCGACAAATGCTAGAGAGTGACCGCGATTACAGAAGCGATTAAAGACTCATCGACAGGGAGATACGAATGAAAACAAAGAGCACCGCCACGGAGAAGCATTCCTGCTTGATTGACAAGTAACCGTACGCACGCGTCACTACGCCGAACCTGTCGCAGTGAGCTCGCCACATACGAAATGAGTTCATTGCACGTCCATTTAGCAAGTCAGAGTGCAAACATCACGAGAAAGGGTTTCCAACGTAATCACTGAAGCAACCTTGACATTACAAAATATCCCTCGCGGGGTGAAAGACGTGTGGGAGTGAAAGTTGAGAAGAAAAAGAAAAGAGTCGGGCACGCATGAGGGAACGTTCCAGTGGGGAAAAAAATAAATAAAACACAAACAAAGGAAATGTAGAAAGAAGGAGCAGACAATCAAGGCATCAAAGGTGAAAAGAAAATGAGAAACAGACGCGTCGCACACAACACAGGAGCCAAATGGAGAGCGGCTCGAGGCGCGCAAGTAAAGAATGGAAACGCAAGGGCACATAGCGGGGGCGAACAACGGTGAAAGTGAAATAGAAAGCACGGCGGAGAGCGATTACCTCGACGGCAGCGGTGGGGTGTCTTGTATACGCGCGTGTGCGCAGAAGAGGAGAGGGCGAGGACCGTCGTTCCCGTGAATAGGAGGCAACAAGTACCGCATTGAAGCCCCCGTGCTCAGCCGAGCGCGCCGGCACGCGACACAATGGACCCTTGCGGCGAGCGACGGCTGTTAGGCGCAATCTCGACTACAGCAAGATCTCCCCCCCCCCCTCCCCCCATTCCTCCATCCAGCGGCGCTTCCCAGCCCCCGTCCACCCATCACGTATACAAACACACACGCGCGCGCTCGAGCGCGCGTCTTCCCCCATTTATCGCGTCTATTGTTCCGCCACGCGCCGCTCGATGACGTCACGCTGGACGCCTGCACGCAGCGCTGCTGCTGCCGCTGGCGCGCGTGGCGAGAGCGCGGTGCACGACGGCAACGGTCTGCGCGGGCTCCAAGACGTCGTAGTAGGACGCGGAACGACGCAACAGGCGAGGGGACACGCGGGTGCGAGTGCTAAGGCGTAGTCGCTAGGTTGGACAGGGTGAAATATATCTGGTTATCCTTTCTTTCGTTCCCTTTATTCTGTTTGTGTGCGCGTGTTTGTGTCTTTCTCCTTTGCTCTCGCATGTGGCGGAACGGCAGGAATGAAGTGAGGGATAAAAATAGGATGAAGACGGTAGATTATGGCAACTTACAGAAAAAGAATAAAGAAATCCCTTCGACAACGTATGCGCAAGACCTCTCTTACTATAGTAGCAATGGTGAACAGGACTCACTGCCTCAAAGCACACCAGCAAGCAGGCAGAATTATGACTTGAATAACCATAGCCCACAGGGACAGGCTGAATCTTGGAAATCTTACACACGTGCAATGTGTCTTTGTTTTTTATGCATATTTTTTCGCCTACGATATGCAAGCAGTTCACGGCACGCTCGAAAGACACCGAGCACTGAACAAATAATAAGATAGCGCGAACTGGATACGGACAGGAAGATACACATACAAATGCCCTTTTTTTTTTCTTTTTTGCCCGTGTACAGTTTGTGCTCTTTTTCTCTGCATTATGGAGTTACAACGTACTCATCTACCACTCTCGGGGAACAACTAACGCACAACGTTCACGGGGTGCAGTTTGGGCTTCTTTCACGCTCGGAAAAACCTTCTTGTGTTGCACGTATCGAGCAACAGAAATCTGTATCAGGAGCTTTTCATGATGCTTTACAATTTTCTCATTGACACTTTTCATCTAATTATAATGTTTGAGAAGTTTATTAATTAATTAAGAATAATTATCTAATTAGGCGGTATGAAAAAAGAAAGAATCTGAGTATTTCCAAACGACGGCAAACAACATTACATTGGTTCTGTACAGCTACTTGGCATTTGCATATCTTTAATGTTCGGCTCAAGTTACGCGGGACACCATGTATATCTGCATCGTCGCTGTAGCAGACGTTTGAACGAACCCAGTCCTAAGAGAAACACTCCCATCAGCACCCTAGAATGCCCATGCTCGTTTCAACAGATTCCTTCTGACAACCGATAAAGCGCGATTGACGCTTGGCACATTTGTCGTACCTGTATTTGAACAATCACTTCCACTGTACACATCACACAGACGCAAGCGACGCGTATACGCCCTGCGCCGTATAAACGCAGTAGCCCGCAGCAGTGGCAGTACGCGCCCGCGGATCGCGCTCTCGACGCGGTCGCATCCGCGCACTTCCGTGACGGCGCGCACGACGACAAACCGGTTCATTTTTAATGGACACAACACGGCACCCGACCGCCAGGAGGTCGGGGGTGCAAGGGCAACTAACCCCCTTCAACCTCCACGACCTCCCCCTTCTCTGTTTTTTTTTCTCCCCCCGTACAAAACCGCGTCACCCTGAGCATGCGGAAAGACGAAAGAAAGAAGGGAGGGGGGGGGGGGGGTTCATACCTATCACGTGCGCAATGCACAAGCACACACTGGGGGTAATTGAAACAACAGAGGAGTCTATGTGTCCAGCGCTAGACAGACACGTACCGCGCGCGCGCGGCGTTGAACAAACGAGGCCGAACCAGATAGCCTTGCGCCGACCATCCGTCTTGTCATGATCGACGCGTCACGGAAGCGCGCGCTGCACGTATAAGGCGCACACGCATCTTCAAGGAGGTCGCACGAAGCCGCCATCGGGCCAGATTCCCGAGGCGAACGCATGCAAGGCTCTATAAAGTTCGGCGGCGAAGGCGAAACTGACGGCGCACGCAACTACGTAACTGGGCTGCGCGCTTGTTGCGCTGCAGATGTTCCCGTTTCCGAGGGAAAGCCGCCGCCTCGGGGGCGAAATCTACCCGCAGGACGCAGAGAAGACGAGCGAGCAGCGAAAGGAGTCTCCGAACCTGAGCGGGGCAGGCTAGCTGCAGCTTTAGCCGTCCCCGAAGCCGTTGCTCGCGATGATCTCTTTAACGCACGTCAGCGCGCAGAGATAGGACACAGGCAGCATGGCGGGGACTTACCTGCAAATAGAAAAAAACAAAGAATATGTAAGTACTAAAAAAAAAGAAGAAAGACGGCGCTGGCAACGAATCACGGCTGAATCAAAAACAATAAGACAAACGAAAATCACACATTAAGATAATTTTTACGGCTTCACGCCTACTTCGGATGTTCCCTTGGCCATTTCGTCACTTAAGCCTTCCGCTAGCAAAATAAGCTACTAAACGAAGCTCACTTCATTAATCGAATGCGTTCATGTGTATGGCAAATGAGCGAAATGGCAGGTATTGCTACAACGCCCGTCAGTAGTCACTGCTACTGTCACAAAACAGAACCACCGACCGACAAGAAAGTTGGGGTCTTCACACACACACACTAGCACGAACGCACCCCCCCTCCCCCCACCCTAACTCCCCGTCCCCTCTCAACGCCCCTATCCCTCACACAAACACAGGATGCGATTCTCCTGTCCGCTGTGTACACCTCGGTTGCCACCACATTATAGCCCCTATCTCCCATCCCCAGTGTAGGGTAGCAAACCGGAGACTTATATCTGGTTAACCTCCCTGCCTTTCCTCTTTATCTCTCTCTCTCTCTCTCTCAGTCCAAGCCATCGAACCAATGCAGGACATTCAATTCAATTTTATTCCCATTTTTTTTCGCATAAAAACTGGAAGAGCTGGAGGAGGCCAGAACAAAAAGGGCACTTTTGTTTACATGACGGGGATTGGGGGTCCCCTTACAAGGCAGACAGCATGGCATTACATGTTATTTTTCACATAAAGAAACACACTCAATATGCGTAATCACAATTCACACACAAAAAAAGATATTATAGAAGCACGTCAAAGCAAAAACATGAGAAATAAAATTCTTTGCTGATACAACAATACTGAAGACACAGGAAGAACATTCTCAATGCTTTCTTACTGGTACATGCAATATCTATTTCATGTTCTAGGAGGTAGTTTAAGTGTTTCGGAAGCCTGTGGCATAGCGTTTGCTCACTCATAAGTAAACGTGTATATCCTGTCGTCGGTATTTCGGGACGAGTAAGGGTGTGTCTTTATTTTAGGCTCCGCTAATGAACGTAGAGTTCCATCATAAAATTTAAGGCTCTGTTTATATCTGAGGGCTAAATTTTATGCATAGAAGCTGTGAAGAGAAATTATGCAAGAACGTGTAATAAGTGTTGCGGTGTGTGCTTTGCAGTGCTGCCCGGCTACATGACGGATGGCTTTCTTTTGTAGCATGTGTAATGTAGCTATATTTTATATTTGTTATTGTCTTGGTGCCCCGGACAAGGAAACGGCAGATTAATTGAGAGAAAAATAAGTTGGAGTTTGATACTCGCAGGGAGTAAAAAAAAGTGATTTTGCCGGTATACCCACTGCTTTGGAAGTGCGAGAAATGGGGTGTTTGAAACGTATATCCCACGACAAATTTGTATGAAAGTAGACTCCAAGAGTTCTGACTGTGTCAACAATTTCTATGGCGGAATTGCCCAAAACTAGTGTCAAGACATCAAGAGAAAGCGATCAGACTTGGATACTGAAACAAGTGCAGAAAACTGCGGCAAATCTCCGCATATTCCGAAGGTTCGTTGGCACTAGTAAAAGGGCATGCGATCGAGATGGAACCAGGGACGTGCGACGCTCCAGAAGGATGAAAGGAAGTGCCAAGACAGACGTTATATGCTCGCGAAAGACAAAGCAAAACCGCACACGCCAAAACACCATGCCTGCATGCTCTTAGTTGCACTCGCAAGCGAAGCGTGTCCATCCGCCGCGTCAACGCCTCTGTGGCTCCAAGAGAGCAGCGAGCGGTGGTGAAAGCACTCGCTCACGTAGAGACAAAAGCGACGGCAACCGAACAAGAATAACCAAAATAAACAACGCGACAGCAAGAAAGAGCGGAAACCGGCTCGCACAGAAAGCAGCATTCGGAACTAAAATCCCAACAAATCAAATGACGACATCTTTTTTTCTTTTTAGACTACGCTCACAGAGAAGTCAAGGCAGAGAGTTTGGGAAGAGATAGCGAGAGAGGGTGTATAAAGCTTGGAAGGGGTTGGCATGGAGGCTAAAGAAAAAGCGCATCAGCCGCCAGGAATTGCTTGCGCTCAAATGAGCATCGCGAGCGCGCGCACACCGAATGCAGCGGCGGCATTGGGTGTGCGCGCGCGACAGAGACAGTTGGGGAATAGAAGGGGGGTGGGGGGTGGAAGTAGAGAGGGCAGGCAGGCGCACCGCCATTAACATATATCGCGCGCCTACGTGTCGACGCGACGCATCGCTGGTCGCGCGGCGGCCGCAACGCTCGCTACCGCTGCGACGAGCACAATATGAATGATGCATCACGAAGACGAAGCAGGCGCGAGAGAGGTAATAGAGAGGGGGGGGTGGGGGGAGCCAGGAACAACCGCGGCGACAGGGGCACACAAGAAGGAGGAAGCACATCCACAAGACTGTCGGGCGGGCAGGCAGCGTCGCGCTTGCGCACGCACACACGCACACACGAACACGCTCTGGCAGCGGCGACGACGACGACCCTTCGACGGGACCGACGAGCATTGATAAAAGCAGGCGTCGTCACGAGGGAAGAAGAGAGAAGCGAGCATCGCGCGGTGCCTCTTTCCCCGCGAATAATATGGGCGCGCTCCTTCGGGGCCTGTACGTTTCGCATCGCCCTTGTTGGCGGCGGCGGCGGCAGCACCCTCTGCTGCTGCTGCTGCTGCTTCACGCGCACGCACACAGGACCTCGTCGCGGCGGCATAAATCAGCGCAAAATGCCGGCGAAACAAGAAGACCCGCGCGGCTTCTCACTCCCCCCCCCCCTCCCCCCATCGTCATCTCGGCGACATCCAGAAGCAGCAGCCGTCAGCAGCCGCCGCCTCCCAAGTGCGCGCGGGATTCCCAGAATCGCAATGCGGCATGGTCCCCTGGAATGCGTGTCGTCGCCGTCGTCTCGCTTCCTCGCCTCTCCAGCGCGAACGTTGTGCATTGCCTCGCGCCCGGTCCGATGCCTCTCTGGCCGCGGCCCCGCCTGTGCATCCTCGCTCCGTTGTGTGTGTGTGTGTGTGTGTACGGGAAGCAACATCGCCGGGGTGCCAAGCCGGTCGTAGTCGTAACGTCGCGCTCCAGCGACCAAACCTCGCGATGCGACGCGGCGCCGCCGTGGCGGCGAGAAGAAACGGGTCCCGCCTTTTACCTCAGCTGCGACCCCGACGAACGGACCGCGAAGAGGGCAGCACACTACCCCGAAGATGGCACTTGAGGAGCACGCCGGGACCGCCGAATCCCCGTCCCCCTATAGTCTTTGTTTGCCTTCCCGACGCGGCATCAAGCTTATCGCCAGGCCAACTTTGTATCTCGCATACCTCTCCTTCTCTATACTCAAGGAGCCGAAATCACAAAGCATTTTGTTCATAGGTGTCCCATGCTACTGTCTGGCCACCTTCGATAATAATATGTCCAGCATATTTTCTCTTACGAATAGCTCTAGCATAAGAGGTTCTTGCGAATACGGGTCCTGGTGTTGAGTGTCCAATATATGGCGAGTAGAGAAGCAATGTCATCCGTTTAAAAGAAACTTTGCTTCTCTTTACGGAACGACAGTAACAGAAAACCTTCCGATAGCTTATCGCGCATTCCAATGAACCGAAAGGAGCATTTGGAGTTGCTCCGTTAAAAACAACTGCAAGTCCAAAGTGCTCATTTTCATGAAAGCGGCCATGAAAAAAAAAAAAATAAACGTGAAAACAAGGCCCCGCGCAGACAACTGTACTTTTGTGTTGAAAATACCTTATACGGTTTAAATACCTGTTTTATATTTTGCTTTGCATAAAAGCCTCGGCGTGACAGTGCCCGGTAGGTTTTTCGTTAACCTCGGCGTGACTTCTGCGACAACGTACGCGATGAAGAAATATGGGAGTGAAGAGCAAAGACGGAAGGGCAGGTCAGGTGAGGCGTTTGCTCAGGATGAATGACAGGAGCCGTCAACGAGCGACCCGGAGCGCGGTGCGAAGTGCTGGCGCACGACGATCATATACCTGGAGCTGCACACTCTGATCGATCACCGTAGGGCGATATTCAGGCACTCTTGAGGCCCAGACGCAGGGTCCAGGCTTCTAAACAATTTAAACTACCTCGTGCGAGGTCACGGACCTGAAGAAATTAAGCGAAGCCTACAATTCCACTGAACACCGTTAAGGATCGAGCTTCGACGCATGCATTATATACACTTTTGGATAGGACGCGTCAACCAAACCGCCTAACATCATCGCAGGAATGCGAGATATTTCTGACCGAAGAAGCGCCTCCATTTTCCCTTCCTCGCCGACCGGCCTCTGAATTGCGCTCGACCAACCGCCCAGGTTCATAATAACAGCCCAACTCGGGCTTCAAACAACCGAACGGAAAGAACAATAATAATAACAAAAAAAAAAACGAAGATGGTATCTCCAAAAAGATCTCCGGGATTTGTCTTTTTTACCGTTTGTATACTTTTTTTAATTCCACACACAAACGCGAGGAGGAGCTCCGCCGCGTTGGAGCGAGAAGTAATTAATCTAATTGCCGCAATACGTCAACCCGCGGCTGAAGCTTTCTCGCGGGGCTGATAGCGCGAAGCGGAGAAGCGGTAGCTATATACGGCGGCGGTGTTCAGACGCGCTTTTCGCTGCTCCATCAAATCACTGCGGGGGAAAGAGAAGGAACGGGGGGTGAGGGCACGAGCCGATGCGCAGCGTTATAGGCAAGCGTGTATACATAAACTGTGGCCAGAGGACGAGAAACGGGGCAGGTCCGCGGGCTCGACCAACCGGTCGAGTTGACAAGAATAGAGGTCCACTAAAATGAAGAGAAGGCGAAACAAGCAGTGTGTGTGTGAGAGAGAGAGAAGGGGGCTGGGGAGAGGGATAAGGATAGGCTTGTCTCTGCGTATATACACGTGAGGCGGAAAAAGAAGCAATAGCAAACCACACCGGATTCACCTTCGGGCTGATAAACGGCCACGCTAGATAAGTTGCGACTTAACGATTCACTCGCACTGTGTATACGAACGTTGTCGAAAGCGTCGGAGCGGAAAGCAAAGCTTGCAGCCAGGTGCACCTCCCGTTCTGATAATTTTTACGACGCTTCGAACCACCGTACCCCGTTTGAACCACTCGTTCAATTTGCCACGCTTGTTGTGCGGTTTCATTTTGGGCCTGGGCTACGTGTACGACCAGCAAAGAAAAAAAAGAAAGAAGATATACATTGAGAGAGTACAGCCATGATGCTGCATTTAATCCTGATAAATCTGTAATCTGGGCAAGACGAATTGTTCTTTCTCTTGAAGAGTCCACGGAATGTCGCTCTTTCAGGCTTCCAGATGCAAGGACTTCATTACGAGTAATCGGCCGGCCGTGTCAAATGCGTAGGTGCTCGTTTGCTGAGATTCGGGTTACAAGCGGGACGGTGTGCTTATCATTTAGACTTGCCAGAAGGCTGCCGCTAGCCCATTCCACTCTGATAATGCGGCGTACATTCAAACTTATAGGGAACACCTAGCTGATATTGGAGTACAGGCTGCAGCTCAGCACTTGCATGAAATCTTCCAGAATTGTCTTTCTTTCATGTATATGCGCGCAACGTATAACCCTAGCCGCGTCTATCCAATAAAGAACACAAAGCACGAGAACAAATACTACTTCCTTAAAATGAGATGTTCCCTCTAGCATTAGCTCAATGTGCACAACGTCCTTTCCCCAGCAATCAAAGATCACCGCTGCATGCAGTACATGAACAAACAAGGAGGCCGAATTCACAAAGCTTTCATTCGTAAGTGCTATTTGCCACTGGGGCTTTCGATAATCATATCTCCAGCATCAGGATTCTCTGGAATTTGTTCTTACAGAGTGTCATATATTAAGAGCTTTTTGTCAATACAGGCCAAGATTCCTGAACGTAAAGTGCCACCTCATGTGCCAGATGCCCAGATCTAAATACGTGCACAAGAGTTCCGTAGAAAAACGACCTTGTCTCACAGCATGCAGTACGCCTTACAAGACTCCATGGGAGAACCCGCACGAAACAAAACGGTGCAGAATGCGCTGAGCATTCCCATCTGTTACAGATGGCACAATCGGATAGCCGGCAATATGCTCCGAGCAAGAACGCGGGCTTGTGAACTGTTCCAACGCCGGATAACAAAAGCCTCTCGCGTATAAATGTCCTTGCCCTTTCCTTCTCCCTAACACGCAATCTTTCTTCGTAAATCCGTGCACCGCTTCTGAACCGTCAAATGGCGTCGACCAATCAACGGCCGAATGCACAAGGCTGTTCTCTCGGAGGGACATTTCGTGATTGCTTCAATGGAGCTTGTACGCTGACCAGTCACGCCAGTCGACAGTAGGGCCTGCCTTTCGGACGCGCACTTTTCAGACGTGAAAAGACGGTTTACAATTTCAACACCCTGTTCGCTGTCGCACTGTCAAGCTTCCCCAGCGGTGCACGCTTTTATCGGCGCAGGACCGAGCTCGCCGCCCAGGGCGCTTCGGCAAGTGCGCGGCAGACAAAGGCTACATCCGTCGCCAGAAGGTCTGGGGCCGTGTCGGGCCGCCGATTGCCGGGAAGAAAAATCGGCCCGCCAATGTCTCTCGCTGTAGGAGGGACGGGCTCCGTTTACGAGCCGCAACAGACAGCGGCGAGCAATGAGAAGAAGCAGCGGCAGCATGCCGCAGACCCACCGCCAGACCTCGCCGCTCGTGAGCCCCAGTGAGCGCGCCCAACAACGACTGGTCTTTGAGACAAGCGTCGGGCCCCGATGCCGTGCGCGGCGCAGCTATAGAGTGCTCTGGCGCAGCCGCGCCGCAGGCACTCTTCTCTGTTTGGCCGCACGCGAGCACACGCACACCCGAGCGGAGTATTGCGAAGTCAGCGGCAACGGGCTGCGCGCATGGGAATAAAAGCCGACCTCGGGCCAGGCCCGTCGCACCAGGAGTTTCGCCGCAGACTACGACGCGCTGCACATATATGAAGTACATGTATATGCCCGAATATAAGGAAATGATGGAAAGGTCGTTTGAGAACTTCCGAACATTTTTTTTATTGTTCTTATAAGGGAGAGGTTTGTTGCTTCCTTCGCGTACATTCTGCATCTCAGAGGCGGGCCTTGTATAGCATCCTTACGTTGCTCTAAAGCATTGTGGGGAAGGTAAGATAAGGTGGTCATTCGTGGCGCTTCGCGAGTGCCTATCAGCAGCGCTACGAAGTGATCCTGTTTGCTCATTGGCGAGCACCTTTGGAGACAAAAGACAGAGACCCCTCAGTTACTGGCTCCTCCTGACCCACGGAACCACCACGCCATCTTGGCAAGGCGATATCCTATATATACTGCCATGAGGAGTGACTTCATGCACTGGATGTTGAGAGGCTATAGACAATCAAAGAGGAACGCTGGTAGTCTAGCAGTGACGGATGCCCCTTTAAGGTTCCAGGCAATACGTCGTTTGTAAAAGAAGCGTGCCTCGGAGCATGGTGTTCTAACTGGTCAGGGTACCCTCCAGCGCATCGCCGCACTAAGCACCCGCACTGGCAGACGCGCCCTAACACTGGCGGCACATTAAGGTTTCAAATAACGGCAGTTCACGTGCTTGTCAGTCGGTGACGTTAGCGTCACCGACTGACATGAAGGTTTCATACTCTCTCTTCTCCCCTCTCTCTATTCTAGAGCGCGGTTAATTTGACGCATCAGATGGCACGTCTGCCTGTGAACGCGCGTGAGAGTGCTTATACGCCACTAAGACGACTGTTTCAGCCTTTTCGTTATCGAAGATTACCTGTTTATCAAGCGATATAACAGACAGCAACAAGTACAACAAAGACCTTTATAGGCGGCGCGCTCTCAAAACTAGAAACTCGGCATGAAAGCACTCTTAAGTCGCTGTAGTAAGCACATAGTCCCTACTTTATCCTTTTTTTTTTAAACAGCCAATCTTTCTCAAAGTCGAAGCCAATTGAACCAAGCAGCTGTAAGTAGCAAAAGCTTCGCCGTTAAAATGCTCGCTGCTG